>NW_022195325.1:0-600000 GCF_008641045.1 Pistacia vera | reverse complement strand
CCCACTTTAATCTTAAGTTCATTCCCTTCTAATTTCCAAACATCTTTATAACATTAAAATTAATAATTTTGTTAAACATTCCCTTCTAATTTCTAAATATAATTGCTTAATATTAGTTTTATGTTTTTAAATATAATAATTATAAAAATATATTTATAATTTTTAAATAATATTACACTCACAAATCCTTGATTAATTATGAACTGTTATATCGTGTTTTGGAGAAAAAATTAGTACGCTTGTATACATAGCTATTTTATCATATAAATATGATATTTTTTCCTCCATGTAAAACTCTTTTTAATTTAACTTTCTTATGTGTCAGTTAATTATCTTCGTTAGGATAAATTAAATTAAATATATAGTAAATGAAGAAATTTGAATTGGAGTAATTGATTTAATTTAAATGAATAATTGGGGGTTCCCGTTGTCTCATATATTTCCAAATCGATACCGGCCATTGCTTCACCAACCCCATAACAGAGAACAGCCAAAAAGACAATTCAACCCATGCCAATACCAACCATTCATACACTCTCAAAGGACAATAATGTATTTTTACGATATGATAATTAATATAGTATGTAAGTTTCAGTTTCAAAGCGTTGAAATTTGAAATTTTGAAGGGTGGATAATAATACACTTATACACGTGTTTGGTAGGTCTCACTTCTCAGCAAGCCAAATCAAATCAAATAAAAATCATCAATCAATCAATCAAATATTGTGTGCTACTTTTGATGTATTCTGGAATTTGATTGTCTTCACATGCAAGCTCAAGTTAATCCCATCTATCATTATTTTAGTTCAATTTAATTTAATTTCACGTTATTTACTTTTTTTTTTTTTTTTATAAATTTAAAACATAACATTTCTAATAATTTTTTATTATTATGAGATATATTCAGACCAGTTTACGCATATCTCAATTAATCATTCGAGATTCTAAAATTATTAACTGAATACAAGCTTTAGTAATCACCCTTATTAGCAACCGTGGAGACTTAAATTCAAATCCTTAAACATTCCTGGTATTGATCTCCATTTCGATATTAAAAAAAAAAAAAAAAAACTCTTGTACAAACACTTTTGTGCAATGATGATATTAATACCAATTTAATAATTTGATTATATTAATTAAATTTCATAAATAACATTTTAAATTAATCATCTGAGATAATTATAAATGACCAGCTATTTGGCTGATATTTTTAATCAAATCATACATATATTTATCTCTTGCTTCCTCATCCTTTTTCCTTTTTTTTTTTTTTTTTTTATGTTTATGGCGTAATTTCTAAAAATAAAGTCTGTTTGTTTTATTATTTTGGATAAAATTTTGGGAATAATATTAGGTAGTTGGATAGGAGTATTACGACGTAAAGTTTAAAAATTTATAAAAAAACCCCCTAGGTTTGCTAATTTAATAAACACCCCAATATATAAAAATATTGTAAAATGACAAAAACACCCCTACCACCCGCAGTGCCAGATTTCGGCCACCACCGCCAGAATCTGGCCGAAAAATTACGTAACGACACATACCGATCGGATCTGGCAGGTATTCGATCGATATGGCCTTTTCCGGCCAGATCCACCACGGATCTGGCTGGAAAAGGCTAGATCTACGGCTAGATCTATAGCTAGATGTGGCCGTCGACGGTCGAAAAAGTCCATCTTTCCAGTGGTGGTGTAGACCATTGTGACAGATTCTGACTACCACCGGTGGTGGTTGCCGGGATCCGGCAAGTATTGGTGGGTGGGGGTATTTTTATTAATTTTTAAACTTTTTTCTAGGGGTATTTAATGAAATTAATAAATTTAAGGGGACTAAAAGTAATTAAAAAATAGACTAATATTTCTCAAATAATGTGCCAAACAATATTTGGGGAATAGGATTGGGAATATGAGTAGAAATAATAAGCCAAACAGAGCCAATGATTTTTCTGAAAGCAAAAAAGGGTAAGAATTTTTCAGAACTGAAGAGTATTGTAGAAAGAGAGAATATTGACACAATTAAGAAGTTTTGGGCAAATATCACTCTAGTCCACGCAGATTTTCTAATATTGGGGCTTATTGGTTTATACACATCAATAGGAAGTTGAAGTGATATTTTCCATGAAAAGTAAGACATGTCACTCATGCCATGGTCGACATGTTGTTTTAACATAAATGACGGAGTTCCAGAAACGAAAAAAAAAAATTCTTTATGATAAATATCACTTAAGTCCATTAAGATTGGCACATGTTTAAAATTAAAAAAACTAGGGGTAAGATTGATATTTAGAAAACATACGACATGTCATACGCCGAATAAAGCATATTACCTGTCATATTGCATGATAGAGAGTACAACATGTCATCTACAACGAAGGAAGACAACGACATGTCATACATTATATCTTGCGTATGACATGTTGTCCATGAGAAATCGAAAAACCTACATGTCATATGTTTGTCGTAACATACAACATGTCATTTGCAATGATTTAGAGAAACGATAAGTCATACGTGGGCTACAGTGGATGACATTTCATCTGCGAGAAATGGAGGAAACAACATGTCATACGCAAGATAGAGAGTATGACATGTATTTGCAAGGAATATATAAAGCGATCCGCCGTACGTACGATGAAGAGCATAACATGTCTTTTGTTTGCATTCAGAAAGATTGAAATGTCATACACATGAAAGAGAGTATGACATGTCATCCTATAGAAATCCAGAAACTATCATGTCATAAATTGTTGAATAATTTTCTTCCTTGCACGTTTTTATTTTACTGAGTCAATTTTGTCCTAGTCTTTAGGGAATAGATTATTATTATTTTGCAAAACATAATCAAGTAGGCTAGTTTTTAGCAGTTGGTTTTGCTATTTTCTATTGGATATAAACCTATAAATAGGCTGTAAGTTTTCTGAATAAGCAATAGCTTGAAAGTAATTTCATTTCTATTAAAGTTATTAGTGGTATTGAAGTCACTTTTGGAGAGTAAAGAAAGAGAGGTTGAAAAGAGCAAAGTCACGCGAAGGTCAAAGAACAAAGTCATGTGAAGGTCGGAGAGCAAAGCAAACAGTGAGAGTCCTCAAATAAACACAAAGTAAGCAACAACCATGGCTTCAGATTTCAATTTTGGGTAGGCCGTAATCCCATGTTTCAATGGTCACTATGACCATTGGAGCATGCTAATGGAGAATTTTCTACGGTCTAAAGAGTATTGGTTAGTCATTGAATCTGGAATTGGAGATTCTGCAACAGATGTAGTCTTGACGGATGCCCAAAAGACAATTGGAAGGAAGGAAGTTAAAGGATTTGTGTGCTGATGTGGCTTATGATTTGCCACATTGGAAGTAAGCACTTTGTCAAAGGGTCAAAGGAGCATGCAATGTCGTTTCAGTTTTGGACCAAGATACATATCGTGTCTTTTGGTCCTTGAGTCTTGCAAAAGCTTCTCATCTCTCTCTTTTCCTCACACAATGCATGGTTGAAGAATCTTCTGGATTGTTGGCCATCTCACGGCTATGGAGAAATCAAAGACAAGTGGAGGCTGTTTTAGAGAAGGATGATTGTGTATTTAAGTGTGACTGCTGCAGAAAAAGGAGGTAGATCTTAATTGCAAAACTTAGGGTTTTCAATTTGGGTGTGTTCCTTCATTTGTATTCTTGTTTGTTTGTTGTACATCTATTGCACATTCTTGGTGATTGAGTAATGAAAATACCCTACTGTGAGCCTTGGAGAGTGGATGTAGGCTACAAAGCCGAACCACTATAATCTGCTGTGTTCTGTGTTCTTCTTTGCTTGTTTATTTCTTTCCTTTTGGTTAATCAATTAGTCTATTGATTGTGTTATTTGGGCTGAAAGTGTTAATTAGTAAACCCTAGGATCCTAACAATTTGAAAGCAAAAAATTACCTTTTCAAGGCAATTGATCATCCCATCTTGGAAACAATTCTTAATAAAGAAACTTCCAAGGATATATGGGATTCTATGAAGAGAAAATATCAAGGCTTTTCTAGAGTGAAGCGTGCACAACTTCAAACCTTGAGATGGGATTTTGAGACTCTACAAATGAAGGATGGTGAATCTGTCACTAGCTATTGTGCCAAAACCATGGAGATAAGAAACAACATGCGATTCCATGGTGTGAAGATGGTAGATGTCACCATTGTGAAGAAGATATTAGGTCCCTTGACACCAAAGTTCAATTATGTCATTTGTTCAATTGACGAATCCATAGACATAGATGAACTCTCTCTTGATGAACTTTAGAGCTTCTTGTTAGTCTAAGAACAAAAGATGAACCAAAATTCAACTACAGAGGAGCAAGCTTTAAAAGCTTCTACCTTTATTCATTCCTCAAATTCTAGAGGAAGGGGTAGAGGTAGAGGTAGAGGAAAGGGAAATCAAGGCAATAGAGATGGTGGCAGACACTTCAAAGACGATGATGATCAATTTAAAGGCAAGGGTAGATTTGACAAATCTAAAGTAGAGTGCTTTAGATGTCATAAACTTGGCATTATCGTTCCGATTGTTATAGTAAGTTGCCTAATGACAAAGAAAATGGGGAGAGATCAAATTTTGTAGAAAATAAGGAAGTAGAAACTTTGTTGATGGTGGTTCAAGCTAATAAGGAACCCGAGTCAAATGTTTAGTATGTGGATACGGGCTATAGTAGCCACATTTGTGGAAGTAAGATTCTTTTTCTTATTTAAATGAAGGCTTTTCATTTTACCTTTTGGTGATTGTTCTACTGTGAATGTGATGGGAAAGGGTGATATTAAGATAACAACCAAGAATGGTTTTGTAGAAACAATTTCCAATGTCCTCTATCTTCATGACTTAAAATGCAATTTCTTAAGTGCTGGTCAATTGCAAGAAAAAGGTTATGCAATCACTATTCAGAAGGTTACTTGTAAGATATATGATCCTCCTAGAGGAGCTATAACTGTTGTCCAAATGAGTTCAAACAGGATGTTTCCATTGAAGATTGAAAGTGTTCGAACTTGCTTGATGGCTAAAGTGAAAGACTCTTCATGGTTGTAGCATTGTCGCTATGGCCACTTGAGTTTTGGTGGACTAAAGACCCTTCAATAGAAAAATATGGTCACAAGTCTTCCTCAAATTGCTATTCCTTCCAAAGTTTGTGAAGAATGTGTTGTTGGCAAACAACATCATTCTCAATTCCCTTAAGGCAAGTCATGGAGAGCAAAAACTGTCCTGGAGCTGGTTCATTATGATATCTGTGGACGAATAAAACCATATTCTAATGAGGTAAAAAATACTTAATTACTTTCATTGATGATTATGCTCGAACAACTTGGGTTTCTTTTTTACAAGAGAAATCAGAAGCTTTTAGTGCGTTTAAAAGCTTCAAGGCATGTGTTGAGAATGAAATAGGAAAGACCATTAAAAATCTCGGTATTGTTGTGGTGGGGAATATTCCTCAAAAGAATTTGAAGTTTTTTGTGAAGATCATGACATTCGAAGAAAGCTCACAGCCGTTTATACAGCACAACAAAATTGTGTATTAGAGAGGAATAATAGAACCATCCTCAATATGGTGAGAAGCTTACTGGCAAGAGGGAGAATTCTAAAGAATTTTCTGCCAAAAGCAGTAAATTGAAGCATTCACATCTTGAACAGAAGTCCTACTTTTGTCGTTCTAAACATGACATCAAAAGAGGCTTGGAATGGGTGGAGACTAACCGTGGATCACTTCAGAATTTTTGGTTGCATCACTTATGCATATGTTTGAAATGAGAAAAGGAAGAAACTTGATCATAAAGGTGAAAAGTATCTTTCTCGGTGTCAATGAAACATCCAAAGCATATAAATTGTTCAATCCATTGACAAAAAAGATTGTGACCAGTAGAGATGTTGTTTTCAACGAAGAAAGCACTTAGGATTGGAATAGGCAGCAGCCTACTCCAATCATTTTGGATAATGATGTTGAAGAAAAAAAAAAGTCAACTCTAGCAACCTTTATGCCCAAAAATTCAACTTTAACAGCGGCTGAAACTTTACCAACAACAGCAAAAGCTATTGATGCAACAGCCCAATCTCTTTACCGTGTTCGAAAAGGGCCCACATGGATGAAAGATTATGAGGTAATTGGAATTGATCAAATTGAAGATCCAGTCACCCATTTAGTTTATTTTCAAATTATGACCCTACAACTTTTGAAAGTGCTATCAAAGAATCAGAATGGAGGAAGGCAATGGATGATGAAATTGAAGCCATTGAAAGAAACGATACTTGGGAGCTATGTGATCTTCCAAAAGGGCACAAAACCATTAGTGTAAAATGGGTCTTCAAAATAAAACTAAGGGAAAATGGTGAAGTTGATAAGTATAAGGTGCGATTATGGGGTTGACTATACATAAGTTTTTGCTCTAGTTGCAAGACATGATACAATCAGATTGGTGATCACGTTGGCGGCACAAAATTCTTGGCCTATCTTTCAACTGGATGTTAAATCTGCTTTCTTGCGTGGACACTTGGAGGAACATGTATTTGTAGAACAACCTCCTGGTTAAATTAAAATCAGAAATGAGCATAAAGTGTGTAGATTAAAAAACTGCTCTTTATGGATTAAAACAAGCCCCACGGGCTTGGTATAGTTGCATTGAGGCTTATTTTTTGAAAGAAGGTTTTCAGAAATGTCCATTTGAGCACACACTTTTGTTAAAATTGGCAATGAAGGGAAAAAGCTTGTCGTCTGCCTATATGTAGACGATCTTATATTTATTGGACATAATAGTGTCATGCTTGAAGAGTTCAAGAAGTTTATGATGATTGAATTTGAAATGACTGATTTTGGTATGATGCATTACTTTCTCGGCATAGAAATAGTTCAGTTTGCTAATGGGATCTTTATTTCTCAAAAGAAGTATGTACGAGGAATTTTGGATAGTTTTCAAATGAAGGATTGCAATCCTATAAGCACTCCAACTGAGTTTGGCTTGAAGCTAAACAAAGATCATGAAAGAAAGAAAGTTAATAGCACACTTTACAAACAAATTGTAGGTAGTCTAATATATTTAACTGCAACAACACCAGACATAATATATTCTGTGAGTCTAATAAGTAGATATATGGAGAATCCAAAAGAAATGCATTTGTTAGCTACCAAAAGAATCTTTTGTTACTTGCAAGGAACTAGAGATTTTGGGTTGTTCTACAAGAAGGGTAAAAGATTAGAATTGTTCAGGTTTACTGACAATGATTATGCATGAGATCAAGATGATAGAATGAGCACTTCAGGTCATGTTTTTATGTTGGGCACATAGGCTATTTTGTGGTGTTCCAAGAAGCAACCAATTGTCACCTTGTCAGCTTTTTTTGCAACAGCTTGTGTTTGTCAAGCTATCTGGCTAAGGAGAATTCTTGAAGATCTACATTTCAAGCAAGTAGGAGCTACTGTAGTGTTTTGTGACAACAACTCAGCCATCAAACTTTCCAAGAATCCTGTGTTACATAGAAGAGGCAAACATATTATCTTTTTAAGAGATCTCAGCAATGATGGAACAATTGATCTGAAGTATTGTCGAAGTGAAGATTAGCTGGCTGACATATTTACTAAAACTCTCAGACCTCTTCCGTTTCAAAATTTGAGAAGGTTGTTGGGCATTTGCACCTTGGAAAGTTCTAATTGAGGAAGGAGTTGCACACATAAAATGAAGCTCAAAAGTTTTTCGGTTTAAGGGAGGGATAGTTGAATAATTTTCTTCACTGCATGATTTTATTTTATTGAGTCAAGTTTGTCCTAGTCTTTAGGGAATAGATTATTATTATTCTGCAGAACATGGTGAAGTAGGCTAGTTTTTAGCAATTGGTTTTACTATTTTCTGTTGGACATAAACCTATAAATAGGCTGTAAGTTTTTTGAATGAAGCAGTAGCTTGAAAGCAATTTCATTTCTATTAAAGTTATCATAAATAAGATAGAGCGTATGACATGTCAATCTGAAAGAAATATAGGAAATATTGTATCATATGCATGACATAGAGTATGATTTGTCATTCGCTTACTAGTATTATAATAACATGTCGGATAGGGAAACAGTTAATTTTAGAAAACCCTAATTTCATGTATCTTTGTGGGCCTAACTGATATTTACCATATTTTGGGATTCTAGGCTTTTTTCTTTGCCGATAAACCATCTATACCTTGAGAATTGATAGGTGTAAAATATTTTGAGGAAAGCATAAAAGTGCTTTTGTTCATGAGTTAATTGAAGCCATGATCAGTTACAATCATTTTATGTATGAGAGCAACAAAAGTGAGATATGAGTGGATTTGCCTATAGGGGTGAGCATAGGTAACAGTTCTACTCGAAATCGATGGGTAGAACCAGAAGCGGAACCAGCCTTCACAAGGTAGGGTCTCGTTCTAGTTTTTGCATGAGCAAGAATCGGAACCAAACCTGGAACCTAGGATTGGAACCAAGGTCGAATATCCGAGGTGGAACTTGTCTTGGAATAGGGACTAAACCATAATATCGGTAAAGTGTGCAGGGCTTATTGTAGTTGAAAAAATTTAAAATGCAATGATGAAGACACGTGGGTGAGGTGGCTGGGCGGATTATATTAAACCAGACGGAAAGATGCGCGTTGCGCGAGTATGTTTATTATATTTTGTTTATGTTATTATTTTTTTTTTTTTTTGTGTTTTAAATATATATTTTCTATATTGAAGTTCATTTTATATTGAATTGATAATTAAATAAATCAATAAATAAAATATTATATATGAAATAAATATTATATATTTATTGTTGTTGTGTGTGATTTTTCTACCAAGCTCGGGGAGTTATGAGGTAGTATCTCGACCCAGAATCAGTCCGACCCTACCGGTTGTCCGACCAGCATAAGCTCGTCGAGATATAGCTTGACCCAGCACAAGCTAGTCGCGAACAATCCGAATGATCATTCCATCAATTCCCAGATAATTTCAGATCTTAGATATTACAGGAATAATCAAATTGACAACAATCTTTGCGCAATCACAACACCCAATCGAGAGAATATCAGACTTACATTTCAATCTAATTGTAATCCCTTTAACTTCACTCTTGCTTCTTGTACAAACTTTGTATATAAACCCCTCAAATGATGAAAAAGGGGTAGGAAATTCTGATAGAACTTAGACTGTAAGCTCTCACAGCAAATACAAAGTGTAGTGGACGTAGGCTTAAGAGTTTTCTCCCCGAATCACTTTAAAAATCTTTGTGCCATCTTTTTCTTTACATTCATTATTTGTTCATTGCTGATTTTCTATAATCACGCACACACCAGTTCTGATCCCACCAAGGTCGATCGGATCACTCTAGTTGGTGCAGATCTCTGTATCAACAATTGTTGATTGTATAAAGAAATATTATGTACAAAAGAATTAATATTAATTTTATCATATTGTATAAATGAAAGTTATGTTTTCAACATTTATGATAATTTATTTATTTATTAAGATTAATGACTTTGTTTTTGGTGAAAAAAGTAAGTCACGGAATTGAAAGCTTAGTTTACTGTAATATGCTATTATTGTACCAGACAGGTTTGAAGTTGATGTTTTGATCTAGAGATTCTTGCAATAAGAAGGTACTCAAGATTTGCGAAAAAAATATTGATTGGCAATTTCATTGCATCAATTATCATGAAAAAAAAAAAAAACTTTTAATATAGTATTAATTGAAAAGGGTTACATTTGGTAAGGGAAAATGTACAATAGATAGTCTATTCTAATTGTCCTATACAAACTAATGACTTTGCATCTTGACTGTTAGCATTAAACATGATTGTTAAGCAATGGTTAAAATTATAGGATTAAACAGGATTGTTCAACAATTGCTACTGTTAGTGTTTTTGTCATCTTATGATCTTGCCTTGTATCTTGCATAATATTTTCCTTATCTGCCAATGTAGCCACTCTCTCTAAAGGTGAACACCTTCATAATGTGTGAACACTTTAGAGTCTGTGTGGTCATAATGCATCTGATAGATATTTTTCTCAATCATACATTACGCACCCATTTTGCTTTTTAGACAATATTATTCCTTGTTGATATTCTATTATGTGCTTTTCCACTTGTCCACTTTTTACTCGGTGTGTAAGAAAAGTTGTTTTGCTTTGTTTGTGGTCCCAAAGATTCTTTTCTAAAAAGCAAAACACAAAAATTTAACTTTTAACTTTTTTGTCCCCTAACCCTTGACGCCTTGTTCTCTATATATTCATACTTTTATGGTGTCTTCATTAAGAAACCTATTTGCCTCTTAATCATCACTGAATATCCTCTAAGGGTTTTGTATTGGTCTAAGGTTTCTCATATATATATGCTTTAGTAGGCTTAAAATTACATTCTCTTACATTGTCTTTGTTGTGACGATTTTGGAACATGGTTCCATGTTGATGCTTGTACGTGTGCAAGCTACTATTCTAAAATTGATTCTTCACTGTTGAAACTTGAGAGGAGCTCAAGTGCGACCTGGTGGTCTCATGTGTGAAGCTTGCTATGGTGGCCTGAAGTTCAACCGAAGAAGAGAAGATTGATGTGTTGAAAACAGGGAGTGTTTTGCAACTATGCTTTTCTTGCTTTGTATTTGAACTCATAAGTTTACATAGCGGATTTGCTTCTTCTGGACTTGGTCCCATGGATGTAGGCATGTTGTCGAACCATGTAAAAACGAGTGCGTTCTTTTCTTGCTTTGATGGATGTTTCATTTATGCCTTGAACAACTCTTATGCACAATATGAACAAGCAACCCATTCTGCATCAGTTTTAATCACTTGATAACCCCTTTAAAACTTTCAGCTACAATTATAGTGAAATGGTACGGCCAATTGTTAGTAATAATAGCAACATGTTTTGGTAATTTAGTAAATTATTTGTAAGTGTGAGCTGGCATGTTTGAACCTGTTTATTTATTAGTGTTAAACCGGTTTTTTTTTTTTACCGGGTATTTAACTGGTTTATTAGTTTGTTTAGGATTTTAATTTTTGCGTTTCCCTTTTTCATTTTGCATTTGTTCACGGGCATTGTTAGTTTTTTTTTCTCTCTTTGAAGATTGAAGATTGTGTTAGCAGAGTCTAGTGCTGCTATTGCAATTTACTTCAAAGATGATTACAGTGTTGGTCCTATTTCTTTGTTATATTTTGTTTCGTTTATTTTTTTGTTACTATTGTTGACTATTAAGATTTTAGAGAGTAGGTTTATTGTGAATTATAAGTTTTTAATTTGTTAAACAGGCTATTTCGACAGAATGCTAGATAATTAAACCATTATTTTGTTTTTTCATGTCGAATTTGTTGCTATTATTAATAGAATAGTGAGTTAGGGTTTTATATTGTAAGGAAATTAGGTGAAGTTTAATTGTTATTGGAGTAAATTAAGCAAAAACATCAGTTTAAAGGAGATTTTGTTACCAATCTTTCAAAGTTGTCTTTGATGTGGGTCCTTAGAAGTCGACTGTTTAGATCTAGTATTTAGGCATTTTGATAGTGTTGCAGAGTATGAGTTAGTGATTAAAAGTTGTTGCTGTTTTTCAGTTTATTTTTCATTGATGTGTTTCCTATTTAAAAGCTTTTAGTTAGTTGAATAATGATATAACAGAAAAAGTTCTATTCTAACCAGGGAAGTTTGATTGTTGTAGGAGGTTTATTTTTTCTTGTTTTTTGGTTGTAAATCTTTATTTTGTTATAATTAGTTGTTAACATATTTTAGTTATTTGTTTTTATTTATTTATTTTGTGTTTCTAATAAAGTCTTAATCTTGATAGAATTGAAAAAGGAAAATAGTGTGTGAATGACGTAGATGTTTCTTCAAAAAGGAAACGGAAGAGAGGCATTAATTAATGCTAATGTTAGACGTTCTACAAGGCTTCAGGGTTCGGTTTCAGATAGTCAGCAATAGAAAATTGATCGTTTGATTGATTCAGTTGTGTTTACTGAAAGTGAGAGAGATGATGAAGCTACTGTATTTGAGGAAGTAACAGACAATGTACCAGTTTCTGAAAAGAAGAAGTTGGAAGACAAACTTGATTACTTAACAAAACTTTTACAAAATCAAGAAACAAAATATTCTCCTCGTGAGAATGTCTGTCTTTGTCATGCAAAATACAAAAGCATGTATTTTGACTCGAGAAAGAAGGTATCATAATTGTTTTAGAATATGTTTGTTTTTTTAATTATTTTAAATGTCATATTTTATCAAGTATTATATATCGTTTTTGTGTTTTTTTTTTTTATTGGAACACAAATAGAAAGCTTAACAAATGAAAAACATCAGTTGGCTTTGAATGTAGAAAATTTGCAGGGTAGACTTGAATCATTATGTGTTTCTAAATGTAATGTATTCCTATTTAACTTTTAATTTGTTGATATATAATTTTAAAATTATTCTTTTTATTGTAGGCTGAAAAGTGTTATTCAAAGGTGTTGCAGGAAATGAAGGCTATGTCTTTCTGTTCATATCAAAGAATGCCTAATAAAAATGTAGTACAAGTATCATCTGCAGCAAAAAATGTGGAGTAAGAAAAAAGAGGCAGAGGTAGACCATAAAAAAGAGGGAGAACGAAAAAAAATAGATTTTAGCAAAATGATGATATAAAAATGCAGAACTTGTTTAACTTTTTAGTCAATGGGCACGCTGATGTTAATTGATATGTTGATTTAGTATATTAAAATGAATGGTTCAACAATAGGTCTACAGTTATCCAAATTCAGCGTATAATATATCTATTAAAGCCATATCTGTCTAGTTTTCAAATATTCAAACCGTTCATCAATTAGATTTTTATTGAGTATGTTATAGCCAATTTACTACTAACTATGCAATGAAAATCGAGAAACGAGAGAAACCGAATTGTGTGTGATGATAAAATAAATTGTTCAGCAATGGGTTTACAGTTATCCAAATTCATTGTATAACATATCAAATTAAAGGTCTATCTGTGTAGTTTCAAATATTCTAACCATTAATCAATTGGATTTTTATTGAGCAACTATCATCAATTTACTACTGACTGTTCAGTGGAAACTGAGAAATAAGGGAAACCAAAATTTGTGTGATGATAAAATGAATGATTCGGAAATGGGACTATAGTTATCTAAATTCAGCGTATACTATATCAAATTAAATCTTTATCTGTCTAGTTTCCAAATATTCAAACTGTTTGTCAATTGGATTTTTATTGAGTAAGTTATGAGTAATTTACTACTGACTATTCAATAGAAACCGAGAAATGGGAGAAACCAAAATGTGTGTAATGATAAAATGAATGGTTTGACAGTGGGTCTATGGTTATCCAAATTTAGAGTGATAATATATCAAATTAAAGTTATGTCTGTCTAGTTTTCAAATATTCAAACCGTTTGTCAATTGGATTTTTATTGAGCAAGATAAGACTAATTTACTACTGATTGTTCAGTGGAAATTGAGAAACGGGAAAAACCTAAATGTGTGTGATGATAGAATATATCAAATTAAAGACTGTCTGTCTAGTTTCCAAAGATTTAAACCACTCGTCAATTGGATTTTTATTGAGCAAGTTATGACCAATTTACTACTGACTGTTACAATTCTATAGTACAATGAATAATGGTTCGACATCTGGTCTTTTGTAATTCTACAGTACAATCTTCCTTTGATATGTTTATTGATCGTATTTTGTTCGGCAACTTGCTTGCAACAATTATGATGAACAACATGAAATAAACTTTTCATATAGTGTTAACTAAAAAGGACATTAAAATATTACAATTGTTAATGGATAATGTTCGGCAAATGGTCTATTGTAATTGTAATGCAAAACTCGACTCTTACAATTAAACAAAATGGTTTGGCAAGTGACTACAATTATAGAATTTTCAGCAATCCTACATGGCAATCATATTGAGATTTTCAACAATCCTACATGGCAAGCAATAACAAGGGTGTGCTTCAGAGCCGGCGCGTTATTTGTATATTAAATAATGACATTGTTTTATCTTAAATAAATTAAAAAAAATCTAAAAATGATTTAACATAATATACTAAATAAATTATATTATGCAAACATTATTTAATGCCAAAATGTTACCATAAATGCATTTTTATACCATAAATATCTTGGAAATTTGAATTATTTGTAACAAAAAGAAAATAAAGCGAAGAAAAGTATACACTAAATGTCGTCCTAATTAATCTACTTGATAACATTTAGTTAGTCTCCGTAATGAACACATCACAATGTTAATTAACAGAACGTCAAACCTTGAGTAGCCTCATTTTAATGTATAAATACATGAAATTAATACACAATTTTGTATGTACGGAATTGTTGAAGAAAAGAGTTCCAACATTTAGACGCACTCACACCCTTGATAAGTTGGCAGCATAACACTGATCTCACTCTATTCTTCATAAAACCTGCACTTCGATGCTGCCAACTTTTCATTGCGGATTTTGAATACCTCCTCTCTCTTATATATTCTCGAACACTTCCATTTCTTTGTCTTGTAGCTTTATGAACTCCGCCGTTCTTTCAGTTTTGTGTAATAAAAACATCATCAATAGATACCTAGAACAAAATATGCCCAGATTCTAAGTTCGTCTATTGTATTTGTATATGCATTCTTGGCTAATTATTATTATACCTTTGCTTTATGTCTTCAGTGCTGGAAGTGTTTTCAATTGATTGCTTCGCTTTCTCCCGCTCACCTTGTTGTAGCATTTCGAAATCAACCCGACTGGAGAAAACAATTACCATAAAGCTACTTCCTCATTGCTTAACTGAAAAAAAAATATTTACTTTCAGTAAAAAACTTTAACTTCTTGAATTTATGAAGTATCATAGTGAACTTTGAGACTCATAAAACTGCATATTGATTCAGCCAATATAACATATAAAACCCTTTTAATATTAGAGAAAGAAAACCCTTTTAGATGAGGCTATGTTACCTGAAACCAAGATATTTGCTTTGCTATATAGAGCTGTGCATAGTCTATAAATTAAGATAGAGAGAAAGCACTAGAAAGGAACATATCAACAAATAAAAAGACAAACCAATTCCAACAATATATTAAATCTTGAATAACAACATATAATGATAATATCAATAGTTTGAATTTAAGTGAATGCGAGGGGACAAACATATATATATATATATATATAAACAAAGTTTTGTTGAGACCTTTGAGATATCATTATTTAATTGTTATTAATATTTAGGTTAATGTGAACAGACTAATATGAATCTATATCATTTAGTTAGACATTTTGATGCCCAATATATGTTATTAATACTAATAAATAGCAATTTTAGAACTGCAATTGAAATCCTGCGTGTATATTTCACATATTCATGAAGCGTTTGTATCTAAGAGTTGAATGTGGAGGGATTAAACCTTTGGAATGCCTAATGAAATAAAATCACTAATTTATTAATATGTCATTAATAAAATTTTGAATAAAATTCTTTATGATTAAATTTTGGGAGGTGAAAGGTTAGTATTAATGAGAATATATATATATATAATGTCAAACTTAAAGTTTTGATTAATTAAGTGCATAATTAGAATTAGGATCTACGTAAAAGTGTTTTAATTTTATTAAAATAATTATTTTTGAATAAAATAATAGATTTGATTGAATAATATTTGCTTCAATTATCAAGTTCTAAATATAACTATAGTAAATTAGTAATTATATAAGATAAATAGATGAACATTAATACATTATTTAATTAAATAATTAAATATTTAATTATTTATAACATTATAGTATGACAACTCATGGTATATTAAGAAAGGTAAGTGTTTTGTAATCAAACTTAAATAATTGACATTAGTACATGATAATTTAATTATATATTAAGAAAAGTAATTATATATGATAAATTGATGAAAATTAGTACATTACTTAATTAAATAATTAGATATTTAATTAATTATAATATTATAGTATGACAACTCACGGTATATTAAGAAAGGTAAGTGTTTTGTAATCAAACTTAAATTAATGAAATAAAACAAATTTAGAATCATACTAATTATTTAATTAAAAATTCATAAATCATTTTAATATTAATATTTAATTTGATTCTTTTGTCACAATTTATGTTAATTTAATTTATGGGTAAATTCAAAAACTTCATTTTCACTCTAGCAATTATAATATTATATAAATTATTTTAATTAACTCATAAGTATGATTGTATGAATCCAAGTTCAACGAGCATTAAAGATAAGTGATTACTTGTTAATTTATTTAAATACAAAAATCCAAAACCACCTACTAATTGTGTATGAAATATTTTCCTAAATAATTTAGTTATTAGTAATTATATTTTATTTCTCTATCTAAAAAAAATATTATAATGTTAAATTTTTGAGGGCTTGTGATTAAGATTTAAGAGAATCAAAATATATTAGATTCATTAATTAAGTATATAATTTGAATTATGATCTAATTAAAAGTGTTTTAATGTTATTAAAAAAAATATTTTTGAAAAAATAGTATATTTGATTGAATAATATTTACTTCAATTATCAAAATCTAAGCATATCTATAGTAAATTAGTAATTGTATATGATAAATTGATGAACATTAATATATTATATAATTAAATGATTAAATATTTAATTAACTTATGGGCAAGTTCAAAAACTTCATTTTCACTCTAGTAATTATAATGTTATATAATATTATTTTTGGAAAATAAAGTTCACTAAAATTTAATTCCCAAAATTAATTCCACAACTATACTTTGATGTAAAATTTAACATATATTATTTCCAAGGATCTATGACTGTGATTAGACACAAATGAATGAGTAATGAAAATCGAAAATTACTAAATGCTCGTTTTCTTAAACTTCAGGGTGTAGTTGTAAACATTGTTTTAAAACTTGGCCCGACCGGGCCGGTTGAACCGGGACCCGACTGGTGAGTCGGGCCGGGTGAGGCTCAAAACCGCATCAGTTGCCCACTTACACTCGCAATTGGATCGATGCACTGTAGTACCCGTTGGTCCAACCGTTATTTAAAAAAAAACCGGGTCAACTAATTTATAAAATTAAAAATTTAAATTAAACTCTAAAACAGTAAAACCCATAAATTATAATTATATAAATTGAACAGTAAAACCCCCCTATCCCAAAGCATCTATCAACATTCCCGCCACCCCCCCCATTTTAACGACATTTCCCACACTTTTGGTCTGAAAGTCTGAAATTGAAATCTTCCACCGGATCTCCCATTCATAGTAAAATCTCGTCGCTTCAGCCTTCACCGTCAACTGCTTACTTCGTCGTCAGCTGGGGTACCGCGAATCTCCTCCCATTTCGCAATCTTCTCTATCCTCTCACACTCTTCTTCACCGCCGATCTACGATGTTCATCCGTCGTCGTCAATCTTCTCGGAGCTACACAGTCGATCTCGTCTTCTTCTTGCCCAAGAACTGTCACCTCTTCCCCTCACATTGCTTGAATCTCAGCTATTCATAGTTGCATTGTTCACAGTTGCACTATTCACAGCTGAGCTCCATCTCTCCGACGGTCAACTCAACTGTCAACGGCAACTCATCTTCACCAGCACCGGGTAATTGTCACGATGTCACCTTACTGATGTACATTCCACTATTCCAGTAGCAAACCTTTAATTTTGTTTTGGTGAATGATGAATGAACACTTGATTTGAGTTGTTAATTTTGTTTATGTGATTTCTTCCTTTATTTTGTTTTTTTGATTTGTAATTTGTTGTATTATTGATGTAATGATGTTTGATGATGCTTTGCTAAGGTCTTTTTATTAAGGGGTTTATAATTTGGATTCAAATTTTGCAATTTTACATTCTGTGAACAGTAATGTTGCTGACATCATCATGTTGACGTCAACATGATGATGTCATCGGTTGAATCAGCTAGTTCAACTGATTGAACCGGTCAACTTAGGACTCCGTCAGCTTGTCGGGTTTTGTCTCAGGTCGGTTTTTAAAACATTGGTTGTAAATTTTTAAGGTTTATTTGATATTTTTTAAATTAATAGGGAGTAATTAAATTTTATAGGGTACCCGAGTAAGAAACCTAAGAATCAGAACAGATCGGTTTCAGTTCTGGTTCCAAATCTTAAGAACGGTTTCGGTTTCGATTCCGACAAAAAGTATAGGGTACCCGAAACCGTTCACCCGTAATTGCCTAACAAGTTCCATGAAATTATGTAAACTCTATGTTGTCATTATTCACTTGATGTTCTGGTGAGCTTATAAGTTGACAGTAATTATATCTAAACACACATCAGTGAAATTTTTGGGTTTGAATAACAACAATTGTGAAGTGGTTCGGTCTTAATGATAGTCATAGTTGTGATTGATTGAATGAGTTGCCATTATCATGTACTATAAGTAAGTAGAAAACACTCCATCTGTCATCATGTGATGATATCTTGTATAATCAGTATGACATGTCAATCTGCACGGAATTATAGGAAACGCCATGTCATACTGATTAAAAAGAGTATGATTTGTCATCCGTCTTAGAAGTATTATTAAGTTTATAACGTCAGGTCGGCTACAATAGAAGGATAATATCAATTACACCCACTGTGGTTCAGTAAATATCACAAAAACCTTAATTTCATAAATGATATTTACCATATTTCTTATTGTTTGCGATAGCAGTAAAAATATTTCGAGGAAAGCATAGAAGTGATTTTTCTTACTGGATGTTGGCACCTGAGTGGCAGAAATTTAAGGTCGAAGCTTTTGATCTCAATTTTCGATTATTGCATAGTTTGGCTGCCTCATAGTAATAATAATCAATCCTTCAACAACAATTTAGTGCACAATTATGGTTGTGATTATCAGAGTTAATTTCAGAAAGCAACAAAAGTGAGAAAGTTTCTATTGATATCTTCTATGCAACTCATCTATGGATTATTTCCATTGTTGAATGTATGAAGTTATTTTGTTAAAAATCGGTAGTCTAGGGTTTTTATTGGTAGTGCTTTGATATGTCTGTATGGTTAATTAACATTCATTAGTGACGCCTAGAAAGTGTTCGATGAAATTCCGTTGAAGAACGATACGTGCAGAATTGCTCTTTTATGAGTTCATTGGTTTTTCTTGAGGCTAAATTATGGGTTGAGTGACTTGAATTGGTTAGATTGACGCCCGTATTGAAGTTGGGGTATGACCCACCAGGGAACTGATGATACGAGTAGACTATAGTTAACGAATTAATTGTAAAAAAAGGACATTCAAGAAATAGTGTCATTTCACCCTCATGTACTCATCCTGTTGCTAATGTAACAAGTTCAGGAATAAAGATGGTGTTTCATCAATGAGTTAACGACTTTTTCCCACCCAAAAAATCCGGCTTGAAGAGTTAGCCGTGCGAATGGAGGTGGTGGTGGGAAATGGTGAGTGATGACAAAAAATGGAGGTTTGGGCTTTGCAGAGGAGGTGATGGAGATTCTGTGAGAGGTCTCGGAAGTGATTTTGAATGTTGGGATCGGCCGAAAACCGACAAAAACCATCGGTTGTGACGCTGCTAATGTGCATCATCTCTTACTAACATGCACCATCTCTTTTTCTTTTCTTCTTTTTCGGTGATCAAATGTTTGTTAACCATTCTGCCCTTACTAATAATAGACTTTTGATCATTTTGCCTTTCTCGTAACGAAAATTAATATCAAAATTATGTTTTGGATACTGAAATGGTATTTAAAAAGTGGGCGAGTATGGATTTGTGAGTGGGCCATTTTTTGGTTGGGAACACATAAGTCACCCCACATATAATTTGTGATATTTTTCCAACTCAAAATGCATTCAAATAGTGCTTACATGGTAATAATTCATATACAAACAATATACATGTCATTTCAATTTCGAGTAAAAGATGTTGCAAAAGATGCCGACCCCGTGTTGCTTTTCAAACGTGTCATGCTTTGGCATATTTCATATTTTTATAGTTACTTTTTGACTTCACGAGCTTCTTTACATTCTCCAACAAAGTCTGTCTCTTAAATCTAACAACAAATCTTTATATACCCTCCAAATCTTTAACCAACTCTTCAAGTAGTTAAGTTCATGTTCTTTTAACAGAACATGGAGCTTCGACTTCCAACGTTTTCTTCATGTGTTACAGTTCTAATTCTTGCATTTGTCTGTTTGTCTCTGAGTTTTGTGTATGCCGAAGGCTTTGACTCTCTGTTGGAGCTCCCACGTTCTGGCTTAAATAGAACCCGACTCAGATCCAAAAGGGTCCTTTTTGTTGCTGATTTTGGTGCCAAAGGAGACGGTCTCCATGATGATACTGAGGTAAGTTATCTACAACTTATAATACATGGTGATCAAAGCTTTTAATTGTGTTTTTAATTTAAGCTGAGGAGTCGGTGCTTCGGTTAGTTTGTTTTAATATCTTGGTATATGAACTTAGAGAGAGTAATTTTGTAATGTCTGTGAATTGTGAGTTGTCTTGGAGAGTCGAATTTTGTATAGTTTTAAAAAAAAACTGCAGTTGGTTGAGGAATTTCATGATTATGATGTCAAGTTATGTACAATAAAGACTAGAGTTACTGATTAGGAATTTCTTTCTGGGAAATTTGAACTTGTAATGGCCAAATTATGAGTTTCATTTGTGGAAATAATTTGTAAATTGAGTTGGTTTAACCAAATCTTTTGTAGTCCGAGGAAAGCTTGATATGGAGAATCGTGAATGATCACCGTTAGGGTGTTACTGTGGGATGCAAATATTCTTTTATCTTCTTCTGTTGGAAATTTGATGCAGTACTAATTTTTGCTGTTTCACTTTGTTTACTAATAAATGGAAAGATAAAGCATTTCATATGTTACGGTGCATTTTATGCTTTCAGGCTTTTGAAAATGCTTGGAAGCTAGCATGCTCTTCACGAATAAGAATTGTAATTGTAATTCCAGCTGAGTATACTTCTCTGATCCGTCCTATTGACTTTTTTGGGCCATGCAAATCGAAAGTCACTTTGGTGGTAAGAGCAAAAAAGTTTATAAGAACTGATTTTTCATAAATAATATCTTCCTATTCTATGTTAGTGCCTGAGATCAATTTTGTTCAATTTATTTCAATGGCATTGTATTTCTATAGATATCTGGTACAATTGTTGCCCCCAAAGATCCTGATGCGTGGAAGGGTTTAAATCATCGGAAATGGCTCTTCTTTCATGGGGTGAACCTTCTTACTGTTGAAGGAGGAGGGACAATCAATGGGATGGGATGGGAATGGTGGGCTAGATCATGCAAGATCAACCCTGCAAATGTATAGCTGTATTGCACTTTTAGATTTTTGTCTACTTTACAGTTACTTACCTGCATTTTTCTGAATCTGATTTATTTGATATATTGCAGCCATGTCGACATGCTCCAACGGTTAGTGCTGGTTTATTCTTTGATCAATGTATTTAGTTCTGCTCCTCTGTGCACCTTAAACACCCCTAATTATGGCTCCAAATGTTACTTTTCCCATATGGTTTTGTATGCTTAATATCTTATAACAACCACGCTTGCAGGCTGTTACTTTCCACAAGTGCAAGAATTTGAAAGTCAAGAAGCTTATGATTGTCAACAGCCAACAAATGCACATTTCATTTAGTAGCTGTCTTCGGGTTGTGACTTCCCAACTCAAAGTGATAGCACCTGCCGCTAGCCCTAACACAGATGGAATCCACATTACGGCATCACATGGTGTTGAAGTCAAAAATTGCATTGTAAGAACAGGTTGGTTATTCTCAGAAACTGCTGCATATCCGAGTGGTTGTACAATTTTTTTACCACGGCTAAAATTCTTCTCATACTCATTTAAATGCAGTAAGTTTCCTTTTTGTAGAAAATGTGGATGATAGTCTGCTTCATTTTAAGACAACAAGATTGTGGATTAGGATTTTTGGTTGTGATTGCATGTCTGTTTCGGAAAAGTGATTGTCATCATGAGTTAATAAGTTGAAAGTTTGTTTTGAGAATGAAATATCAGTATTCTAATTGTAATTTATGCCCACCTATAATTGTAATGTGCAATGGATTTGGCTACCCTGGTTACAATCTTTAAAGTATTTAACTTGTTTCCATTCTATTTAGAAAAACTTGATCAGTAGTACTTTGATGGAAACTAGTCCTACTCCTGGTTCAGATTTACTAAAGACATGTATTAGAGTGGATAGTTTATGGATTTCTTAAATAAGTAATAATACTCAATCTGGTCTGTTTACATTTGAGAAAACAATTATATCGCATCTTCAAACTCCATACAGTTAAGTTGTATGAGGTCACATCTAGTTTTCGCTTCTTTGTGACCTAACAAAGGTAAAGGTTGTATGTCCTATTTCATGAAAAAACCGTTGTTTTCTTTTGAGATCCTTATCTGTTTTATTCTTAAAATTCTTCATCCAGGAGATGACTGTATCTCTATAGTCAGCAATTCTTCACGAGTCCAAATAGAAAATATTGTCTGTGGACCAGGCCATGGTATAAGGTAAGAACAACTTTCATCCAAATTAGACCATGGGTAGAGTTATTGACCTTTACTCATTTAGATCATTGTCCATCAGCATTGGAAGCTTGGGAAAATTCAACTCATGTTCACAAATTCAAGATGTAACGGTTGATGGAGCGTTTATTTCCAACACCGAGAATGGGGTGCGAATTAAAACATGGCAGGTAGTTTTCCTAAGATGGTAGTCTCTCTTGCTCCACCTATATACATATACATGTAACTGTCAATTTATGTGTTATAGAAACTCAAACAATAATATATAGTAAATTGATTCTGTGCTTTCTTATATCTTCACCAGGGAGGTAGTGGTTTTGCCACTAACATTTTGTTCCGGAATTTGTTGATGGAAAACGTATCGAATCCAATTATAATAGACCAATACTATTGTGATTCTTTGACACCATGTGCAAACCAGGTAGAAAATTCTTACTTTTGTTCAAGTTCAAGGTTTGGGAATATCAAATCTTTTCAGCATATGTCAAAAGAAACATGGTTATAATGATAGCTGCATGTCACTGAAAACGCTATAATTGGATATTTCTTGTTTAGAAAATCGAAACACTGCTCTTCATGGTTTTTCGTTTTGAATTTAGAATTTAAACAGTCTTGCATACCTATTTCTTGTCTATGAATTTCGCTTGACGTATTTGCAGTTTGTGAAAGGAACTGTTTTGTTTTTATGTGTATCTATTATCCTGATGAAATGCAGACTTCAGCTGTTAAAATAGAGAACATATCCTTTGAGCACATTAAAGGAACTTCAGCCACAGAGGAAGCAATAGTATTTGCATGCAGCGATTACACACCATGTGAAGGCTTATATCTGGAAGACATTCAACTTGTGTCACACTCTAGGGGAATCACAAGTTCATTCTGTTGGAATGCTTACGGGTCAAGTGTGGGTTTAATATACCCGCCTGCTTGCTTCACATGCACAGAAGGGTTAATTCGACAGTATGTCTCATCTAACTACACTTTAAGTACCAAAGGTACGCTTTTCAATCCTTCTAAAGAGACTAGAGAGGTCAGTCTTTTCTAATATGTGCAAGGCCACGCCCTTTCTAGTGCAAAGTATGTTATGGTACAGGGCTCTGCGTTCTGCATATTTTTTACAGCTCACCAATGAGTATGTTGAGTAGGGTTGTATGATTATTGTTGTATATAGTATTATGCTATTTACACGAATCAAGTTTCATTTGAGCAATATATAGTGTTCTTCCATTTCTTTTACAGTTCAATCGATGAGTTTGTTGAGTAGCATCACTTGAGAGGGGATTGTAATGTACGGCGGTTCAACTCCATCATATAATTGCAAATTTCTTTGAACATCAATATGTGGCTGCCAATTTGATTATCGCCATAGCAATAATGATACTCGGAAGGTACAAATACATTTCAAGTTTTTCTCAAAATTCTACTAATAAAAAAAGAATACAGAGTTTTCTACAGATTATAGAATTTGTAAATTTCTCAGTTCAGATTATTAATATCTAGGAGTGAGTAGTTTTGGGTACCTTACACTTTTTTAAGGAACTGAAATCGACTAGTTCCTAAGATTTGGAATCGGAATCGGAACTAGCTGGTTCCCGTTCCTAGAAACCTGGAACCAGAACTTGAAACATAGTTTCTGCTTCCGATTCTCCAAACCTTTTTACCCCCCTACTTTTTAAAAAATGACAAATACACCCCCAAAACAGTACACACCCAACAGTTTATAAAAATTACAATTAAGTCTTGATTCCTACCTAGATACTTGGACCTTGATTCCGGTTCCCGGTTCTTGCAGTGCTAGAACCGGAATCGGACCCAGAAATTCTTGGTTCCAATTTTCCAGAATCGGAACTTGACCCTAATGTGGTCGGTTTTGATTCTACCCTTTACCCATGCTCATCCCTAATAATGTCTTATGTAACAGTTAATCCGATAAATCTGTCATATGAATTCATTGGATTACAAACAATAAACTAAAATCTGTGAGCATCCTGAAGCTAATATCTTAAATCAACATAATTCTTGTTCATAACATCTAATTCTTTTGCTTCCTGTACTTTATAACTCATTTAGAATTGAGTCTCTCCAGAATACCAGTCGGAGACCACAGTGAAATTTGGGGTTGTTGTAGCTGGAGAAATAATAATAGTTAAGCTCTGAAGCAATACAATTTAACATATCACATCCTAGTAAACAAACATAAAATTCTTTATATTCAAAATGATGTTCAATCAATGCCCATTTCAATTGAATCATAATAACAGTTACAACTGCTTCAAATCTTTCTGCAATAAACAAACAATTTGATACATGATAGGAAATACAGTGAAATGAAGAAATTTTTTTCCCTGCATTTCCTAAAATGCAAAGATAAAAGAACATGAACGATCTCTAAAACAGTGAACTACATCCTGGAGCATCACCAAAAGTCGCGATAAAGCCTCTTGACACTAAAATACAAACCTTCATCCTTGTTCTTCAGACTAACAGTTCAGCTCTATAGGATGAGCTAGCGAGCCCCAAGCTTGGGGCATCCCTCGGCAAGAGGCAAGTCCAAATTTTCTGTAATTCTAAATGTTTTCAGTACCATCTTATCAACATAGAGGGTTCCCTCTAGATGATCACACTCATGCTGTAAAATCCGTGCCTGCCAACCTGTAGCATCTACTTTGATGGGCTTGCCATCGCGATCCAAACCTGTAACCTCAACATCTAGATATCTCTCCACGACCGCTCTATATCTGTCAACACTGAATGACACGGCAATAAAATAAAGAAAAAGGATTACGAAAAATAAACTAAAATCTTTCGTAGCATCAAAGTCAAGGTTCTAACTGAATTTTCCGAAGTGCTGAAATCGTCCTTTTCATGTCTAGCAACTTGCATATATTTGTCAGTATTCATCGACTAACAAGAGAATCTATAATATAATTCTAAATTTACAATATCCAGATGAAAGAGAATAATTGCACACAGATCAATTATTTGGAGGATGGAAACTGACTGAACACCTGTCATATTTGATTATCAACAACTAATTCCTCCTATCAATGACACGAGTACCATTCATAATGCTTATTATCTATCAAATAACTCCATTATTTTAAGGAATTCATCCTAAACGAAGGATTTAAAACTTTAGAAAAGAGAATGGAATGATTAAATTTCTCTTAAGTTATCTTAAAACATCTAAACCATATTTGCGGCTAGTATGATTTTAATTTTAGTACATTTCTACAGCTTGTAGGAAGTTTAAAGGAAAAAAAAAGGAGAGATATTGCATGCTCGGGTAGGAGCAAAGCTAATTCATCCACTGTAATACTGAGTTTATAGAATTAAAAGTTGTGATAATGAACTGTACAACAGAAGGTAGAACTTGGACTCTAAAGTTTTGTGTGTCATCACATTTGACATAAAATAAGAATGGACAAGGCAACAGAGATCTGAAAGAGAATAATATCTACTCGGGAGAAAACCATTTTATAGCTGAAATTAACTGTTTAATCTTACCTCAAACAGCCCTCAAAAAATAGTTCAGTCTTGTTGCTCTTCTTTTTAAGCTTCGGGTTCAGAATCACCTGCCTCAAAAGAACTAATAGAGCGTAACTGTAAAGTGAAAACTCTTGGATGATAAGGATACGGTTGCCCTTGGATGAATTAACATACCAGAAGATTGAAAGGGTGTCTATCTTGTGCTTTAATTTCTTCCTTGGGCTGATAACTGATATATTCTCTTGTATCTTCTAAAACTATAATCTGCACAGATGAAACATGACATAGTTTTTACATAAATATGGTTTGCAATATCAGTATGTAGATTGGTTTGGAAGTACCAAACTCGCGGCCAGTGTCCCAGTTTGCACATATGTTAATACTTACTAACTAAAAGAGGTTCTTGTATCGTATACATTTCTTTTTTCACTTTATACACCTTATCTTAGAGAACCAGATAATTAGGCAAAAATTTCAAACACCATACATCAAGTACACTCATACAAAGCAAAAACTCAAAACAAAATTTCTCTTAGACGTTCAAGGTCTAAACCATTACTCATAAAGCACTAGTTTTACAGTACAAAAGATTTTCTTTGAGCACATTCGCATCAATGACCATCCACACGTCACATTATAGCCATCAGATTTCTCCAAAATTATACTCAACATTTCAGGATTTATCATCAATATAGGGAAAAAATACACATAAAAGAGTTGAAAATTTTATTTTATTTTTGTCTCAAAAGAACATCATCCTTTACTTGACATAGCTGAAAAAAACCGAACCATTAAAACAAACTACCAAATAAATTATGCATTAACTATCAACTTAAGCTTTCTCTAACACAGTTTAATCCTACTCAAAAACTTAAAAATGCAAGATGTAATTAAAAAACTTACTCTTAATGGGATTCCAATCTGAGGAGCAGCAAGCCCAACACCAGGAGCCGACTTCATAGCCTTAACCATATCGTCAATAATCTTCTGGATCCTCTCCGACAACTTCGCGGGCTGGCTCATGCAAAACAGGGTCACCCGCTTTTACTATCTCAGGTAAGCTAACTTTCTTCTTTTCTCCCAGACCCAGAAGCCAACCCGCCCTTCTAACCGTAGAGGACGTCCGGGATTTTCGGGTGGTGGAGAATGGGGCGGGGGTTTGGAGAGAGATGGGTATTCGGGTCGGGATAAAAATTGGGGCGGACTTTATATGTTTCTGGGCCAGAGTTAATGAAAGCAGACGGCCTGAGAAACGATGGATGGTCTCCATGGTGGCTGTGGTTCGGTTTTCTATGGGCGTGGCAATGGGGCGGGGCGGGACGGGGATTTCATTCACCGTACCCATCCCCACCCTCAAAATCATTCCCCACCCCCGCCCCATCCCCGTTACGAAGATGACAGGAATTCCCCTTCCCCGTCCCAAAGGAGAATGTTAGACGCCTGTCCTCGCCCCGTTAATTTTATATAAACATAAATTAATTTGAGCATTACCAAACACAATAGTTAATTCTCGTCCACATAACAAACACTTAAATTAATCGTTTAAACATAATTTATTATATATAAATATGGGTCAGGGTTTGTTCATGTTCAATTGTTTAAGGTGAGAGAAATTAAGAAAATATGAGTTTATATAGGTAGGATAATTTTGTAATTATGTGAAATATAGGGATATTAGTGAAAAGTAAATATATATATATACATTTTTTTAATTTTATATATTATATACGGGGCTGGCCGGGGGAAATGAATCACCCACCCCCGCCCCATCCTTGAGGACAGGGATTAAAACACCCTCCACCCCCGCCCCTATCCCCGAAAAAATCGGGGTTTCCCCGCTCCATATAGGGCAGGGCGGGACGGGTCCTCGAAATCCCGGTGAACATATAAATATTCACATATAAATATAATATTCACATACAAATATTAAGTAATTACCCTAATTTCTATATTGGGCTTAGTTGATATTTTATTTTATTCTTTGCACCCATACGTCTCAAATTATAGTCGAAATTTCCTTAAAATTCGAATATTATTTAAACCTTAATATTGCTTATGTTTTCCTTCAATACAAAAAGAATCTTATTCACTTAGTTTTTGATACGTCAAATTCAAAGCAATAATAGGAATTTAATATGGAAATAAGATAAGAATAAATATATTAAAAGAGTTAAAAACACTTTCTCCTAGTGTCTGGGCTAAGTAAATAAAAACCAAAAGAGTCTTTAATGAGGTCTAACCTAAACATTCTGTCTTTTAAATTTCACGCAATGGTAAAATTGAAAATTTGTAATAATAAAATAAATGAAAGACAAATGAATGATATTAGTAAGGGTGGACTGGTTGGAGTACCCGTCCAAATTCCATGAAATCGGAACTGGAATCGATCGGTTTCGGTTCCTAAATGTCTGGAATCAAAACTTGAAACACATGTTTTGTTTTCGGGTACCTGGAAAAATTACAAGGACCCCCTACTATTCACAAAAATGAAAACGTACCCTGTGAAAATAACAAATACACCCCCAACTGTTTACAAAAACTACAAATACACCGGGTTCCTCCCCACGTACCCGGATCTCGGTTCTGGTTCCAATTTTTGAGAATGGGAACTGACCTTGATAGGGTTGGTTTCGGGTAGGAACTGAAACCGAAACCGGAACCTTGGGTACCCGCCCGATTTCGGTTCTACCCTAAATTTCTATACACCCCCTAGATATTAGGTTCACATATAAATATAATATGCATTTAGAAATTCATAATATATATTTGAGATATTTTTAGTAATTTTCATTCAAGGTTAACATGTATGTTTATCTAGGGATGTATACAAGCCGAGTCGAGCTGAGTATCTTGGTACTCGAGCTTGGCTCGTGATGAACAGTAGCGAGCTCGAGCTCGAGCTCGAGCCGAGCTCAATCGAGCTTTAATATTCCTGTTCGAGCTTGAGCTCGCGAGTCTGAAGTGGTACTCAAGCTCGAGCACGAGCTCGAGCCTAATCGAGCTCAATAGTTTATTGTATTTTCTCTTTCTTCTTTTCACCTATCAATATCATCTCTTTTTTTTTTTTTTTTTTCTCTTTCTCCCCTCATTTTCTCTTTCTTCTTTTGATCTATCACCTCATTTTGTCACCTCAACTTTTTTTTTTCTCTTTTTCTCCCTCTTCCCTTTTCTTACTTCTTTAGATCTTCTCCTTCGTCTGTATTTTTTTTTTCTCCCCATTCTCTTCTCTTTCTTCTTTACTTCTTCCATATTCTCTTCTCTATTCTCACCTCCTTTTCTCTTTCTTCTCCTGCTCCTTCAGATTTTCTCCTTCATTAATTTTCTTTCACATTCTAAGCTCGAATGGAACCGAGGATTAATCAAGGTGAAAGAGATGAGTTTTTGTTTGAGCTTTGAAATGGGTTTTGAGTTTTTGTCTGTGAATGGGTCATGGGTGTTGTTTGTAATTTTGACAACTTAAAAATAAAACTTTTAAAATCTTGCAAATTGCCCCATAAGCTCGTTTAAGCTCGCGAGCCTGACGAGCCGAGCTCGGTCCGAATCGAACTCGGCTCGTCACTGTTTACGAGCTACTAGAGCTCGAACTCGACTCGACTGATTTCGAGCAGAGCTCGAGTAGCTCGCGAGCTACCCAGCTCGTGGCTCATCCCTATGTTTATCCATGTGAAACCTGTACAATATTATGACAACCAATTCACATATACCTACCCTAACTATCTTATAACAATAAATTTGCACCCTAAGTCTTGAAAACTAATCTACTCTGACACACCCATCCTTTTGTTCTTTAATTTTTTGCATCTTCTTTTTTTACATGCATAATCAGTCATCACCGTATTTTTTTGTCTTTCAATTTCTTTGTAGTCATATTTTTAGAATAATCTACCTGCCGACATGTCATTTCAAGATATAGAAATACGCCATTACCATTAAAGTATTTTTGATGTGTAATGTTGTTGTGATATCTTGCAACAACGAGAAATACAAGAGCCTTTCTGGGGAGTTTGCGCAAAGGATCTATGTTGCATGAGACTGTGAAATATGTTGTTGAACCCTTGGCTGATGACAAAAATAATGCGTTAAAGTAAATAAAGAATATACAAAAGTAGTTTTTAAAGTGGTTCAGATACAAGGTGAAATTCCTACGTTCATTGTATCTTATTGATGTGTTTATAAAAGATATTTGCTCTTAAGAGACAACTGCTCTATAGCTATGAGAAAATGAAATTCTAGATCCTTCATTTGGGATGGCAGACCCCTAGTTATAGTGTTGTATGGGTGATCTTACTCATGAAGCAACCCTCTTATCCTCTTATCGCATGACACATGGCCTAGCAAACCATTCCGTTGTAAGCTTATTAGTGAAATAGTCCACTCATAGCTCAATTGTGAATCTTATTGTTGAAGTAGAGCCCGGCAGTCTTATAGAGGAAGCCACCCTTCCTTGATATAACACATGGCCAAACACTTGCATGGTCATAAACACGTGGCAAGAGTTTAGACACCCATTGCTTAGTCATAAGACATGTGTCGAGATTTCATGCCTAACCAATATACCGTATAACATATAATGTGTTAGAGCAGGTACCGTACAATAGTGATCAGAGGCAAAGCAAAACATTTTTACCATATATATATATATATATATATATATATATATATGAATTCTATACAAATTCAATCAGAAGAGCAAAGTGGGTGTCGTCCACCTTTCATTGAAATTTGAAACCAATTAAACAACCTCAAGACCCTAGGCAACAAAGGGAGGCAAGATTTTCAGTCTTAGTCCTCTTGAAGCACTTGGTCAACTATTCAAAGTAAAATGTTTGATTTAGATATCTTAAGATTATTTTCTGGGTTGAGTTATTTTATTTTATTTTTTTACTTTGAATAGATTAATAAGGGGATATGTTCATGAATTGAAGAAAAAAATAATGTTATACATAATTTTTCAATTGGTGTCCTCTCTTAAATCCATGCACGTACATATGATATGCATTTAGAAATATTCACCTTTTAAAAGAATTATTGAATCAAATAACATTTACAAGCATTAATTGAAAAGTCATTAAAAAAAAAAAAAAAAACAAAAATATAGTAAACAATTCATCTTGGTTGCATGGGGAGTTGATTTTTTTTTTTTTTTAAATATATTCTATTTGAGTGAAATAACAATTGTGTGAATTATTTATATATCATGATTAAATAAACAGATTATATAGATATATATGTGTGTTCAAGAAACTTTCATTTCATTTTGTCACAATTTATTATAGTTCAAGTTTAAACTATGGTGCGTAGAGTCTATACCCTTCTAGTTAGCATAGAACTCAACCTGGTTGACATTGAACCCACTCCCACATTCATAGGGGTTACATACTCGGTGCAGGTGCGGTGTGCCAATAATAATTGCCAATATGCAATGCCTAATCATTTTCCTTTGAGGGTGCAATATATGCCAAACAGACCTATGACTTTTTAACCTAGAGTAATAAATTTTTGATTTTTCCTTTTATTTATTTTTTATATAGAATCTATTTTTTTTTTTTTTTTTCATTCTTTTAGTGCAAGGTTTGTAGACATCGTGGTTGTTTAATGATGGTGGGAAAACCAACGGCAACAAGACTTAGAACCGATAACGACTACAACATAGTCGTTTTTTACTGCAATAACTTAATGTTGATCGGATGTAGTTTCAACATTACATGTGTTATGCCTGAAAAGATAGGTCTGACGTGGAGCCTCGTCAATAAAGTATGGTCAGAGCTCAGAAGGATTCTGTACTGTCCAGGCGCGGCCACGTCGCCCCTAGCGCAAGTGGTGTGGCTCCTGTCAGTACAGTTGGTGAGTGCCAGGCTAGCAAGCGGCTGGAGATTGCCAACGTGTCAAAGCCCTGCATTAGTCGAGGAAATCCCTCGAGCAGGTGACCAATGAGACACAGAGAAAGATTTGCACGACACCTACCCACTTGCAGCTTTTATAATCATTACCTTGAACTCTCCCACTATAAATAGAGGAATTCTCTCTCATTTTGGGGGATTAGTCAATTTTACGCTTAAATAGCTCTCTCTCTCTCTTTCTCTCTCTCTCTCTAAACTGTAACTAAGCTCGTTGAACGCGACCTGGCTTCTCTCTTATCAATACAATAGCAGTGGACGTAGGATTCACTTTTGAGCATCCGAACCACTTTAAACATTGCTCTTTACCTTTTTATTTAATTCGATCTTTTCATATCACGTATGACTTCTAAGTTCTTTTAGCATTTTGCATGTGTGAGTAGTTGATATCAAAATCAAGCACCAACAGTTTGACGCTAAAAGGAGGGCCTGATTTAGTACCTACTCTTCATCAGAGAAATTCTGACTAATCGGTCCCATAACAACAAATGGCTCGTAGCTTCAAATCTGAGCGAACCAGTCATGGTAATGAAGCAATCCCCCAGGTATAGGAGGGTACTTCTCCCGAAGTGCCACCAGTCCAGCAAAATATCATAAGAGATATTCCTTCAAGCTCATAGCCCGACCCAACTATCATGAGTTACCTGGAGAGGTTCAATAATACTCTTCAAACGGTTAGCCGAAGGCTAGACCGATTGGATCGGGTCGTGCCATCCGAATCCAATGAGGCGGTGCTACCGCCAAAAATACCTGCAGGTCGCGTGAAAGCGCAGAAAATGGCAAAAGCCCATGCCTTAAAGTTTTGATTAATTAAGTGAATAACTGGAATTATGATCCAAGTAAAAATGTTTTAATTTTATTAAAATAATTATTTTTGAATAAAATAGTAGATTTGATTGAATAATATTTACTTCAATTATCAAGTTCTAAATATATCTATAGTAAATTAGTAATTATATAAGATAAATTGATGAACATTAATACATTATTTAATTAAATGATTAAATATTTAATTAATTATAACATTATAGTATGACAACTCAAGGTATATTAAGAAAGGTTAGTGTTTTGTAATCAAACTTAAATAAATGCCATTAGTACATGATAAATTAATTATATATTAAAAAAAGTAATTATATATGATAAATTCATGAAAATTAGTATATTACCTAATTAAATGATTAGATATTTAATTAATTATAATATTATAGTATGAAAACTCAGAGTATATTAAGAAAGGTATTCACAATTTATATTAACCTGACAGGCTATTCGCAATTTATGTATGATAAATTGCGAGATTTTGTCGCCATTTTTTTTAATTATTATTTTTTATTTTTCTTAAATTATTTTAATATAATATTATTTTTTATTTTTAATAATTATTTTTTATCAATATTATATATATTTTTTAAATTGGGCTACATCTTTAACCCTAGAAAAGGGATTTAGTTCATAATTGCAATAATAAAAACCATCATTGTATTCAATAACATGAGTTCAAGAAAGAAAAATATAAAAACTTCTCTAATTGGCGAATGAGAACTACAAGAATTTCGATCTCCAAAATAGTAGCCATCTTTTCTCCTTCTCTAATCCATTAAAAACTACTTAAAGACCCTTATTTATAGTGCTAGGGTTTGGAGGTTACTTAGGAAAGAATTAAATGCCTTAACCCATTGAGTTTCGGACTAGGAGAATGCAATAACCCAAACAGGCCCGTGACCCATCGCTGTGGCGATAATAAACGGTTGCTGCGGCGATTGTTCTTTCTGTCCCATGAGTCCGTGATATTCAGAATTTAGAAAAGTCTTCAACATGAGCTCTCTGAATAAGCTTTCCAATGCCACAAGAATTGTTGAATTCCGATTTCTACAGCTCAAGTTATGATCGAAACATCGAAGCATACTCATCTTAAAGGATTTCCAGATCTACGTTGTATCTTCAACGTATCACAACTTTCTCGTTTCAACTCCGATTCTTGCACTGTTTGTTCATACTTGTCATGAATTCCATCGACATCATTCTTTTTCCATCAAATATCGGTTTGAACCTAAAAATACTCAAAATACACCTGTGATCCCGTAAAAGGTATGTATTAAATAATTAATTCAAATTCCATAAATTAAACACATTTTTCCACAAATAATCCAATTAAATCACTAACAAAATATATACTTTTAAGCTCTTATCACAACCCCCAACTAGCTTTTTGCTAGTCCCTAGCAAATTAAGCGATAAAATTAGTCTCTAAGCTTAAAAATAAAACAACCAATTAAAACCTATATCTAAACTATTTTAAATCACTTTCGTAGATTGACACGATTGCATTTAGCGTATGCAACAAGCCTTTAAACCCCTAAGCGGCTCTAGTTGGACGAGTTGTAGTCTTGTGAGGGTTTCCAGCGATGATAACCCCAAACATCCACACTAAACTTAACCTAAACTCCAAAAATAAAAATAAACATAAAAAGAATTGAAACTAACAAAAATTCTTGGATCAATTCATAAAGTTGTCTCAAAATCGCATATACACAAAACAAATAGAATAATTAAAAATTGCCTAAACTCACAGACAATGCAAACGTCAATTCCATTTTCGTTATCAACCCTAAAACATTCATACAACCATAAACCATTAGTCTACAAAACTCGGATGGTTTTATGCATAACATTCATGAACAGAATTTTGATCTCAGTATTTGGGTTATGACTTTTATGTGAATCATGGAATCAAACTCCATAGGCTCACTTTTCAAATCACTCTCCACTAATGTAGAATTTCACATTACCTTGGATCAATAGGTCTTTGTAAATGTTGTAAGGTTAGGCTAGGGTATGAGCTCATGAAGGAATGAAAAGGGAAATTAACAAAAATCAAATTAAGAGACTTAATTTTCATTCATTCTTATTACTATCATACAAAAACACTTCCCTTTTTCACTCAATAGCTTCCCAACCTTTATCGAGGTCTTTCTTTTCGACAGTAATAAAACCCATTTGCATAATTCCAAATCTTCACAATGCTTTTCAATGCCCACTTTTCTTTTCTTTCTCTTTTTTTTTCCTTTTTTTTTTTCCTTTTTTTACAACAATAATATGAAGAAACTAGAAAACACACACACAACCCCACTGATCTTACAAGCACTCCACAACCCCCAACCAATTTCTTCGCATAAACCTGGGTTGTGGCAAAACTACAGTTCCTCACCAATACTTGTACTAAGCTTGAATAACAGTTAAGTCTCTTAAGGATTAAATGGGTAGGATTGTGTTTTAGGCTCATAATCAGGGTAGGGAAAAAATTAAGTTCAAAGAAAGAAAAACAAGGCTAAATTGTGTTTAAAAGGCTCAAAGGGTTAACTAGCGATGATAATAAAAAAGGTCGGCTTGAAAGACTCAATCGGTCTAAAAATAGCCTAAATAATTTCCTAAGTGATGTGAACTCTAGGATTTCGCCTCGAGTGGTTGTCAAATGAATTCTAGAGTTTGTTGAGATCACAAAAAATGTTCATGGAAAATTTACACATAAAACGTCTCTAAGTAGGTAAACTTAACCACTTCCAATCCACAAATCGCTAGGGTCTCAAACTAAATGTCATTAACATTTACAATCATCCGTAATTAAAGGCAAAAATTAATTTCCTCCATTTGTTACATGTTATTGCAATCACATTCCTATCATAGCCATATAAATTAATTCAAGAATAGAACCAAAATTCAAAACAGAACACAAAAATAAAAAAAATAAAAATTCTCATAAATCCATAAATTCAAAGTCTTTGGGAAGAAACTTCCCTTACCCCCAACCTAAAATCTAAATTTTCCCCAATGTACAAATATAAACAAAAGGAAAAAAGAGAAAAAGAAAAGTTACCCCTTTTTGCAATAGTGAATTGCGAATATGCGTGACAATTCGATCACCAACACGTTTCATTCCATTGTTCTCTTTTAATTCTGTCAAAACAAAGAAACTTGTAGTGCACCTCATAAGAAACACACATCACGTGTTAAATTTATGAATTTAGAGAAACAACCACAACATCAAAATTATTTACACAAAACAGAAAAAAAATAAAAATAAACATACTTGAAAATTAGCACTTGCAAAAATAACACACTAATCAATAAAATAAAAATAAAAATAAAAAGCTTAGGTTGCCTCCCAAAAGCGCTTGGTTAAAGTCATAAGCTTGACTTTTCATTTTCTTCAATCCGGATCATCTAGGAAAATCCAAGCCCTCATATCCTTAATTTCACCATTTAGATAGAGCTTTAATTGTTGTTCATCTACATCTCAAAGTCAACCTCCATAGTCCCAGAGTTGACTAAACAATTCTCTAGGGGTGAACTAGGGTAGTTTTCTTCTAATTTTTTATTCACTATGTTATCAAAGACACTAATCTCAAAGCATGTGTCTAAGTCGGATGGATGCTTCTTAACATAAAAAACATTAAACTCTACTTACTCATCTTCTACTCTTAAGATTAGTTTCCCTTGATGAACATCTATCAATGCTTTACCCGTGGCTAGGAAAGGTCGTCCTAGGATTAAAGGCATTTCCTGATCTTCCTCCATGTCTAACACTATGAAATCTATTGAGAAAATCAGTTTATCTACCTTAATCAAGACGTTTTCTACCACCCCCCTAGGATATGTTATTGATCGATCTGCCAATTGGAAAGACACAGTGGTTGGCTTCACTTCTCCTAATCCAAGTTTCCTGTAAATAGAAAACGACATCAAATTTATACTTGCCCCTAAATCACATAAGACTTTATCAAAATAACAACTACCAATAATACAAGGGATAGTAAAACTCCCTGGATCTCGTAGTTTAGGTGGTAGTTTCTTTTGAATCTACACTTCTCCGTTAGCATTACTTTCTCATGTTCCTCAAATATTCTTTTATGCGTGAGGATCTCCTTCAGAAACTTGGTGTATTTGGGCATCTGCTCTAACATATCAACAAAAAGAATATTAATATGCAAGCTTCAAAACATGTCGATAAACTTACCAAATTGCTTGTCAAGCTTCTGATTCTTCAATCGGTGTGGGTACGGAAGGTTTGCATGGCTCGAAGAAAGTTTCTGCTCAGATTCACGCTCGTCGCAGCCACCAGATTCATCGCCGTGGCAACGAGTTGAAAATTCTGTCGATTCGGGGCTGTTTCACGATCGTCGTGGCCACCAGTATCATCGCCGCAACGATCATCCTTCATGTTGACAATCTTCTCCATATTTTCACGCTTGCCGCGGCGATCGTTCTTCTGCTCTTCCTTCAAATCTTTCTCTTGTTCTTGGTTCTGTTTTTCATTCTCTGAATTCTCCAAAGTTCTTCAACTCCTCAAGGTGATTGCATGCACTTGTTCTTTAGGATTCTTCTCTGTATCGCTCGGCAAAACTCCTTGAACTCTTCCCGCTAATATATTATGAATTTGCCCAATTTGAGTCTCAAGGTTTCAAATAGAGGCTGATTGATTTTGGGCAAGGACTTCAGTCTTCTCAAACCTCTTACTTGTCTCTTTAATGAACTTGGTAGACACATTCTCCAAGTTAGATTTTGGCTCTTGAGTTTGAAAAACAGGAGGTGGTGTAGGATCATTGTTGTTGCTTCAAGAGAAATCAGGGTGATTCTGCCATGCTGGGGTATAATTGTTGGAATATGGATTCCCTTGCCTTTTTTGGAAGTTGTTGATGTAATTGAAGTGTTCGGGTTGTGCAAACAGACTTCCTATTTGGAAATTTCTAATTTCAGAAATTGAAGTAGGAGACTTGATAGCATTAACTTTAAGTGTAGCACCCAATTGTTGTTGAATAGTTGAAACTTGAGCGGCCAAAGCAGTGTAACCATCTAAATCTAATTCATGAACTTCTACTGCTCTCCTTGAAAAATTCCATTCCGAAGGCATCATATAGTTGTTGCTTGCCATCACTTTTCTTAACTATCAGATTGTTCTCTTGTTTTTAGAGTTAAAATGAACTAAGTCTACACTCTTAGTATGTGCACGATCCAAGACCTAAAAACAAGAAAACTTTGGTAAGCTAAAAAAAATGTATTTATAAAAGAACAAACTAAACCTAATATTAAAACTAAACTAATTAAAATAACAAAAAATCAAATTAGCAACAAAATATTTCGTATTGATATTGGTAAAAAAAAATAGTTCCCCGACAACGACGCCAAAAACTTGACAGGCTATTCGCAAGTGTATGAAATCGCACAAGTAATAAAGCTCGAGTAAACGAGTGTCGAATCCCAAGAGAACTACCTACCAAGTACCAAACTAGTCTATTTTGTTGCTATTTGATGAAACAGAATTTTAAGAATGAATTTAATGAAAAAGAAAACAAACTAAAAACTAAACAAAAGTAGAATTTTATTAATACTTTGGTAAACAGATCAATATGACTAAACCTATGGCACAGATTTCACACCAATTTAATCATATGCATTGACAATTATTGCTAACCTAATTAAGCTTATTCTAAAAGCCAAACTCCCTAATATTCTACTAACTTTCTCTCGAACAATTAGTGAATTAACCCTTAAGCAACAACCTAAAATATCTCTAAGTGGGATTTAGGAGCTAAGAGATCATTAAGTTCTATGGAATTTACCATAGACTCATAGATCGCGGTAACCTATTTCTAGCATTCACTCAATCTATGGTTTTATTACCTTAGACAAATCAGGTTTCATCTCTCGATCTCAACCCAACCCATGATATCATTCAACTCTCAGATCATTAAGAATTGAAAGCATTACACACAATAATAAATCTTATAATTAATGCTCAATAAGAATTAACAGCAATAAAGTCAACACCTATTCATAAATTGGGCTACATCTTTAGCCCTAGAAAAGGGATTTAGTTTATAATTGCCATAATAAAAACCATCATTATATTCAATAACATGAGTTCAAGAAAGAAACATATAAAAACTTCTCTAATTGGCGAACGAGAACTGCAAGAATTCTGATCTCCAAAATAGTAGTCGTCCTTTCTCCTTCTCTAATCCCCTAAAAACTATTTAAAGACCCTTATTTATAGTGCTAGGGTTTGGAGGTTACTTAGGAAAGAATTAAATGCCTTAACCCATTGAGATTCGGACTAGGAGAATGCAATAACCCAAACAGGCCGTGACCTATCGCTGCGGTGATAATAAACGGTTGTTGCGGCAATTGTTCTTTCTGTCCCATGAGTCCGTGATCTTCAGAATTTAGTAAGGTCATCAACATAAGCTCTCTGAATAAGCTTTCCAATGCCACAAGAATCGTTGAATTCCGATTTCTACAGCTCAAGTTATGATCGAAACATCGAAGCATGCTCACCTTGAAGGATTTCCAGATTTTACATTGTATCTTCGATGCGTCACAACTTTCTCATTTCAACTCCGATTCTTACACCGTTTTTTCCTACTTGTCACGAATTCCATCGACATCATTCTTCTTCCTTCAAATATTGGTTTGAACCTAAAAATACTCAAAATACACCCGTGATCCCGTAAAAGATATTTATGAAATAATTAATTCAAATTCCACAAATTAAACATAGTTTTCCACAAATAATCCAATTAAATCACTAACAAAATATATACTTTCAAGCTCTTATCAAATAATATTTACTTCAATTATCAAGTTCTAAATATATCTATAGTAAATTAGTAATTATATAAGATAAATTGATGAACATTAATACATTACTTAATTAAATGATTAAATATTTAATTAATTATAACATTATAGTATGACAACTCATGGTATATTAAGAAAGGTTAGTGTTTTGTAATCAAACTTAAATAAATGCCATTAGTACATGATAAATTAATTATATATTAAGAAAAGTAATTATATATGATAAATTGATGAAAATTAGAACATTATTTAATTAAATGATTAGATATTTAATAAATTATAATATTATAGTATGACAACTCACGGTATATTAAGAAAGGTAAGTGTTTTGTAATCAAACTTAAATTAATGACATAAAACAAATTTAGAATCATACTAATTACATATTTAATTAAAAATTCATAAATCATATTAATATTAATATTTAATTTGATTCTTTTGTCACAATTTATGTTAATTTAATTTATGGGTAAATTCAAAAACTTCATTTTCACTCTAGCAATTATAATATTATATAAATTATTTTAATTAACTCATAAGTATGATTGTATAAATCCAAGTTCAACGAGTATTAAAGATAAGTGATTACTTGTTAATTTATTTAAATACAAAAATCAAAACCACCTACTAATTGTGTATGAAATATTTTCCTAAATAATTTAGTTATTAGTAATTATATTTTATTTCTCTATTTAAAAAAAAATATTATAACGTTAAAGTTTTGAGGGCTTGTGATTAAGATTTAAGAGAATCAAAATATATTAGATTCATTAATTGTTTGATTAATTAAGAATATAATTTGAATTATGATCTAATTAAAAGTGTTTTAATGTTATTAAAAAAAATTATTTTTGAAAAAATAGTATATTTGATTGAATAGTATTTACTTCAATTATCAAAATCTAAGCATATCTATAGTAAATTAGTAATTGTATATGATAAATTGATGAACATTAGTATATTACTTAATTAAATGATTAAATATTTAATTAACTTATGGGCAAATTCAAAAACTTCATTTTCACTCTACTAATTATAATATTATATAATATTTATATTTTTGGAAAATAAAGTTCACCAAAATTTAATTCCCAAAATTAATTCCACAACTATACTTTGATGTAAAATTTAATATATATTATTTCCAAGGATCTGTGACTATGATTGGACACAAATGAATGAGTAATGAAAATTGAAAATTACTAAATGCTAGTTTTCTTAAACTTCAGGGGTGTAGTTGTAAACATTGTTTTAAAACTCGGCCCGGTTGAACTGGTTCAACCGAGACCTGGCTGGTGAGCCAGGCCGGGTGAGGCTCAAAACCGCTTATATCAGTCTGCACACTTACACTCGCTGTTGGACCGATGCACTGTAGTATCCGTCGGTCCAACCGTTATTTAAAAAAAAACCGGGTAAACTAATTTGTAAAATTAAAAATTTAAATTAAACTCTAAAACAGCAAAACCCATACATTATAATTATATAAATTGAACAGTAAAAACCCCCTATCCCAAAGCAAATATCAACATTTCCTCCCCATTTCACGGCATTTCTCACACTTTTGGTCTGAAATTCTAAAACTGAAATCTTCCACCAGAGTCTCCCCTTCATCGTCAAATCTCGTTACTTCAGCCTTCACCGTCAACTACTTACTTCGTCATTAGCTGGGGTACCGCAAATCTCCTCCAATTTCATGATCTTCTCTGTCCTCTCACACTCTTCTTCACCGCCGATCTACGCTGTTCATCCGTCGTTGTCAATCTTCTCGAAGCTACACAGTTGATCTCGTCTTCTTCTTGCCTAGGAACTGTTGCCTCTTCCCCTCACATTGCTTGAATCTTAGCTCTTCATAGTTGCACTGTTCACAACCGAGCTCCACCTCTCCGACGGTCAACTCAACTGTCAACGACAGCTCATCTTCACCAGCACCAGGTAACTGTCACGGTGTCACCTTATTGATGTACATTCCACTATTCCAGCAGCAGACCTTTAATTTTGTTTTGGTGCATGATGAATGAACACTTGATTTAAGTTGTTAATTTTGTTTATGTGATTTCTTCCTTTATTTTGTTGTTTTGATTTGTAATTTGTTGTATTATTGATGTAATGATGTTTGATGATGGTTTGCTAAGGTCTTTTTATTCAGGAGTTTATAATTTGGATTCAAATTCTGCAATTTTGCATTCTGTGAACAGTAATGTTGCTGACGTCAGCATGATGACGTCATCAGTTGAATCAGCTAGTTCAACCGATTCAACCAGTCGACTTGGGACTCAGTCAGCTTGCCGAGTTTTGTCTCGGGTTGGTTTTTAAAACATTGGTTGTAAATTTTTAAGGTTTATTTGATATTTTTTAAATTAATAGGGAGTAATTAAACTTTATAGGGTACCTGAGTAAGGAACCTAAGAATCAGAACAGAATGGTTTCGGTTCCGGTTTCAAATCTTAGGAACGGTTCTGGTTCCGATTTCGATTCCAGTTTTGGTTACTCCAAAAAGTGCAGGGTATCCAGAACTGCTCACTCGTAATTGCCTTGCAAGTTCCATGAAATTATGTAAACTCTATGTTGTCATTATTCACTTGATGTTCTGGTGAGCTTATAAGTTGACAGTAATTATATCTAAACACACATCAGTGAAATTTTTGGGTTTGAATAACAACAATTGTGAAGTGGTTCGGTCTTAATAATAGTCATAGTTGTGATTGATTGAATGAGTTGCCATTATCATGTACTATAGGTAAGTAGAAAACACTCCATCTGTCATCATGTGATGATATCTTGTATAATCAGTATGACATGTCAATCTGCATGAAATTATAGGAAACGCCATGTTATACTGATTAAAAAGAGTATGATTTGTCATCCGTCTTAGAAGTATTATTAAGTTTATAACATCAGGTCGGCTACAATGGTTTGGCTGCCTCATAGTAATAATAATCAATCCTTCAACAACAATTTAGTGCACAATTATGGTTGTGATTATCAGAGTTAATTTCAGAGAGCAACAAAAGTGAGAAAGTTTCTATTGATATCTTCTATGCAACTCATCTATGGATTATTTCCATTGTTGAATGTATGAAGTTATTTTGTTAAAAATCGGTAGTCTAGGGTTTTTATTGGTAGTGCTTTGATATGTCTGTATGGTTAATTAACATTCATTAGTGACGCCTAGAAAGTGTTCGATGAAATTCCGTTGAAGAACGATACGTGCAGAATTGCTCTTTTATGAGTTTATTGGTTTTTCTTGAGGCTAAATTATGGGTTGAGTGACTTGAATTGGTTAGATTGACGCCTGTATTGAAGTTGGGGTATGACCCACCAGGGAATTGATGATACGAGTAGACTATAGTTAACGAATTAATTGTAAAAAAAGGACATTCAAGAAATAGTGTCATTTCACCCTCATGTACTCATCCTGTTGCTAATGTAACAAGTTCAGGAATAAAGATGGTGTTTCATCAATGAGTTAATGACTTTTTCCCACCCAAAAAATGGCCCATTGACACTTTTCCAACTTCACTTTTAAAATATCATTTTGCTACTCAAATATTATATTTTCCTCTGGTCTAGGTGGGAAATATAGTGATTTACGAGAAAGCCCACTCTTTTTTCTTCTCTTCTTAGTCTCTTTCATTGCCGGCAATTGCTCTCGACATTGGGGAGTACTGCCGACTAGAAAATCAACAAACAAATAAAAAATATTACAAATAAACATTCTTCAATCGAATTTCAACCCAATAAACACAAAAACTGAATGAATCAAACTCAATTAATCAATCAAAACTCAAAAAACCCTAAGGTGGGGAAGCTTCAATCGCCACATATAATTTGTGATATTTTTCCAACTCAAAATGCATTCAAAATAGTGCTTACATGCTAATAATTCATGTACAAACAATATACATGTCATTTCAATTTCCATTTCAAGTAAAATATGTTGCAAAAGATGCCGACACCTTGTTGCTTTTCAAACGTGTCATGCTTTGGCATAGTTGCTTTTTGACTTCACGAGCTTCTTTAGATTCTCCAACAAAGTCTGTCTCTTAAATCTAACAACAAATGTTTATATAATCTCCAAATCTTTAACCAACTCTTCAAGTAATTAAGTTCATGTTCTTTTAACACAACATGGAGCTTCGACTTCCAACGTTTTGTTCATGTGTTGCAGTTCTAATTCTTGCATTTGTCTGTTTGTCTCTGAGTTTTGTGTGTGCCGAAGGTTTTGACTCTCTGTTGGAGCTCCCACGTTCTGGGTTAAATAGAACCCGACCCAGATCCAAAAGGGTCCTTTTTGTTGCTGATTTTGGTGCCAAAGGAGACGGTCTCCATGATGATACTGAGGTAACTTATCTACAACTTATAATATATGGTGATCAAAGCTTTTAGTTATGTTTTTAATTTAAGCTGAGGAGTCGGTGCTTCGGTTAGTTTGTTTTAATGTGAACTGTGAGTTGTCTTGGAGAGTCGAATTTTGTCTAGTTTTAAGAAAACTACAGTTGAGGAATTTCATGATTATGATGTCAAGTTATGTGCAATAAAGACTAGACTTATTGATTAGGAATTTCTTTATGGAAAATTTGAACTTGTAAAGGCCTGCTTATGAGTTTCATTTGTGGAAATACAATGTAAATCGAGTTGGTTTAACCAAATCTTTTGTAGTTCGAGAAAATTTGAACTTGTCAAGTTATGTAGCTCTGTAAGTAATTGATCTACCATACGCAGCGGAAAACGAAAATTTAATTGGTAAATCAATTACCCTTCTTTGCCTAGATCTGAGTATAGATTATATTGTTTACATGTTTATAAATAAAAATCTGTATAAGGTAAATCCATTCAAGGATTAGAATACTTATGTACATTTGGAGGCTCTTTCGAATATCTCTGATTTCGAACAGGAACACTGTTTACGGTACTGTTCACGGTTACTGTTCGTCGTCTACTGTTCACGTGATTTTTCGTCAATCGATCCAAAGTAGGATCGCACTCACAAAAATCCACACGAAGATAATCCGAAGAACCCTTGATTATTTTGTTAGAACAATCAAGGGCTTCAAAAATCAAGAAAGAAGAACAAGAAAAGTTTTCTCCTTGAGAGAGAGAGATAGGGTGGCTAGGGTTTTAATTGAATAAATAATTCTATTATGTTTTAATTTTAAGTTGCATTTATATAGTGTAACAATTAAAACTCTATTCCACTTAGGAATAGCTATGGGCTCCAACCCTAGTTCACCCTTGTAACCAAACACACCATTTATGGTATTTTAATTAATTATTATTATAATTAAAATCAATTAATATATAATAATATATTAACATTTAATTAATAATAATAATTTATTTAAACATATACAGAGATATATATTTAAATATAATCTCACTAATTTAATTTTAATATTAAAATTAAATACAGACAATAACCTCAACAAATTTAATTGCACTATGAGATTACCAAAATACCCTTTCGTCCTAAAAGACGAAAATACCCTTCTCACAAATTGATTCTAAAATTATCTTCTAAGTGTGTGACCTGTAGGCTTCTTATCATATCGGTAGTGAGTAGTATCGTGATTAACACCAATTAATCGTCTTATTACACACAGACCAAGATTGGCCCCTAGCAAGGCATCATGGCCACCCGATAGATTCGGATTCAGCGAAACCGCAGCCTATCAATGTTATGGTTACCGTGCAATCAAATCCTTTCATTAACTGTTATCTCATCGAGACTGAGGTACAGAAATAGTGTCAACCTCAGATATCCTCGACATGTTTGTATTCAGTTACTAGACCAATGACAAGAATATTAAATTGGATTGAGCATCAACTCAATCCCACTGTGACCACAGATTTAATGTCATTGCCATTTACTTAATTACCTAGTGAGATAACTTCTCTTGTACCTAAGAGTGATGAATCCTTTGTCGATCCACCATAGTCTCGATACACTTCTTAATGTAGTCAATCACTACCGTATTGATAGCTCTGAATAGAACTACGTTGGGCTAGTGTCAAACTACACAAATTGGTGCACAAGGCACTCTCAAGTCTAAGAATCACATGCACCACCATCCGTTAGAAGATTTATTTCATAGACACTGGGGTTATTATCCATATGGAATCTTCTGGTGGGTCTGTCCAGTGAATTTTCTGGTGGGTCTGTCCAGTGAACTTGCCTCTAGCAAGCACCCATGTGTTGCACTAGGTTTTTAGCAAACAACCTTGACAAGTGAGATCAGTCACTGCCTTTCGACAGGGTCGTTCAACACAATGATAGTCTTACCGTATTATCTGTGTCCTTGGTCAGAATAATACTGGGGCTACGGACGTTTCTAGAATGACCATCATATGTGATCATATGGTTCTCACTATCAAGATTTGAAACACTTGATACACTCGTCACGATTCTACCATCCTAAGGACATATATCATTATATACACGATATAGAAGAATACGTCTTTTATTTATAAACATTTATTACAGAGTCAATATTACAATAATTGATTGGCTCTAGGGCACCTACTCTAACAAGCTTGATATGGAGAATCATGAATGAATGTTACTGTGGAATGCAAATATTTTTTTATCTTCTTCTGTTGGAAATTTGATGCAGTACTGATTTTTGCTGTTTCACTTTGTTTACTAATAAATGGAAAGATAAAGCCTTTCATATATTATGGTGCATATTATGCTTTCAGGCTTTTGAAAATGCTTGGAAGCTAGCTTGTTCTTTTTCGTCAGGAGAAAGAATTGTAATTGTAATTCCAGCTGGAAATACTTCTCTGATCCGTCCTATTGACTTTTCTGGGCCATGCAAATCGAAAGTCACTTTGGTGGTATGAGCAAAAAGTTTATAAGAACTGATTTTTCATATATAATATCTTCCTATTCTATGTTAGTGCCTGAGATCAATTTTGTTCAATTTATTTCAATGGGATCGTATTTCTATAGATATCTGGTACAATTGTTGCCCCCAAAGATCCTGATGCGTGGAAGGGTTTAAATCATCGAAAATGGCTCTACTTTCATGGGGTGAACCGCCTTACTGTAGAAGGAGGAGGGACAATCAATGGGATGGGATGGGAATGGTGGGCTAGATCATGCAAGATCAACCCTGCAAATGTATAGCTGTATTGCACTTTTAGATTTTTGTCTACTTTACAGTTACTTACCCGCATTTTTCTGAATCTGATTTATTTAATATATTGCAGCCATGTCAACCTGCTCCAACGGTTAGTGCTGGTTTATTCTTTGATCAATGCATTTAGTTCTGCTCCTCTGTGCACCTTAAACACCCCTAATTATGGCTCCAAAATGTTACCTTTCCCATATGGTTTGTAGGCTTAATATCTTATAACAACCACGCTTGCAGGCTGTTACTTTCCACGAGTGCAAGAATTTGGAAGTCAAGAACCTTATGATTGTCAACAGCCAACAAATGCACATTTCATTTAGTAGCTGTCTTCGGGTTGTGACTTCCCAACTCAAAGTGATAGCACCCGCCGCGAGCCCTAACACAGATGGAATCCACATTACGGCATCACAGAGTGTTGAAGTAAAAAATTGCATTGTAAGAACAGGTTGGTTATTCTCAGAAACTGCTGCATATCCGAGTGGTTGTACAATTTTCATACCACGGCTAAAATTCTTCTCATACTCATTTAAATGCAGTAAGTTTCCTTTTTGTAGAAAATGTGGATGATAGTCTGCTTCATTGTAAGACAGCAAGATTGTGGATTAGGATTTTTGGTTGTGATTGCATGTCTGTTTCGGAAAAGTGATTGTCATCATGAGTTAATAAGTTGAAAGTTTGTTTTGAGAATGAGATATCAGTATTCTCATTGTAATTTATGCCCACCTATAATTGTAATGTGCAATGGATTTGGCTGCCCTGGTTATATTCTTTGACTTGTTTCCATTCTATTTAGAAAAACTTGATCTGTAGTACTTTGATGGAAACTAGTCCTACTCCTGGTTCAGATTTACTAAAGACATGAGTTAGAGTGGATAGTTTATGGGTTTCGGAAATAAGTAATAATACTCAATCTGGTCTGTTTACATTTTGAGAAAACAATTATATCGCATCTTCAAACTCCATACAGTTAAGTTGTATGAGGTCCCTTCTTTGTGACCTAACAAAGGTAAAGGTTGTATGTCCTATTTCATGAAAAAACCGTTGTTTTCTTTTGAGATCCTTATCTGTTTTATTCTTAAAATTCTTCATCCAGGAGATGACTGTATCTCTATAGTCAGCAATTCTTCACGAGTCCAAATAGAAAATATTGTCTGTGGACCAGGCCATGGTATAAGGTAAGAACAACTTCCATCCAAATTAGACCATGGGTAGAGTTATTGACCTTTACTCATTTAGATCATTGTCCATCAGCATTGGAAGCTTGGGAAAATTCAACTCATGTTCACAAATTCAAGATGTAAAGGTTGATGGAGCGTTTATTTCCAACACCGAGAATGGGGTGCGAATTAAAACATGGCAGGTAGTTTTCCCAAGATCGTAGTCTCTCTTGCTCCACCTATATACATATACACGTAACTGTCAATTTATGTGTTATAGAAACTCAAAACAATTGAATATATAGTAAATTGATTCTGTGCTTTCTTATATCTTCACCAGGGAGGTAGTGGTTTTGCCACTAACATTATGTTCCGGAATTTGTTGATGGAAAACGTATCGAATCCAATTATAATAGACCAATACTATTGTGATTCTTCGACACCATGTGCAAACCAGGTAGAAAATTCTTACTTTTTTTCAAGTTCAAGGTTTGGGAATATCAAATCTTTTCAGCATATGTCAAAAGAAACATGGTTATAATGATAGCTGCATGTCACTGAAAACGCTATAATTGGATATTTCTTGTTTAGAAAATCGAAACACTGCTCTTCATGGTTTTTCGTTTTGAATTTAAACAGTCTCGTATACCTATTTATTGTCTATGAATTTCGCTTGACGTATTTACAGTTTGTGAAAGGGACTGTTTGGTTTTTATGTGCATCTATTATCCTGATGAAATGCAGACTTCGGCTGTTAAAATAGAGAACATATCCTTTGAGCACATTAAAGGAACTTCAGCCACAGAGGAAGCAATAGTATTTGCATGCAGCGATTATACACCATGTGAAGGCTTATATCTGGAAGACATTCATCTTGTGTCACACTCTGGGGGGATCACAAGTTCATTCTGTTGGAACGCTTACGGGTCAACTATGGGTTTAGTATACCCGCCTGCTTGCTTCACCGAAGGCTTAATTCGACAGTATGTCTCATCTAACTACAGGGCTCTGAGGGAATCAATTTTAATTTGAGCAATACATATTGTTCTGCATTTTTCTATACAGCTGACCAATGAGTATATTAAGTAGGGTTGTATGATTATGGTTGTACAATAAAACCTCTCTATAGTGATATTCTATATAAGAATAAACTGTATATAATTATAAAAAATTCAATTCTCAATTTAGAATAATTATAAATAAGAATAAATTCTACATTATAATAAGTTATAATTTTTCTAATTCCCGTCTTAAAAAAAGTTGCCTCCACATAGTAATAATTATCTGTATATTACAAAAAAATATATAATATGTTACATTAAAGGTTTAAGATGAAATAAAATATTTATCTAAAGTTGTTTGAGATAATGATTTATGCTTTAGAGTTGTTACTACATCTTTTAACTTGCGGGTAAATTACTCGTTAGTATGAACATTTTCTTATAGAAGCCAAATATTTCTAGTTTCTCAAGTATGTTTAAAGTTTTTTGGCACAAAACTTTTTGTATTTTCGTACTATCATCCTCATTATTATTTCCTTTATCTTCTTGTCTAATTATAGTAATGAATATTTCTTCTTTAGTTAAAACATACATGACTTATTGGTCATTTGGATGATTGAGAAAGACATTAATATCCATTCGATTAGTGTAATGAAATTCTGGAATCTGATCACTAAATTCTACAATGACTCTTTGATTCTCCTCATCCACTTCATTCGCAACTTACAATTCATCGACATCAAGATCCTAATTTGATAATGATTAAAACAATTATAGTAATGTGGCTTCACATTAATTTGCATATCACTTCATTTCTTGTACTGTTCAATCGATGAGTTTGTTGAGTAGCATATCACTTGAGAGGGGATTGTAATGTAAGGCGGTTCAACCCAATCATATAATTGCAAATTTCTTTGAACATCAATACGTGGGTGCCAATTTGATTATCGCCATAGCAATAATGATTCTCAGAAGGTACAAATACATTTCAAGTTTTTCTCAAAATTCTACTAACAAAAAAGAATACAGAGTTTTCTACATATTGTAGAATTTGTAAATTTCTCAATTCAAATTATTTATGTCTAAGAGTGAGCGGTTTTGGATACCTTGCACTTTTTTAAGGAATCGGAATCGGAGTCGAAACCGGCTGGTTCCTAAGATTTAGAATCGGAATCGGAACTGACTAGTTCTAGTTCATAGAAATCTAGAACCAGAACCTAAAACATAGGTTTTGTTTCCGGTTCTTCGTATCGTTTTTACCCCCATATTTTTTAAAAAATGACAAATACACGCCCAAAAATTACAGGTACACCCCCAATAGTTTATAAAAATTATAATTCAGTCTTGATTCCTACCCAGATACCTGGACCTTGATTCCGATTCCCGGTTCCTGCAGTGCTAGAATCGAAACTGGATCCAAAAATTCCCGGTTCCAATTTTCCAGAACTAGAACCTGACCCTAATGGGGCCAATTCTGATTCTACCCTTTACCCATACTCACCCATAATAATGTCTTACGTAACAATTAATCTGATAAATCTGTCATATGAATTCATTGGATTACAAACAATAAACTAAAATCTGTGAGCATCCTGAAGCTAATATCTTAAATCAACATAATACTTGTTCATAACATCTAATTCTTTTGCTTCCTGTTACTTTATAACTCATTTAGAATTGAGTCTCTCCAGAATACCAGTCGGAGACCACAGTCAAATTTGGGGTTGTTGTAGCTGGAAAAATAATAATAGTTAAGCTCTGAAGCAATACAATTTAAAATATCACATCCTAGTAAAAATTACGCAAATTCTTTATATTAAAAAAGATGTTCAATCAATGCCGATTTCAACTGAATCATAATAACAGTTACAACTGCTTCAAATCTTTCTGCAATAAACAAACAATTTGATACATGATAGGAAATGCAGTGAAATGAAGAAAAAATTTCCCCGCATTCCCTAAAAAACAAAGATAAAAGAACATGAACGTTCTCTAAAACGGTCAACTACATCCTGGAGCATCACCAAAAGTTGCGATAGAGCCTCATTACACTAAAATACAAACCTTCATCCTTGTTCTTTAGACTAACAATTCAGCTCTATAGGATGAGCTAGCGAGCCCCAAGCTTCGGGCATCCCTCGGCAAGAGGCAAGTCCAAATTTTCTGTAATTCTAAATGTTTTTGGTACCATCTTATCAACATAGAGGGTTCCCTCTAGATGATCACACTCATGCTGTAAAATCCGTGCCTGCCAACCTGTAGCATCTACTTTGATGGGCTTGCCATCGCGATCCAAACCTGTAACCTCAACATCTAGATATCTCTCCACGACCGCTCTATATCCATCAACACTGAATGACACGGCAAAAAAAGAAAGAAAAGGGATTACGAAAAATAAACTAAAATCTTTCGTAGCATCAAAGTCAAGGTTCTAACTGAAATTTCAGTAGTGTTGAAATCCTCCTTTTCATGTCTCGCAAATTGCATATATTTGTCAGTATTCATCGACTAACAAGAGAATCTATAATATAATTCTAAATTAACAATATCCAGATGAAAGAGAATAATTTCACACAGATCAATTATTTGGAGGATGGAAACTGACTGAACACTGTAATATTTGATTATCAACAACTAATTCCTCCTATCAATGACACGAGTACCATTCATAATGCTTATTATCTATCAAATAACTCCATTATTTTAAGGAATTCATCCTAAACGAAGGATTTAAAACTTTGGAAAAGAGAATGGAATGATTAAATTTCTCTTAAGTTATCTTAAAACATCTAAACCATATTTGCGGCTAGTATGTTTTTAATTTTAATACATTTCTACAGCTTGTAGGAAGTTTAAAGGAAAAAAAAAAGGAGAGATATTGCATGCTCCGGTAGGAGCAAAACTAATTCATCCACTGTAATACTGAGTTTATAGAATTAAAAGTTGCGATAATGAACTGCACAACAGAAGGTAGAACTTGGACTCTAAAGTTTTTTGTGTCATCACATTTGACATAAAATAAGAATGGACAAGGCAACAGAGATCTGAAAGAGAATAATATCTAATCGGGAGAAAACCATTTTATAGTTGAAATTAACTGTTTAATCTTACCTCAAACAGCCCTCAAAAAATAGTGCAGTCTTGTTGCTCTTCTTTTGAAGCTTCGGGTTCAGAATCACCTGCCTCAAAAGAACTAATAGAGCGTAACTGTAAAGTGAAAACTCTTGGATGATAAGGATACGGTTGCCCTTGGATAAATTAACATACCAGAAGATTGAAAGGGCGTCTATCTTGTGCTTTAATTTCTTCCTTGGGTTGATAACTGATATATTCTCTTGTATCTTCTAAAACTATAATCTGCACAGATGAAACATGACACAGTTTTTACATAAATATGGTTTGCAATATCAGTATGCAGATTGGTTTGGAAGTACCAAACTCGCGGCCAGTGTCCAGTTTGCACATATGTTAATACTTACTAACTAAAAGAGGTTCTTGTATCGTATACATTTCTTTTTTCACTTTATACACTTATCTTAGAGAACCAGATAATTAGGCAAAAATTTCAAACACCATACATCAAGTACAGTCATACAAAGCAAAAACTCAAAACAAAATTTGTCTCTTAGACGTTCAAGGTCTAAACCATTACTCATAAAGCACTAGTTTTACAGTACAAAAGATTTTCTTTGAGCACATTCGCATCAATGACCATCCACACATGTCACAATATAGCCATCAGATTTCTCCAAAATTATACTCAGCATTTCAGGATTTATCATCAATACAGGGAAAAAATACACATAAAAGAGTTGAAATTTTTATTTTATTTTTGTCTCAAAAGAACATCATCCTTTACTTGACATAGCTGAAAAAAACCGAACCATTAAAATAAACTACCAAATAAATTATGCATTAACTATCAGCTTAAGCTTTCTCTAACACAGTTTAATCCTACTCAAAAACTTAAAAATGCAAGATATAATTAAAAACTTACTCTTAATGGGATTCCAATCTGAGGAGCAGCAAGCCCAACACCAGGAGCCGACCTCATAGCCTTAACCATATCGTCAATAATCTTCTGGATCCTCTCCGAGCCGATTTCTTCCGGGTCAACTTCGCGGGCTGGCTCATGCAAAACAGGGTCACCCGCTTTTACTATCTCAGGTAAGGTAACTTTCTTCTTTTCTCCCAGACCCAGAAGCCAACCCGCCCTTCTAACCGTAGAGGACGTCCGGGATTTTCGGGTGGTAGAGAATGGGGCATGGGTTTGGAATTCGGGTCGTGAGATGGGTATTCGGGTCGGGGTAAAATTTGGGGCGGACTTTATATGTTTCTGGGCCAGTGTTAACGGAAGTAGACGGCCTGAGAAACGATGGATGGTCTCCATGGTGGTTGTGGTTCGGTTTTCTATCCAGAGTTTATTTTATTTGAAAGGGAGAAGGCCAAATTACGTAATTACCCTCTTTTATATATTGGGCTTAGTTGATATTTTATTTTATTCTTTGCACCCATACGTCTAAAATTATAGTTGAAATTTCCATAAAATTCGAATATTATTTAAACCTTAAAATTGCTTGTGTTTTCCTTCAATACAAAAAGAATCTTATTCACTTAGTTTTTGATACGTCAAATTCAAAGCAATAATTATATTAAAAGAGTTAAAAACACTTTCTCCTAGTGTTTGGGCTAAGTAAATAAAGACCAAAAGAGTGTTTAATGAGATCTAACCTAAACATTCTATCTCTTAAATTTCACGCAATGGTAAAATTGAAAATTTGTAATAATAAAATAAATGAAAGACAAATGAATGATATTAGTAAGGGTGGACTGGTTGGGGTACCCATCGAAATCCCATGAAACCAGAATCGGAATCAATCGATTTCGGTTCCTACATGCCTGGAATTAAAACCTGAAACACATGTTTTGTTTCTGGGTACCCAGGAAAATTACGAGTACCCCCTACTATTCACAAAAATGAAAACATACCATGTGAAAATAACAAATACACCCCAACTATTTACAGAAACTACAAATACACCAGGTTCCTCCCCACATACCCAGATCTCGATTCTAGTTCCAATTTTTGAGAATGGGAACCGACCTTGAGAGGGTTGGTTTCGGGTAGGAACCAAAATCGAAACCTTGGGTACCTGCCAGGTTTCGGTTCTACCCTAAATTTCTACACACCCCCTAAATATTAGGTGGGGGATTTTACATTATAAAAGTTGCTTTTACATTATTCACATATAAATATAATATGCATTTAGAAATTCATAATATATATTTGAGATATTTTTAGTAATTTTCATTCAAGGTTAACATGTATGTTTATCCATGTGAAACTTGTACAATATTATGACAACCAATTTACATGTACCTACCCTAACTATCTTATAACAATAATTTGCACCCTAAGTCTTGAAATCTAATCTACTCTAACACACCCATCTTTTTGTTCTTTAATTTTTTGCATCTACTTTTTTTACATGCATAATCAGCCAACGTATTTTTTTCTCTTTCAATTTCTTTGTTTTATTTTTAGAATAATCTACCTGTCGACATGTCATTTCAAGATATAGATAAATATGCTATTATCATTAAAATATTTTTGATGTGTAATGTTGTTGTGATATCTTGCAACAACGAGAAATAAAAGAGCCTTCCCGGGGAGTTCGCGCAAAGGGTCTTTACTGTGTGAGACCGTGAAATTTGATGTTGAACACATGGGTGATGATAAAAATAATGCGTGAAAGTAAATAAAGAATATAGAAGAGCAATTTTTAAAATGGTTCAGATGCAAGGCGAAATTCCTACGTCCATTGTTATCTTATTGATGTGTTTACAAAAGATATTTGCTCTCAAGAGACAACTGCTCTATAGCTATGAGAAAATGAAATTCTAGATCCTTCATTTGGGATGGGAGACCCCTATTTATAGTGTTGTATGGGTGGTCTTGCTCATGAAGCAACCCTCTTATCGCATGGCCTAGCAAACCGCCCCGTTGGAGACTTAATGGTGAAATAGTCCTCTCATAAATTGCCACGTGATCTGAATGACAGCTCAATTGTGAATCTTATTGTTGAAGTAAAGTATGGCAGTCTTACAGAGGAAGCCACCCTTTCTTGATATAACACATGGCCCAAACACTTGCATGGTCACAGAACACGTGGCAAGAGTTTAGACACCCATTGCTTAGTCATAAGACATATCGAGAGTTTATGCCTAATGAATATACCGTATAAGTTTATAACATATAAGGGGTGTTTGGATCATATAATGTTTTATTATAGGAGGATATTATATTAACGGAATAAAAGATCACCTTGAAGATTATTAGGAATGTTTAGAAGATGTGTTTGGTTGGTTCAAATATATTAGTGAATAATATGTTTGGTTGGAAGGATAAATGGGTAAGTATGTTATATGGATTACTAAATTGCCCTCTTTTTTAAATATTAATTTAACAGTATTTTTTATTATTATTCTTTGAATAATTTCTTTTAACCCCCTACTTTTTAGATTGAGCAAAAACACCCTAGCAACAAAAAACGTTTTAAACTTAACAAAAACACACTTACCCACCCCAAGTCACTGCCGGTAGCCAGCCACCACCGCTGGCAGTGCCATAGATCTGGTCATGAAATGGCCAGGTCTTTGGCCGTGAAACGTCGATCGTTTCACGACCAAAGACCTGGCTGTTTCATGGCCAGATCAGTCGTCATTTCACGGCCACATGCTTGGCTGTGAAATAGCCATAGATCTGGTTGTCAAACAGCCAGATCTGGCTTTTTCCGACCATGGATCTGTGATCCATGGTCGGAAAAAGCCTCACCGACACATGGCCGGCCATATACAGTCGGTCGTATGCCATTATGGCGACTTTTGGCAACCTCTGGTGGCGATCAATGGTGGTTGCCGATGGTGACTAGTTCTGGGTATAAAGGCATTTCTGTGAATAATGATAATAACAAGGGCAATGTCGTCCAAAAAATTTAAAAAGCGAGGACAAAAGTGTTTGTATGAGTGATTTGGTGTTTTGTAAATATTAGCAAATATAAGGTTAATTTGGACCAAATGCTCAACTGTTTAGGGGCAATATGGGAAAAAAATTGTAATACCAGGGTCAGTTTTAATAACAACCCCCCTAGGTATTAAGATTACCGAAAATTTACCCCCCAAATGCTACTGTTTGTCATAAAATATTCCGGGAATTATTTGTTACAAACCAACCAAACATCGTCATCTACTCAATTAAAAAATATTGCCCTAGTTATCTAATATTAACCCGATCCAAACAGCCCCATAATGTGTTAAAGCAGGTACAATAGTGATAAAGAGGCAAAGCAAAACATTTTTACCCCTGTGTGTGTGTGTCTATATATATATATATATATATATTCTATAGGGGATATGTTCTGAATGAAGAAAAAAATAATGTATTATAATTTTTCAATTGGTGTGCTCTCTTACATTATGCCCGTATATGATATGCATTTAGAAATATTCCACCTTTAAAAGAATTATTGAATCAAATAACATACAAGCATTGAAAATTCAATTAAAAAAAAAAAAAACAAATATATATATATCGTTTTATTTATTTATTTATTTTATATAAAATCTGTTTTATTTAGTTTTTTCATTCTTTTAGTGCCATGCTTCTGGACATCATGGTTGTTTTATGACGGTGGGCCAACCAAATGCAACAAGGCTTAGGACCGGTAACCACTACATAATAGTTTTTACTATGACGACCTAGTGCCCATCAGATGTAGGTTCGACACTACATGGAAAGCAAGGGGTTCAGTGCCAAAATCCAAACGATTCGTTCCATCGTCACGTCATAACATACATACCTATTGTGAATTACACCAATAATTTGGCAGAGGATAACCCTAGACGTATATCGCTCCAGAACTTTCAGTTGTATTTCAAGAGGATGTTGTAGAGGGTATGGCACCATCATTAATACTAGATAAGATAAAGATTTCTGTTTCCAACTAAATGTCCTGGGTAACACACGTGCTACCCACCTGCTACTCACGTGCTACAATGGTCGGGACAAAGGGTCATGATCCATTAAAATTAAGGAAGTGAAAACATGAGAGATACATTTTTGTTAGAAAAGAATGGTTGAGTGAAATCACAATTGTGTGAATTATTTATATATCATTATTAAATAAATAGATTATATAGATATATATGTGTGTCCAAGAAACTTTTATTTCATTTTGTCTGTTGTTGATTTTTGCAAGTGTACGAAATTGTGCAAGTAATAAAGTGTATAAATACGGATATCGAACTCAAGGGAATTACTAATACCAAGTACCACACTAACCTATCTTATTGCTATTTGATTAATTAGATTTTTCAAATGATTCAATGAAAAATAAAACAACTTAGAAGCAAAACAAAAATAGACTTTTATTAACACTTTAGTAGGAAATCAATATGACTAAACCTAGGGCATAGATTTCACACCAATTTAATCCTATGCATTGACAATTATCGTTAACCCAATTAAGCTTATTCTAAGGACCAAACTCCCTAATATTTCACTAACTTTCTCTCGAACAATTAACAAATTAACTCCTAGTTACTAACCCCAATTATCTCTAATCAGATTTAAACAATTGGAGATCATTAAGTTCTATAGAATTTACCAGAGCCTCACAGATCACGATAACCTATCTCTAGCGTTCGCTCAATCTATGGTTTTATTACCTTAGACTAATTAGGTTTCATCTCTCGATTTCAACCTAACCCATAAAATCATTCAACTTTAGGGCCCTTAAGAATTGAAAGCTTTAAGCGCAATAATAAAACTTAAAACAAAACTTAATAAAAATTAGCAATAAATAATTCAATGCATATTCATAAAATTGGGCTATATCTTAGCCCTAGAAAATAAAATTATTTCATACTTTCAATAATAAAAGCCATTATATTCATAAACATGATTATAAGAAAGAGTAGAAAAACTTCTCTAATTGATGACTCAAAATTGCAAGAATTTGCAATCTTCAAAGAGTAGCTGAACTTCTTTCCCTCCTAATCTCATAAAAATCAGCTAAAGACATCTATTTATACTCCTAGGGTTTTAGCGTTATGATTCCCACTATCCTAATCACTTTAGAACTCTTAAAACAGGAAATACACGTCATATATTTAATGTAAAAAAATTCAGAATCGCAATTGTGCCACAGCATAGTTGATTCTACCCCAGAACTCACAATCTTGACAAGACGGTGGTTTTTGAGCATGATAACGTTCGAATCTTGCCAAGTGGTAAACATATGAATTGTAGCCCTTTGAATCAGATTTCCAACAGTTCAAGAATCATCTCAACCCAAAATCTACAGCTCAAGTTATTGTCAAATTACTGTCGCATGTTCAAAACTGGAGCGTTTTCCAGGATTTTCACTTTAACTTCAAATCGCCCTAACTTTTTCGTTTCAGCTCTGAATCACGAACCATTTGATTCTTGTCGTCCCACATTCCATCATCGATATAACCTTCATTTGAATATCATCTTTAAGAACCTGAAAACACTCGAAACATACCCGTGATCTCATAAAAGACATTTATGAAATAATTAAGTTAAAATTCACAAATTAAACACACTTTTCCACAAATAATCCAATTGAATCACTAACAAAATATGTATTTTCAAGCTTTTATCATTGTCTCGATTTATTATACTTCAAGTTTAAACTATGGTGCGTAGAGCCTATACCCTTCTTGTTAGTATAGAATTCAACCTGGTTGACATTAAACCCACTCCCACATTCATAGGGGCTACATACTTGATCGGTGCGGGTGCGGGTGCGGTGTGCCAATAATAATTGCCAACATGCAATGCCTAATCATCTTCCTTTGAGGGTGCAATATATGCCAAATGGACCTATGACTTATTAACCTAGAGTAATAAATTTTTAATTTTTCGTTTTATTTATTTTTTATATAGAATCTGGTTATTTTTTTTTTTCATTCTTTTAGTGCAAGGTTTGTAGACATCGTGGTTGTTTAATGATGGTGGACAAACCAACGGCAACAAGACTTAGAACCGATAACGACTACAACATAGTCATTTTTTACTGAAACGACTTAATGTCGATCGGATGTAGTTTCAACACTACATGGAAAGCAAGGGTCCAACACCCGAATCAAAACGATTCGTTCCATGGTCACTTCATAGCGGCCATAACCTCTGTGAATTACACCAATAATTTGGCAAAGAATAACGCTAAACGTAATCCCTACAGAACTTCACTGTTGTATTTTGGGACGTATTCCTTGGATTTACCTATTGTGGTTAGTGGCTAGAAAATCAGAGTAATCAAATGGCTAAAGAACAAGGGAAGTTAAGTTTCTTTGGTCTGATAGTGGAGACCACTTGTGTTATTTTTTTCTCCTCTTATTCATTGCTCTTTGCCCTTTAAATAAGCAAGAATTTACAAATGTTTAAACACCCACGTTGTAGATTCGTGGCATGAAAATAGCAACAATACCAACTGAAAGCAAATAAAAAGGAGCCATCAGAAGACCAAGACTGAGCTATACAATTATTAACTGAAATGAAACAAACAAACAAATAAACCTTATCTCTCTCACCAATGTATACCCATGTGCCATCGTATCATTCCGTCCCGCTTAAAAAGCGCTCTTGTCCTCAAGAGCGAGACACGGTTATTGCTGCTGAAGGATCTTAAGGACTTCCTATGTTGCCATTGAAGGTGAACACCCAGCCTAATGGACTAGAACTTCATGTGTCTTTCCCTTCATTCTTCGCTCAAGTATGGCAAGCGGATAAGGAAAAGGATCTTCGACGCCAACGTTGGGTAGCTACTATTGGACTGTTACCTGAGTACCCAAATGTTTCTTCAACAAAGAGATGTGGAAAACTAGATGGATACAATTCTAGGTGGTAACTCCAATTTGTAAGCGACAACTCTGATACGTTGAACGACTAAGAAGGGACGTAAAACTTAGCTGCTAGCTTGTGTGACTGTCACTGAGAGACCAAAGATTGCCTATACGCTTGCAACTTTAAATACACATAATTGCCAACTTGAAATTCTCTCTCCCTATGCTTTGAGTCATAAATTTTTTTCATCCTATTTTGAGCTTGAGCTATTTTGTCCCTGGCTTCTCTCACAATAGAATCTCTTTCAATAAGTTGTTGCTTCACAAAAGCAACCTTAGCAGTGCCTGGAACATATGTCAACAAGTTTGGTGCTTCTCTTCCATAAAACACTTCAAATGGTGTTCTTCCAATTGTAGAATGAAAGTTGGTGTTGTAATAGAACTCTGCCCAGGACAACTACTTATACCATTTCCACAGCTAAAAACTTGTGAAACAATGAAGATACATCTCCAAGGTTCGATTGACTACTTCGGTTTGGCCATCTATCTGGGGATGATATGCAGAACTGAAGTTAAGTGCAGTTTCGTTTAGCCTAAATAGTTATTTCCAAAACATGCTGGTGAATGTTGGATCACAATCACATAGGATAGTCTTAGGCAACCCATGTAAACGAAAAACATTGTCGAAGAAAACTTAAGCGACTCCAGTGGCGATGTAAGGATAGGTAAGAGCCATGAAGTGGGCGTATTTCGACAGTTTATCAACGACTACCAAAATAGTAGTTTTTCCATTTGAATTCGGCAAATCGTCAATGAAGTCCATTGAAATTTCCTTCCAAATTTTGGTGGGAATTAGGAGCGGTTGAAGAAGCCTTGCTGCCGAAGTTTGTTCTACCTTGTTTTACTGACAAACATCACACTCTTAAATAAATCTTCTAACTTTTCCTTTTAACTCCTTGAAATAAAAGTTGGCCCTTACTCGATGAACCCTTTTTTAAGAAATCTTCATGTGTGCTATTATGAAACTGTTGGATGATCTGATTAATTAACCCAGAGCCTTCATCTAAGTAAATCTTTTCCTTGTAAAATAGGATGCCATTGTGAACTTGCCAAGGTCCCACAACCTTATCTTCTTGCACCAATTGTATGAGATTTTGAGTTTTTGGGTTGGAAGTATTTTCCTCTCGTATGGTTTCGAGCCAATTAGGAACTGGTTGAGACAATGCTAGAAATGTCGCATGATTTCCTTGTCTTGGTTATTGGTTTCTTCCTCCTTTTGGGAAAGTGCATCTGCCACAATGTTTTATTTTCCTTTTTTATACTTCACGGTAAAGTCTAAGCCCATGAGTTTTAATAGCCATCTTTGTTGGGTATAAGTAGTGATCTTTTGAGACCATAAGTGTTTCAAGCTTTGATGGTTAGTTTGCATAATAAATTGTTTGCCAAGGAGGTAGGGTCTCCATTATTGGACTGCCATGACTAAAGCTAAGACCTCCTTCTTGTAAGTTGAGAGGAGAAGATGCCTCCCTTGCAAGGCATGACTGAAGAAGGCAATAGGCTTTTCTTGCCTTAAGACTGCACCAACATTGGATCTTGATGCATCGCATTCTATGATGAACTCCTTAGAGAAATCAGGAAGTGCAAGAACTGGAGCTTGTGTCATAGCCCTCTTGAGAGTGTCAAAGGCTTCCTCGGCCACCATAGTCCAAGTGAAATTATTCTTCTTGAGCATTTTGGTACGGGGGCTTGCAATTCTACCGAAATCTTTAATGAATTTGCGGTAGTACCCGCATAAGCCGAGGAACCCTCTCATTGCCTTCACAGTTTTCGACTTGGGCCAATTTAAGATAGCCTCATTTGTTTCTAGATCTACACCAATTCCAAAATTGGAAAAAAAATATGGCCAAGGTACTTAACTTCTCGTTGGCCAAAATGAAATTTTTCCAATTTTACAAACAATTGGTGATTTTGTAAAATGGAAAATACAATTTCTAAATGTTTAATATGATCAGCCCAATTCTTCATATAAATTAGAATATCATCGAAAAAAAACAAGAACAAATTTTCAAAGATAATCTTTAAATACCGCATTCATGAGAGATTAGAATGTTGATAGAGCATTGGCCAACCCAAAAGGCATCACTAAAAATTCATAATGACCCTGGTGTGTTCTGAAAGCTGTCTTTTCAATATCTGGCGGATGAACCTGAATCTAATGATAACCAGATCATAAATCCAGTTTGGAGAAGAATTGTGCCCCGTGGAGTTCATCAAGAAGCTTTTCTATTATTGGTATAGGGAATTTGTCCTTGATTGTGATTTTATTTAAAGCCCTGCAATCCATGCACATTCTCCATGACCCATCTTGTTTTTTTAATAGGATTACTGGAGATGAATATGAGTTGTTGCTTGGTTGAATCGCTCTAGTGTTCAGCAAGTCAATCACAATTTTTTTAATCTCTGTCTTTTGGAAATATGGGTATTGGTAGGGCTTTGCTGACATAGGATTAGAACCTTCCTTCAGAGGAATTTGATGGTCATGTGCATGGATGGGAGGAAGTCCTGTTGGTTCTTTAAGAACTGATTGATGCCTTTGCAACACTTGTCGAATCTCAGGTAGAATGACGGTGCTCTTAATTTCTTGAGGAGTAACCTCCACCATGTGTAGGAGAACCCCATGTCGCTGTTTTCTTGTGGCTTGTTCAATTTAGTGATTGTTGAAAAGTTTGTTTTCTGGAAGCAACTCTCCTTGCAATATTACCTCTCTTCCCTCATATCGAAATCTCATTCGCATCTTTGAAAAAACCCATGTTCTAGGCCCTAAGGTTTGTAACCATTGGGTGCTAAGAACAACATCATAGCCTTCTAAAGGAAGCAAATACAAGTCAATAGTGAGAGGAATATTTTGTTAAATTACCTACACTTGATCACACCTCCCTGAACTTGTCAGGCTTTCTCCTAAAGCCATTATCACATTAAACTTCCCTTTATGGTTCAGCTGTAACCCCACACTATCTGCAAAATCTTTGTTCACAAAATTATGGGAGCTTCCCAAGTCAATCAAAATGAGTGCAGCTCTATTGTTGATTCGTCCTTTTACTCTCATGATTGGTGTGTCTGTTGGTGAAGGCTCCTCGATCTCCATCTCCACATCGTCATCGCTATCATCAAGGATAGCCTCAATGGAAAATAGCCGCTTACACTGATGTCGAGGCCCAAACTGCTCATTGCATTGAAAACAAAGGCCTAATCTTCTTCGCTTGTTCAGTTCCTCCCAATTTAACTTCTTGACTGGAGGATTGGGGGTTGTGATAGTTGGGGGACGTGATACCGTTCCAACAAGTTTGCTAGGCGGAAGAGTTTTTTGTTGGGTCAGAAGTTTAGCCTCATACAAACGCGCCAGACTGATGGCAAACGATAGTGTCTGTGGCCGATTTGCTTAGACCTTAGTGCTGATAGAATCCTTGAGTTCACTTACAAAGCAGCTGACTTGTTGTTCAGTTGTAAGGGAACCCACCTTGGCTAACAATCGTTCAAATTGAGTCTAATATGCTTGAACTATCCCTTGTTGTTGTAACTCTGTCAACTCACCGAAAAAATTGAAAAACTGTTTTGGACTGTATCTTGAGTGGAGTCCTTCTTTAAACTCTTCCTAAGTGACAACCTATTTCTCCTGTTTAAGAAGTTGGTACCATAGTTGTGTGTCATCTTCCAAATGAAAAAAAGCTGGCTCGTGGGATCTTCTCGGCCATTAAACTAGGAAAATCCAATTTAACGAATTTTGGTGCATATGTTGCTGAGGAGTGATTGCTATTATTGTTCCCATGAGTCGCTGCTGAAATTTCTTGGACAGATGAGGACTCTCCCTCTTTGTGCAAAGACATTTGTTCGAACTTTGTATTCAACTGCATAGAGAACTCATTTAACTGATTAAGAATAGCTTGTTGACCTCCTGTTAAGGCCTGGACCATCTTTTCTAGCTGCTCCACTCTTTAGTCCATGCCTGTGCTCTGATACCACTTTGGGACGTACTCCTTGGTTTTACCTATTGTGGTTAGTCGCTAGAAAATCAGAGTAATCAAATGGCTAAAGAACAAGGGAAGTTAAGTTTCTTTGGTCTGATAGTGGAGACCACGACCACCTAAGCAATTGCTTAAAATTGTGTTATTTTTTTCTCCTCTTATTCACTATTCTTCGCTCTTTAAATAAGCAAGAATTTACAAATGTTTAAACACCCACGTTGCAAATTTGTGGCATGAAAATAGCAGTGATACTAACTGAAAGCAAATAAAAAGGAGCCACCTGAAGACTAGGACTGAGCTCTACAATTATTAACTGAAATGAAACAAACAAATAAATAAACCTTATCTCTCTCACCAACGTATACCCATGTACCATTGTATCATATTTGAAGAGGTTCAAGAGGGTGTTGTGGAGGGTATGGCACCATCATTATTGGATACGGGTTGGACACCCATGATGAAACTTACCCATTATATAATATAAGTAGGGGAGAACGATATTTTCCCACCCAAGGTCTGGCAAAATGACACTTTCCCACCCGTGAAGTTTTAAATCAACACTTTCCCACCCACCGTTATGTTCTGTTAGGCAAATCCGTTTTGAAGAAGGGCAAGATGGTTAATTTCCATGAAGCCCCAAAAATCAAAATTCAAAAATTGAAATCTCTTCGCTGAATGGTTGCCACGTGTCCCACTAAAGTAAAGGGAGAACGATTTGCCTTTTCTCCCTGTTCTCTGTAACTGAAGCTTAAACAGTTAGGGTTGGCGACTGGCGACTGGTGACGACGACTACTGAACAAAAAAAAGGATTGCAAGCGGCGACCAACTCGCTACGACGACGGCTGAGCAGAAAAAAAAGGGTTGAAAGCGGAGACTGGCGACTGGTTAGTGAGGTCTATCATAGGGTTTAATCTTTTCATGCTCTTGTCTATGGTTTTACAAAGACGGAAGGCTTTGAGTTGTTTTTTCAGAGTAGTGGTTATGTTGTTGCCCCATGTAAATAATGATTTCCATTGAATTTTAGATTCCATACATGGCACTTTGATGTGTGCACTTATGCTTAATCTTCATTTTGATTCGAACTGTAACAATGGTGGAGTAACTTGATCATGTAATAATCACTTGTGCTATACATTTCATTAAGAAAAAAAGAATTGGGATGACTTCATTCTACTATTGGAACAGTAAATGCTCCCCTTTAAATTGATCCAGACTTGAAATGTTTCTTTGATTTTCCCCTAGTATTTGTTTCACCTTTGAATAAGATGCATATGGACATGTGATTCTATGGCAGAAGTGGCGTCAATTTAATCCTGACTATTTTTTATTTCGGCTAATCAATTGATCCAGGCTGTGGACTCGAAAAGAGAAGGAGGTAGCAGCTGTTACTCACAGTGGATTCTTATATCATACCCTAAGTGCATTTGGAAATGATTGTCATCCATCTTTTAAAGGATGAAATATGTAAACAGTAAGTGTTGCCTTATATTTCAATGTCAATTGTTGGTATATAGCTTTAACGTGTTTACCAGATCCTTATTTAGAAATTAAATTAAAGATATTTAGAGATGGTAGAGATTTGTGTTCACTGTTCAATTTTAGCTACTTGTTCCTTTCTGACATCCTTCTCTGCTTGAAATTCTACTTCTTTATGCTATTTTGCATATTCTTTGAACTGTTGGATCATTTCTTAAGACTAGAAGCTGAAATTAGTTTTCTTTGCTTTATTTCTTTACCTGTTCTGGATTCAACTCTGTCTAGTGCCTCATTTATGGTTATTTAACTCTGTGTAAACCTTCAGTCCTGGATACAAAAAAGTGATAATTTTGAATTACCCAAAAGTTCCAATTTCTGGCAATCTATATTGTACTCCTCTGAGATAATGTTTTTTCCTTAAATTATTGAAAGTGGGTGTAGTAAATAACTATACGTTGGATTCAACATGGATAACATGCTAATATGCTTTGCAATTTGTTGCTGCAGCTTTGCTAATTGTGAGCTTTGCCCAATGGTTATTGTTGACAGAAGGTGAGCACAATTAGATTAGAATAGAACTCAGAGAGAACTCTGTTTCCTATCGTAGCCACAACTAGTTACTTTTTTTTTCAATTGATTACTTCTCTTTTTGTACTGCAGTATGTTGTGTTCAGATTCTGCGACAACAAACTTCCCTGGAAAGATTCCCAGTGGTCTTGATCTACCTAGTGATGTAGCATCCAGATAAAGTAATGCCCGACTAATCACAGCCTGGGTTCCATGATCGAACAGGAACCCTGATATGGTATAAAATAATTGCAGAATTCACTGACAAAGTTGTACTTACTGCAGATTTTTTTTACCAAAAATATTCATGAGCTCGCTGTTCTTGGAGACAATGATAAGATTCTTTATTGGTGTAGGCAAAGATTTGGAGGCCATAGGAGACTTGTAGGCGCCAATTCATTTTAGAATAAAACTATGTGCACTAACCAATGTGTACTAATTCAAGTATTAATATTGAAAATTTGAAATTCCCTCAAAAAAAAAAAAAAAAAAAAAAAAAAAAAAATTCAAATTTTCAATGTTAATACTTGGATTAGTATAAATTGGTCAGTACACATAGCATTACTCTTCATTTTAAGATGAAGTGATGAACGAAATTGATTCATATGTTAAACTCAAGAATGTTTAACTTTCAATGATTATTGGCTTTTGCAAAATATAATTTACATGAAACGTGGAGTCTCAATTCAATCTGTTAGGGAGAGGTACTGCTGTGAATACTTAAGTTTGAGTTTTCATTGTTTTCTATCCACTGGTTAAATGTGATAAATAGCAAATTTAATTGATGTCTCTTTCCTATTGAAAACATTTGATAGGATAACTCGAGCTTTTCTTGGTAGAAGAGCAAAAGATTGTGAAGAAGGTTTTAAAGATTCAGAAAGCAAAGGAAAAACAAGCTTCAAGGAGCTAGAAGTGGGAGGGTGAAAGCAAAACTCGTTGGATTTTAACAAATGAATGAGAAACTGTCTTAGAAAGATCATCACTCTAGGAGGCTTGAAATGCTTGTGCTTTCTTTGTATTGAATTCCCCATATATATATATATATATATGCATTGTAATTTTGCAATTTGGATTCTTATTTAAGCAAATCAGCTGAGAGCATATCAGTAATTATTGGTAATTGAAAATCCCATATATAGTTGACGGTAATTTACATTTTTATATATAATTGAGGGTATATCAATAAATTCATATTTAAACAGTTGGTATATTGGTAATTGATCCTATTGATATGACATAAAATAATAAAAAAATTATTAAGTTTAATAGTAAAGGGTATTTTCGTCTTTACAGTTAAATAGTAACAGATTTTTCTAATAGAACATAACGAGAGAAAGTGTCGTTAACCTTGGGTGGGAAAATGTCGTTCTCTCTACACTCACATGTAATTACCTTGGCACCTGTAAGGTAATTGCACATATATAATATATATTGACATTTGCAAATAAAATACGTGAGAATAAAAAAAAAAAAGAAACAAGAATATTAGTTTTTTTCTCTGATTTTGCAATTGAAGGATTTGGATTGAGTATTTTCAGTCTGTGCGAAATTATACTATAACTTGGGTCTACAAGAGGTATTTATACTATATAATTTATATTGCAATTCGTCATATTTATATACATATAATTGATTACAATTATGACATATTCGATAAGTTTTTAGAATTAGTTTTTTCATATCCTTTGTGGTCATATGTTGTTTATTTAACATTGGTATAAGAGCCAAGTTAGGCTTTAACTTTTGCGTGAAATCTTTATAAATAATATTATGCATGTTTAGGATTATATTTTTTTAATATTCTGATATATATTATTATTAAGGTTCTTGTATGAAACTGAAATCGGTTGGGAGGGTCAGGAAGGAAATTGAAACTGGAGTTTGTGGATTGTGCATAACTGAAATTGGGAAAGAAAAGGAGACATATTCTGGTTAAATTCCTGTGAAATTCCGATTCACCAGATTATTTTTTTTAGGGGTGTAATGACGCAATTTTCAATTATTGGGCCCATTTTAGTTTAAATAGATCCAATAAGCATTAAAGGCCCAATCTTCAATTTCATTATTTGAGTCCCTTTTTAGCTTAAATAGAGCCAATAAGTTTTAAAGGCCCAAGCCGTTAAAATTAAAACAACCTTTTCAAGTCATCACCACTAGGTAACCCGTTTATCAAAACGAGTCAAGTTGGTCAACAAGTGAAACCAGTCAACGGACAACGAGTTACTCAAAACGGGTTAAATCTGTCAATAAGTCAAACTCGATCAACGGGTTAGTCAAACCGCGTCAATATAAAAAAAATTTATGGCTCCTGCTCACTTGGAACTCAAACTCAGAACCTCTTAAATGACAACCTTGTACTTAGACCATTGAGCTAGAGAGGCTGATTTATTCTTTTAAATACATGTTCTTTATAAAAGACGATACACCGACTTAGGATTCTAATAGTCAAAATTGGGGCCATTTTTATTTATTTATTTAACAAATAATTAATTTTGTGTATATCACATATAGATTTATTAATTTGAAAATAAATAAAGGAATATTAATTAATTTTTTTTATTCTTGTATTTGTTATAGGAAGTGAATTCATGGTGTTGATTAAAAGAACCCCAAAGGCTATTAGGACAATTCACCAAAGATAAAAGGTGGATAGGATGACGAGGACAATGGTTATAAGTTTGAACCAAATGGAAAAGAAAACGAGTCAGTTCAACTAGTGAATCATTTTATTCATGTGAATGAAATGATACAAGAAATTGTTTGGGAAGAGGGTTTACTTTGGGAGGATATGAAGTTTAATGCTCTCAAACAACTCTCAATTACCCAAGTCTTGTTGGTTTCCTGCTATGGAAAAAGATGGAGTGTAAAGGTTATCTGACTCTTATTTGAAAATTTCACTAAGCAATATTTAAATTGGGGTGCTAAGAGAACAATTGGTGCTTCAATTGGTGTTTCCACTCGTAAGGGACACCATAAGATGATAGGAAATCCATTGCCTAAAATCCATTATGAGCTAGATAAGGACCTTAGAGATAGGCTACATAAGTCATTCTCGGTCGATATAATGGAGTATAGGATTTAATGTATTATTATTATTATGGAGCATTTGAATTTCTGTGTAAATATTAGAACTTGTTTTATGCAACAAAATTTGTTTTTTATATATATAGAGAGAGAGAGAGAGAGAGAATTATACTTAAATCATCATTGGAATGAGAATTGTATGTTCGTTGAGTAGGCATGACAATGCTCCTCAGAATTCTGAGGACCCGTCCCGCTGCACCCCATATAGGGCGGGGTAGCACCAATTTTTTCAAGGATAGGGGCGGGGGTGGTTGATGCCTTTCCCTGCCCTGCCCTACCCCGTATATAATATAAAGTTATATACAGTAGAACCTCTCTCTAGTCATAATATTGGGACCAATTAAATTTATTACTATAGAGAGGTTATAATTTAATAGAGGTATAGTTACAAAAATTATTGTTTTGATTTCTTATTTTATAATTTATGTTTTAGTAGTATTATGACTTCAATTCATTGTTTTACTAGCATTAGGATAGTATGGAAATGGATATCAAAAAGTTATTGTAAATCTGAAGTGATCAGATTTCACAACTTCACTACATTAATCAAATAAATATTAATGTCTTCCTCAACCATCCAAATGAATAACAAATCGTGTATATTTTAATTGAAGAAGAGATCATTATTGGAATTAGACAAGAAGAGGAAGGAGATAATCTTGACAATGGTAGTACGGAAATACCAAAAATTTCATGCCAAGAAGCTCTAAACATGTTTGAGAGCTAGAAATATTTTGGCTTCAACAAGAAGGTGTCATGCTAGCGGCTTATTACGTATCCGCAAGATAAAAAATGTGGTAACAACTCTAAAGCACAAATCATTGTCCCAAACAACTTTAGATGAATATTTTATTTCATCTTAAACTTTTAGTGTAACATAACATATATTTTTTGCAATATACATATAATTATTATTAAGTAGAGGCAAGTTCCTTAAGATGAGACCTAGAAAAATTATAACTTATTACAATTTGAAATTTATTCTTATTTATAATTAACCCACGTTGGGACCAAAATTTTTTATGACTACATGGAGGTTATTCCTATATAGAGTATCACTATAGACAGGGGTGAGCGGTTCCGGGTACCCTGTATTTTTCAGGGGAACCGGAACCAAAACCAGAACCGCATAGTGCAGGTTCTCAAAAAAAGGAACCGGAACCGGAACTACATAGTGCAGGTTCTTAAATTCAAGGAACCAGAACCTAAAATGTAGGTTCTGGTTCCTTTCCCCGGTACCCTATAAAAAATCAATTACCCCCTTATTAGTTTAAAAAATGACAAAAATACCTTAAAATTTTACAGATAAACCCCTAACAAATTTTGATTACTCATTTATTTGTGTCCAATGTGACTCATAAATCCTCTAATCTCTAGGCAACACTTGAATTCAATCAATTCATTACAATTCACATAAAATTCCTCAATCAAAACCAAAACACAAACAATTAATTAAACAATCATACTATAAATCTATAATTTAATATTATAATTAATTAAATTTCGAATCATTTAATTAAATATTGTACTAATGTTTATCATGGAATATTATAATTAATTAAGTAATCATACTATAAATTTATAATGTAATGTTATAATAAAATAAATTTTTAATCATTTAATTAAGTAATGTACTAACGTAGTAAATTATTAATGTTTATAATGTAATGTTATAAATTTATAATTAATTAAGTAATCATTTAACTATATAATGTTATAATTATTTAAGTGATTATAATATAATGTAATGTTATTATTAATTAAGTAATTATTTAATTATAATGTAATGTTTTAATTAATTAAATTTTTAATCATTTAATTAAGTATTGTACTAATGTTTATAATAGAATGTTATAATTAATTAAGTAATCATACTATAAATTTATAATGTAATGCTATAAATAATTAAAATTTTAATCATTTAATTAGGTATTGTGCTAATGTAGTAAATTACTAATGTTTATAATGTAATGTCATAATGAATTAAGTAATCATTTCATTATATAATGTTATAATTAATTACGTGATCGTATTATAATGTAATATTATAATGAATTAAGTAATCATACTATAAATCTTTAATATAATATTACAATTAATTAAATTTCTAATCATTTAATTAAGTAATAATTTGTTTATAACATAATGTTATAATTAATTAAGTAATCATATTATAAATTTATAATGCAATGTTATAATTAATTAAATTTATAATCATTTAATTAGGTATTGTGCTAATATAGTAAATTACTAATGTTTATAATATAATATCATAATTAATTAAGTAATCATTTAATTATGTAATGCTATTATTAATTATATGATTATATTATAATGTAATGTTATAATGAATTAAGTAATCATACTATAAATTTTAATGTAATATTATAATTAATTAACTTTTTAATCATTTAATTAAGTATTGTACTAATGCTTATAATGGAATGTTATAATTAATTAAGTAATCATTTGTTTATAATGTAATGTTATAATTAATTAAATAATTATACTATTAATCTATAGTGTAATGTTATAATTAATTAAATTTCTAATTATTTAATTAAGTAATGTACTAAATTACTAATGTAATGTTATAAACTTATAATTAATTAAATAATTATTTAACTATAGTGTAATATTATAATTGATTAAATAATCATTTAACTAGTAATATATTAGTGTTTATCAATTTATTTTTATATAATTAATTCATTACTAATTTACTATAGATATACTTTGAACTTGATAATTAAAGTAAATAACTAAATATTATATTATTATTCAATCAAATATACTATTTTATTCAAAAATAAATTTTTTAACATTAAAATACTTTTAATTGGTCTTAATTCCAATTATACACTTAATTAATCAAAACTTTAATATTAATATATTATAATACATTAAAGTTTTTTATATGATGTAGTTTATATGTAATAAATATAATTGTATATTTATTTAATTAGGTTATTGTGAAAATTTAACTTTTTCCATTTTAATTTTTTTATATGTAAAATTACAATGGACCCCCATTCTTCATAGATATTTCATTTTAGCCCAAGTTCCAAAACAGGGTACCCGTTGTAGGTTCCAAGCTGGGTACCCGCTGTAGGTTCTTTTTTCCAAGTTGTAGTTCTTACACATGTAGGAACCGAAACAGGAACTGCATAGTATCGGTTCCAAAAAAAGGGAATCGGAACCTACTCGCATAGTGTCGGTTCCGGGTACGTTCCGATTCCGGTTACGGTTCTACCAGCAGGTTCTGGTTCTACCCGCTATTCGTGTTCACCCCTAAGTCTATAGAGTGGTTCTATATATATATATTTCACTTTTCACTAATACCCTTATAGGGGTATTTCACCTAATTACACAATTATCCTACCTATATAAACTCATATTATGTTTTCATAAGGAGAATCCAGGGAAATGCTCAAATTTATGTTTACATAAAATTAACTATGTTTAAGCAATTAATTTAAGTGTTTGTCATGTGAATGAGAATTAACTAGAGCTGGGCATTTGGGACCGGGCCCAAAAGCCCAATATCAAAACCCGGTCCTAGGAGGCCTGGTCCCAAAACGGGATGAGGCCTAAGGAGGAGAGCCCGGGCCCTCCACTGGGCCCTCCTCCAAGGCCCGGGCTTGGGCCCAAATTTTTTTTACCTTTTATCATTTTAGTCCTTTGTAAAATTATTTAAACCCCATAAAATAATTATAAATTATAAGGACTAAAATAAAATTTTACAAAATTTATTAAAAAAAAAAAAAATTTACTTTTTATAACCGTTGGCTGCTGCCAACGGTTATAAAAATTTTTATAATCGTTGGCTGCCAACGGTCACAACTCACACCAACGGTTATAAACTTATAATTATAAGTTTTTTTTTTCATTTTCCCCCCCACAACTACACTATAAATAACCCTAAAACCTTTAATTTTTTTCACACCAATCAATCTCTCATTCTTTCATTCTCTCAATCTCTCTACTCCAAATCTCCAATCAATTTCTCATTCAATTTATATTTATAATTTATTTATATTATTCAAATTTTTTTCTATTTTTCAATATCATTATAATTTCATATTATTATTTAATTTCTTTTCATTTTAATTATTTATTATTTTATCATAAATTTATAATGTCTTCCCCAAATGAGTTTTACGTTCCATCCACCGAAGAAATTGAAGCCTTCAATCCATTTTCACCATTTCCTCCAGAGGATGCAGCTGTAATTCCACAACCACATTCGGCCGGGACGAGGTGTAGCCAAACACATGTGAGCTGCGAGTCAACGGGCACGGACATAGCCCAACCCCCCCGACCGTCAAAGAGGGTCGTGTCCGATGTCTGGCGATACTTCACCAAATCAAAACGGCCAAAGACAAATGGGGAGGGGGAAGAATCGTGTGGGATATGTAATTTATGCGGAACCATTATTGGGGCTGAGAAGGGGACTTCGACGATGCGACGACACGTAGAGAAGAAGCATCCCCAAATAAATGCATCTTCAAGCGGATCAGGTAGACAAATTCAAACTCAACTTAATTTTAATCCACAATCCTCAACTCTCTCAACATGGCAATACAATACACATGTTGCACGAGAGGAAATAGCAAGATATATAGTTGCTACGGACTCTCCCATTTGTTTATCTGAAAATCCTTTTTTTGTTAATATGGTTAAAACTGCATTTTGTCCAGCATATACCCCTGTTAGTAGAAGTACAAGTAGAAGAGATATACTAAAACTTTATAACAAAATAAATAATAAACTTAAAAACGAATTTCAAAATTTTAGGAATATATCTATTGCACTTACATCAGACATATGGGCTTGTAGATCAAAAACCGATTTTTTAACTGTTACAGTACATTTCTTAGATCATAATTGGGGTTTACAACAAAAATTGATAGGTTTTAAACCATTATATGAAAAACATAGTGCTGAAACTATTTATTTTACGATTCTTGAAGTTTTGCAAGAATATTTATTAACTGATAGAGTTGTAGCGCTAACGCTTGATAATGCAGCTGCTAACACCGCGGCAATATCTTTATTTGAAAAGAAATTGGATCCGCTTGGTGAAGGCAAATTTTATCACCAGAGATGTGCTTGTCACATCATCAATTTGATAGTTAAAGCAGGTTTAGATGCTATACATTCAAGGATTGAGAGGGTGCGTAGAGCTATCGGATTTATCGTCGGCGGTAGCAATAAAAGATGGCAGGAGTACGTCAAATATTGTAAGCAAGAGGACCCACCGGTTCGACCTTTGAAGTTATGTACAGACATGCCTATCCGTTGGAACTCTACCTACTTGATGTTGGAAAAAGCTTTGCCAACCGCGAAACAAATTACAGATTTCGTCAACCGGAAGAACTATCCAGAGGAAGTTGTCAACTATGATGATTGGGCGGTTTGTGAACTTTTTTATTCATTTCTTAAAATTTTTTATGATGCTACTAATACATTAAGTGGTATTTATTATCCAACTACTAATTTAGTGTTAGATATTTTAGTTCAAATTGCTAAAACTTTTTATCAATATAGACATGATAACATTTTTAGTGAAATTGTTTCAAGTATGGAAGAAAAATATAAGAGATATTGGTTAGATATTCCATTCTTATATGGATTAGGCCTTTTTCTAGATCCTAGGTTTAAATTATCCGTAGTTAACGGTGTAATTACTGAGCTAGGCCATTATTTAGAATATGATTATACGTCTTATTTGACTGACTTTAAAAACAAATTGGATAGGCTTTTTTCTTTATATGAGAACAGATACAATGCAAGTAGAAGTGGAAGTGGAAGTGGAAGTGGAACATCTGGGAGAGGCGATCAGGACCTTGATGTAGCCCCCCCTCAATGGTCGAGCAAGTGGGCGTATGTGGGACGTAGCGGAAGCTCCAGCTCTAGCTCCAGCTCGTACATACATAGACCAAATGAGATGACTCGCTACCTACAGGTGGACTTGACCTTTATGACGATGAAGGAGCAACTTGACATGGATATTCTTCAATGGTGGAACCAACAAGAAAGTCAATTCCCCATTATATCCCAAATGGCACGTGACATTTTATCTGTGCCGGTTTCTACAATTGCATCCGAGTCAACATTTTCAACGAGTGGTCGGATTGTTGAAGACAGAAGATGTTCTTTAACCGATGAGATGATTGAAGTGATAACGTGTTTACGGGATTGGACTCATGCAGAAAGAAGACAACAACAGCACCCTGAAGATCCCGAACTACTCGAACTCTTTAGGAATACAGATTTGAATAATGTAACTAGTGTTGACGATGAAATTGAAGATGAATAATTTAATAAAAAAAATTATTTAATTGTTTATTTGTGAAGCGTGAATGTGTGAAATGTGAATATTACATTTATGTTAAAAATTAAAATTAACTATTAATTTATTATTTTTTAAAATTAATTAAATTTTTAGAAACTTACTAATCAACCCCTAAAAAATACTAAAAACCCCCTATAAAATTTTGTTTTGCCCCCAAAATATAAAAAAATTTGAGGGGAGAAAATAAAATTATCCAAACCCCATGGGACCGATCCTAGGACCGGTCCTGGGCCTATGGGACCAGTCCCGACTAGGCCTAAGGCCTGGTCTAGGTCCTGATTTTTCTCATGGGCTTGGGACCCATGAGTGACTGGTCCCATTTGGGACCAGTCCCAAACGGGCCCAGGTCTAGGCCCGCAAGGGATCGGTCCCTTGCCCACCTCTAGAATTAACTATGTTTAAGCGATTAATTTAAATAGTTGTCATGTGAACAAGAATTAACTATTGTGTTTGGTAATGTTCAAATTAATTTATGTTTATGTAAAATTAACGGGGCAGGGACAAGCCTCCAACATTCTCCATGGGGTAGAGAAGGGGAATTCTTGTCATCCATGTAACGGGGATGAGGCGGGGGTGGGGAGTGATTTTGAAGGCGGGGAGGGGTACGGTGAATGAGATCCCCACCCCGCCCCATTGTCGTGCCTATCGTTGAGTACGAATTTAAGTTTTTGTAACTTTATAAGAATTCCTTACACAATTAATCATATAAATGATGATTAAATATTAGTATTTTAGATGATGATTATTGACAAAAAGTGAATTGTTGATTCTAAATTTAATATGAGATTATTGTTGATATAATTAATTGATGTTAAGAGAATATATATATATATATATGTTATGAGCATTGAATGATGTGCATAATTATATGTGTATGTGTTTTTAGAAATGACATTTGCAGCTAAGAACATTGTTGTTGAACTTAATAAAGGAGAAAAATTAATGGTGAAAATTATGAGATATGGAGCATGAAAATACAGTATGTTTTAGAGGAGCAAGAGACTCTTGAGGCTCTTAATATGCATCCATGAAAGAGCCTAAGGACGGAAACACGGTACAACATAGAAGGGACTGTGCAACCTATGACACTTGGAAGAAAAAGAACTCCACTGCTCGCATCACGTTGTTGAGCATCATGGACAATGACTTAATGAGGGATTGTATAAAATATGAGACAACAAAGGGCATGTGGTCCACACTTGCTGCAAAGTTTGGAGGTTTGTCCATTACCAAACTCCAGTCACTTATAATCAAGTTTGACACCTATAAGAAGAGGTCTGATAGTATAATGAGACAACACTTAAGGCATATGTCAAACATGATAAGTGAACTGAGAGATGTAGGTCATGTCTTGATAGATGAACAATAGGTTCAGGCTGTTATTAGATCATTGCCCCATAGATGGGAACATATGAAAATTCACCTAACATACAATGAAGGCATCAAAACTTTAGAAGATATCGCGCGTCATCTAGAGCTAGAAGAGGACTGTCTTAATGCTAATAAGCTAAGTGTTGATGCATACATGATTGGCTATATAGCTCAATGGTACTCATGTTACTTAGCCAAGGTATAAGTCTAAGGTTCAAGTCATGAGGGAGGCGTTCACAAGGTGGAGAGGCCACTAAGCGAAACAAAGTCGTGAGGGTCCAAAGGAGGCATGGCCACAAGGACCCATAGCGAATAATACCTTGGACATGTCTGGCACGCAGGGAAAGCCCTTGAGCCCGAAGATGGCAAGATAGAGGGTAGCCCTCGGTCGTGACAGTTTGCCGGCCGTGACTCGTGAACACTGTCACGATTGGGTTGATTTTTCCAGCCAAATTTCAACCGATTCTAACGTCAAAAATTGAATCCAACACCACCACTTGAACCATCGACCTCCACCTTACAAAACCCATTTAACCCCGGCACTTGGTAATCCCCAGTTCGCCAACCATGACTTGTGTATTGGGTTGATTTTTCTGGCCAAATTCTGACTGATTCTAGCATCCGAAATTCAATCTAACACCACCTCTTGAACCACAACCTTTACTCTACAAAACCCCTCTAACATCGACACTTGATAACCCCTTGTTCGTCGGCGTTAAGATTAGGGATTTGGGTGAATAATAAAATTGGAAATTTGGACTTGAGAGGACTTCGGTCGACGGTCGAACCGGTCTGACTAGTCGGTCTTGTCTGATTTTTAGAACATTGCTCAAAATAAAGGGAGCTTCCTCAGATATTTGGCATGCTTGTTTGGAGCCATAACAATTATGCTTTTTTTTTTTAAAGTCTAGAGAATAAGAAAGTTATTAATGTTTCCAAATGTTTAACTAAAAACATTCATTAACCACTAGACTTGTGGTCGGACGACAAGAATCTAGCCATCTGGGTGGGTTACCTAAAGATCATGCGTTTGAGCCCCACCAAGCCTATCGGGTTGGACCTCAGAGATTAGTTGAGATGTATGCAAGGTGGTCCGAACATTTCGATTGTCAAAAAGAAAAAAGAAAAATTTCCTTGTATTAGTTGTCAAATTTTTAGTAAAACTTACTACTCATAATCTAACATTGTTTATTTATTTATTTTGTTAATTTTTCATTATTAGTCATAAAGTTATTCAAATTTAAGTTAAGATGAAATGGAAGGGTTATTGTGCATCAAACCCAAATCCAATCCAAAAAATAAAAAATATATTATGGATTTTGTAAAACCGAATATAATTAGTTGGATTGATGATAATTGGAAAAGAGCCTAACTTTCAATATGTTATGAAGAACAATCACATGAATTATTATAAAATATATATCACGAAAATTTATAATTGGTTCAATTCATTCAATCTTAAATATAAATTTGAATTTTCAATTTTTACAAACGATTTACACTTTCCACATCAAGTTTAGACACAGTTTATTGCCTTAAAAACTGACTAAACACAATTCAATTAATTATTTTACATTTTCTTAACATAATGTGAACAAAAACAATTTTATAATTCTCGAACATGATGCTCAACTAATTTTGTGCCCACTCTTTAGTTTAGCCTACTCAGCGTAACATGGGCAAGTACTAATTTAATACCATTTTTTGCCTTTTTGGAGAAAAAAGAAAACAATTTCGTCCCTAAGGTTTGACTTAGGTACCGTTAGTCTTATAGAATATTTTACTATCGTTTTGATCCCTGTCAGACGTCAGTAGCAAATCTCTAAGATCAAAATGTTATTAACAGGGATCAAAATGTTGTCTTATTCACGTATTATAAAAAAAAAAAAAAAAAAAAAAAGTAAAAAAAGTTGGATATAATGGTTATGAATACTTATTATAAATTAGTAAAATACGATAATTTACTTTTTTTTCACATTTATTCATTTCTAATAACATGTGGATAAAACTAGGCTATTACAGATTTTTTATTGAAAAGGCTCACCCAACTAGACTAAATTGTTCGTATCTCATAATATTAAAGGTAAATGCTATATACCCCAGAGTATTAGGATGAAAGTGTGAATGACCCCAGAGTATTAGTTTGGTATATATAAAGATGCCAACTCTAATCCATACCTGTCTTTATGACATTTCAACAAACATATAATATTATACTATTTTGCATGTGGTATACTTTGTCCTTGCATTGAAAGCTGGCCATTATTGCTGCTTGACTCGCCAACAATGCCGACTTAATTTGCCAACTTTCGGCCCTAACCCTCTCTTCAGCCGCGCGTTTCAATTCATTTCTCTATCAATCACTTGCGTGTGGGTAATTTTATGGTTAGGTTTGCCTTCTTCAAAGTCAAAAACTGTCGCATTAAGCAAATCGGCCTTTCCTTTTTGTGTCATTTTGGCCAACCTGGTTTTACTTTACCTTTATTTGATTGTTTCCTTTGACTTAGTACTATGTTATTGCTTGTGCGAGCAAACCATATATTCTCACCCGAGGTTTTAACGAAATCTCAAGTTGATACTTCTGATTTCATTTATTCAAGATTTTCATCCTTAAAATAACGTCGTTTCTTTTATTTTAACAGATTCTCAACTTTTCACTGTAGTGAGACGCACGTTAGCATATTAAAGTATGCCAGCTCTTTCTTTGGCCAAGAAAGGCTCATGTTAGCAAAAAAGGCTCACGTTAGCGGCATCTAAGCCGACAATTTTTAGCTTTTCTTGGCCCATTCCGAAGTCCAAAATCACTTCCAAGACTATCGTTGGACTCTCCACAATCTCCTCTATAAAACTAATACCTTCACTTAGCGACCTCATTCACCGTTTTTTACCACCTTCAACAGTCACTAACAGTATTAGTTTAATATGAGAATTTAAAATAAATGCAACTGATGGTATCAACTTGAGATTTAAGTAAACCTCGGGTGGAAACATGTCGTTTACTCTTACTTGTGCATAGAGAATTACAAAATAAAGATAAATCTAATAAAACAAGCTCTACCCAGAAAGCATAAACGCTTTTGAGTTTTGACTCTAAAGATTAAGCTTATCCGTTGGCTAAGAATGAAAGAATCTAATTTCATCTTGTGGCTATCTTTGATTTGATTTGAGGAGTGCTATCTAATCAACAAGACTCGTGGAATCACACCCCATAATGCATTAAAATAATACGACTTCAATTATTTCTTCTCCTATATAAATACACAACCATGTTACCCTAGCTAGAATGCAAAAACCATCTAAAAGAAACCAAGCTACAGTCAACCTTTTCAGGCCAGAGGAGAAGCCATCTGCAATGAAGAATAATATTAGCTCGATGCCGCCACCTCCTCATCCGTTTTGCAGCTCCGCAGTGGCGGAAGAGAAAGTAGATACAAGTGATTTGAGAGTGAATAAAAATAATGGAGGTGTGAGGCCCCAAGTTGTGGAGAAGAAACCTGCAGCAACAATGACGACCACAAGAAGTAAGCTAGAGGGTAAGCCATCCATGGACATAAACGAAAGTGCAGAGGCATTCATCAAGAAGTTCAGGAAACAACTGTTGATTCAAAGGCTTGAATCCATTGAGAACTACGAGCAGATGCTGGCTAGAGGGCTGTAACGATTAATTATTATTATTATTATTTCGTTTGTTAATGTAATTTGTTTCCTCTCTTTTATGTTTTAGAGGGTCAAGCATTTGTAAGGATCAAATAAACTGTATTATTTCGAGCATATCTATATATGAAGTTGATTAAAAAAGAATCGAAGCTCATCTTCTTATTACTCTTTCTGCTCATTCTTTATTTTCATAGTTACACAGTTTTCTCAGTGATTATTGTCATAAAAGGGAAATATGTGGGGACTTATGTATGGAGGATTTATTGAATTTTGTACATAGGGAGGCAAGAGGGGGCATTATTAGAAGATTTCAATTGTTGACGGTTGATTTTGGAAGCCAACGACTCGCACGTGGGAAACGCTGAGCTGACTCAGGAGACACACGTGATGGATCCATGAGATTTGAATATGGAGCTGAGATTATATATTTTGCAGAAAAATAAATAAAAGATTGGCAAGAGGGGTTTTTATAGTGGTTCGGATGCTTAACAAGCGACTCCTACATCCACTGTTATTTTATTGCTCTCTGACTATTTCTATGATTTTGCCCGTAAGGCATACAAAGATGAAGAAATACAGTGTTTACAGAGAGAGAATGAAATGAAGCTCAAATCTCAGCCCAGCCTCCTTCTTCGGGAAGAGGAGTGCTCATTTATACACGTAAACACTCAATGTAATGAGTGTTTTGCAAGTTGCCTTGACACATGGAAGGCTCTCATCCATTCATCTCTTTGAAATGAGATAAAATTGGTAAGAATATCTTTGGAGATATGGGCTTGGCAGCTGGTACAAAGAGACATTAATTGTGCTGACATAGGCTTGACTTTTGAGGCATAACAGAAGCCCCCCAGTTTTTGAAGTGCGTAATCGCGCTTCAGAAACTAAGTCTTTGATCTGAATTGCTGCAGTCTCGAACTGAAGAGCTCGAACTGAAATCTGTTAGGAAGACGATCAGAAATCTGTTAGGAGTGACCAGAAATCTGTTAGGAAAACGACCATAAATTTGTTAGGAGCGACCAGAAATCTGTTAGGAAAACGACCAGAAATCTGTTAAGAGCGACCAGAAATCTCTTAGGAGCGACCAGAAATCTGTTAAGAGCTCAAACTGAAATCTGTTAGGAGCGACCAAAAATCTGTTAGGAAAACGACCAGAAATCTGGTAGGAACGACCCTAAAGGTCATAACGAGCTCAACTTTGGAGCAAAATGACCTCGACCTGAGAGGTCAAAACGAGCTCAATGAGAAAAACAACCTCAACCTAAGGTTAAAACGAGCTCAATCAGCAAAACGATCTCAACTTTAGAGGTCAAAACGACCTCGACCTGAAAGGTCAGAACGAGCTCGACCTGGAAAGGTCAAAACGACCTCAACCTGAGAGGTCAAAACAAGCTCAATGAGCAAAACGACCTCAATCTAAGAGGTTAAAACGACCTCAACCGGAGAGATCAAAATGACCTCGACCTGAGAGGTCAAAACGACCTCAATCTAAGAGGTCAAAACGACCTCAACCTGAGAGATCAAACGACCTCAACTTGAGAGGTCAAATCGACCTCGACCTGAAAGGTCAGAATGAGCTTGACCTAGAAAGGTCAAAACGACCTCGACTTGAGAGGTCAAAACGACCTCAATCTAAGAGGTCAAAACGAGCTCAATGAGCAAAACGACCTCAATCTAAGAGGTCAAAACGACCTCAATCTGAGGTCAAAACGAACTCGATGAGAAAAACGACCTCAATCTTAGAGGTCAAAACGAGCTCAACCTGAAAAGGTCAAAACGAGCTCAACCTGAGAGATCATGATGAGCTCTAACTAAGAGCATAAGAGATCAGTGATCTCAGCGTGTGATCAGCGATCTGAACACACGATTTGAAGCTAAAGATCCGCGATCTGAAGCTGAGGATCATGACAGCATGGGCGTGCGATCTGCGATCTGGCCACGTGATCGGAGAACTCTGATGCGTGCGATCTGTGATCTGGCCATGCGATTAGAGAATTCTGATACACAATCGAAGAATTCTAACGCGTGCGATCTACGATCTGGCCACGCGATCAGAGAACTCTGACGCGTGCGATCTGGCCACGCGATTGGAGAATTCTAACATGTGCGATCTGCGATCTGGCCATATGATTGGAGAATTCTGACGCAAGTTTGAGATCTGAGCACGCCATCAAGGAACTTGGATGTAGGTTCGGGAATCGGACCTGCATGGGCCACCAAACTGTTGACGCTTGATTTTGGACGCCAACGACTCGCACGTGGGAAACGCTGAGCTGACTCAGGAGACACACGTGATGGATCCATGAGATTTGAATATGGAACTGAGATTATATATTTTGCAGAAAAATAAATAAAAGATTGGCAAGAGGGGTTTTTATAGTGGTTCGGATGCTTAACAAGTGACTCCTACATCCATTGTTATTTTATTGATCTCTCACTATTTCTATGATTTTGCCCGTAAGGCATACAAAGATGAAGAAATACAGTGTTTTTACAGAGAGAGAGAATGAAATGAAGTTCAAATCTCAACCCCGCCTCTCGCCTCTCTTCTTCGGGAAGAGAAATGCCCATTTATTCACATTTGCACTCATGCAATGAGTGTTTTGCAAGCTGCCTTGACACATGGAAGACTCTCGTCCATTCATCTCTTTGAAATGAGATAAAGTTTGTGAGAATATCTTTGGAGATACGGGCTTGGCAACTGGTACAAAGAGACATTAATTGTGCTGACATAGGCTTGACTTTTGAGGCATAACATCAATCATTTTTCGGCTTAAGGGTCGAGCTTCAAACGGTGAGTGGTTTTAATAAAAACTTTCCTTAAAAATTTCAGATCTATGCTTGTATGTTATTTTCTAGTATGCCATTTTTGTATTTTGATGAGGTTTGAGCAAAATGTGAAGCTTGCTTGGTTTATTTTTTTCTTTGCATGTTTTCGGACAGATTCTAGAGTGGTTGTTTTGAGTTTTAAAGGGAATGAACTTTGCTTGCTAATTAAACTTGCATGCATTTGGTTGTTTCAATAAACTATGATGGTGGCTGGATATTTTGGGTTGCATGCACTCGACTGGACTGCATTTTGAGAGGTGCTTGAGTTATGTATTTGGACTAAAAGTTGGTTGGTTAAATACACTTGTATGCTTCCAGTTGGACTGTCTTTGAGAAAATTGATTTCCATGGTGTTTTAAAATGCTGGGAGTTAAGGTATTTTGGCTGTTAAAATGTTAAAGAAAAGACTGAGATTGTGAGGCTAGTAATAATTTTCTCGGTAAAAAGGGAATGGGGTGCTTTTCGTTAGTTTTGAAAGTATATTCTAAAAACTTGCATTTTACCCCCTATTTTCCATGAAATCTCACATGTTGGCATGTCTTATCCTTATTTGAAATATTCATATATTATTATTATTATTATTTTGCTTTTGGGTTTAATTATAATTATAATGTGTTATGAGTTTTGACTTTTAAAAGTGATATTTGTTTATGATTTATAAGCACATACGTAATATACTCTTAACTTACATGTTACTTGAGATTATGCATGAGATTGTTGTGGTGCTAAAACCACCCTACGAAGTACCCATCCACCAGAGATACAGATTTTGGCTCTGCCTGAGCGATGCAGGATTCCCCTGAGTATGACAGTTTCAGATTTTGGCTCTGCGCATGCGTATGACAGATTTTATTGGCTCTGCCTAGGCGTTGAGTGGTCCGCCAGGTATGACAGTTTCAGTAGCTCTGCCCACGCGATGATAGATCTTGCCGGGTATGACAGGTACGTCCCTCGCTCTGCCTACGTGTGGGACGCCCACCAGGTATGACAGATTTTCCCCAGGGTACTAGTGGGGTGAGAGTTTTCACATGTGATTGAGAGATGGTTTGGATATGTATATCATTTATCTGAAAATGGGAACTTATAAATGTAAATGTTATCCGTATATGAACTGTTTCTTAGAAATGATGTTTTAGAGAAACATGAGTATTTATTCTTTTACCATAATAGTGTTCAGAAAGAAGTCTTGCCATGAGAGATTTCAACATGTGTTATGAAAGATGGCTTATATTATAAAATGTGTATACGGAAATGAAATTTTATAAGCATGAGTGTTTTTATTGTATATTGAAATCTTTTATTTCATACTAACCCATTCCCCACTTATGATGAGGACTAAATTGAAATTTTTCAGATATTTTGATGAACAGTGATCATTCAATGAAAAGAAAAATGGGGAAGAAGAAGAAAAGAAAAGAGAGAAAAGGAGAGAAAGAAAAGAAAGAAAAGAGAGAAGAGAGAAAGAAGTAGAAGAGAAGGAGAGGAAGAAGGAAAAAAAAAAAGAAGAAAAAAAAAGGGAGAGAAAGATGAAACCAAGAATAGAGGGAGAGAGGAGATAGGAGACCGACGGAGGTGGCTACAAAAGGGGCCGCTGGCGAACAAAACTCCGGTGATCGGAGAGTGGAGGAAGATCAATCAAATGGGAGGTTAGTAAAGCTTGATATTTCCTCTTTTTGGTGATTTATGATTCAAAACTCTCTTTGGATTGTTTTGTCTATGATTTGGTATAAATTCATGAAAACAAAACTAAAAAGGGAGATTGATTTTAATAATTTGGCGTGGGTAGAACATAGAGGTTGTTTCTAAACAAAAATGTTTTATGTAAGGGTTTACTGTACAGAAATATGACCATCTGGAACTCCGAAAATTGTCTGTATGTTTTGGGTTTTTGTTTGAAGCTGAATTTTGGATATGTTGTTGTAGACTTCTTAAGGAGTGTTTAGAAATTTATTTCACGTAAAAACTCGAAGGATTGAATTTTATATGGATTTTTGAAGTTGCCTTGTGATGTTTTGGAATTTTCATTTTCTGCAGAACATGTATTTTGGAAACTGATTTAATGCATCTATTCTTATCCAAATTGAGTCATTTTAAATTCTGGTGAATCCTATATGTGCCTGCATGGTTTTGTCCTGAAAAGACGTATCCCAAAAGCCGGATCTGGACACACATGGTAAGTGGGTTCCTAGAGGTATTATCAATTTTGACCCTTGAGGCCTGCACAATTTTGTTCTTAAAAAAGGTCTCTAGGTAATGAGGGTGTCATTGTGCTATATAACAAGGCCCTCGTTTTTTAAAGGATGTGAAACTTTGGCACCAACATATTTAATAACTACCACTCACGTTTAATTCAAAGATAACGGAGAAACACAAAATTTAAAAGTGGCATAATTCTTTGGAGGGTGGTAATATGACTAATTTATATTTTTTTTCCTCATCGCGGTGTTATGAAAAACAAAGCCTTCAGCATTAAAGGCTATATGGGACATTAGTTAAGACCCATTTTGATGATTGAGAAAACAAATATCATAAAGGGCCAAAACCCCACAAAATCATGCTTGTGGAGAAGCATTTGGTTCTGCATTAATTTGACATATTATAAGCGCACTGTCCACTCCATAAATTCTTTAGTACATTTATATTTCTCAACCTCAAACAATTGCACTAGATTACCCATTCATAGTGCAAGTTAAACAACTATTTGCATTTTACATCCTACTCTGATTTAATTTTATGTTAACGTGACAACATATAAATTGGTGTGATGTTAGTAATTAACTTTAATGTATTGTGTGTCACATTACTTTGCATATGAAATTTATAAACGTAAAATTTTTCCCATTAATACTATTTTAAAATTGAAAGATTAAGGAAAGGACAAAAAAGCAAACAAAATGATCACTTTTCTCTTGTGGTGGATCACATCCATTCCTCATAATCTTGACACTTTCCCATCCAAAGTTTATATTTCGTTAATACTTAAAATACATTTCACTTTTTCAGCCGATATTCTGCCAGTTATTAGGAGTCAGGGTAAGACGGATTTTGTAAAGCGAAGGTCGGTAGATCAAATGGTGGTGACCGATTGAATATTCGTCGTCAGAATCAACCAGAAATTAAGTAAGAATAGGAAATCTTAGTTGTGTAATGGCTGACAATCGATGAGAAATCAGTGCCACAGTGAGAAGGGGTTTTGTTAAGAGGAGACTTGAGGTTCAAATAGTGGTGATAGAGAGAATTTTCCGTAGGAATTGGCTTTGGATAGTAATGGAATATAAACTTTGGGTGGGAAAGTGTCATTAAGACAAACCTTCGGTGGTAAAAAGTCGTTTACTCTCGAACCACATATCCAAAATGGGTGAATTACCTAGATATTATCCTATGGTTTTAGGAATATTTTTATATAAATAATAATTAATTCCTATACTTTTTCACTGAAAATATTATTATTTATTTTGTTCCATTTTAAAATATTGGTGTTTTTGTTTTTTCTTCACCTTGTACATCTAACGCTATGCGACCGCTTGTACGAATTTTCTCATTACAGTAAAACTTCTCTATAATGATACTTTATATAGGAATAAACTCTACATAGTCATAAAAAATTCTATTCCTGATTTGGGATAGTTATAAATAAAAATAAACTCTATATTGTAATAAGTTATAATTTTTCTAATTCTCTTTTTAAGAAAAATTGCCTCCACATAGTAATAATTATCTTTATATTGCAAAAAATATATGCTATGTTACATTAAAGGTTTAAGATATAATAAAATATTTATCTAAAGTTGTTTGAGATAATGATTTATGCTTCAGAATTGTTACCACATCTTTTAACTTGTGGCTAGATTATTCGCTAGTATGAACATCTTCTTGTTAAAGGCAAATATTTCTAGCTTCTCAAGTATGTTTAGAGCTTCTTGGCACAAAAAAATTGTATTTACGTACTATCATCCTCATAATCATTTCATTTATCTTTTTCTCTAATTGTAGCAGTGATTTCTTCTTTAGTTAAAGCATACATGACTTATTACTCATTTGGATGATTGAGAAATATATTAATATCCATTCGATTAGTGCAATGAAGTTGTCCAATCTGATCACTAAATTCTACAATGACTCTTTGATTCTCCTCATCCACTTCATTTGTAATTTGCAATTTATCAATATTAGGGATCCTAATTTTGTAATGATTAAAATAATTGACAATAGTATGTGGTTTCACATCAATTTGTTGCATAATTTTGTAATGATTAAAACAATTGGCAATAGTTTGTGGTTTCACATCAATTTGACCATACAACAACTGCATTTATAATTCCATCAAGGACACTTATCTTTGTTGGTTTCAAGACATGATCTTCTATCCGTTTCAAAAGTGGACAATTGAAGCGCTGAATCGAAATCCTAATAGTATTAAAATATCAATTGAAATCCTAATACTGTAATACTAAAACATGAATTATAAAGAAATTTTTGTTACTACACCTCTATTAAGTTATAACATTTTCATAGTAATAAAATTAATTAATTCCGCCATTATGACTATAGAGAGGTTTTATTGTATATTGATTCAAGAACTGGCCATGGGTTAGTAAAAATGCAAATCTTTGTTTAATTTATTGAAATGAAGGATATTGTGGACATATCAATCTTCGCATAAATTTCCCCTTACAGAATTCAGAAAGATTCACGAGTGCTCTCATTAACTAGCAGCCAATGGGTATTGATCGATGATGATCACCGAGCTACTCCTTGCTGCGGCTGCTCCATCATGTGGCGGTTCCATCATGAGCATGATTGAGCCGTGTCTTGTAGACGTAAAAATCTACCTGTACGGAAAAGGGGGTCTGATCCCGCGAGGTTGAGGCCACTAGCGATCTGCTGCACCTGCACACGTAGAGAAACACACGTCCTCTCGGTCTCCACTCTTACTCTACCTCTCGGCAGCTCTTCTTCTTCCTTACTCTCCTTTTTTTTTTTTTTTTTTTCCTTCTGCTCTGCCATCGTTTTCTTCCTCTCCTCACGTCTTCTTCTTCTTCATTTTTTTATATTTTTAGTCTTTCTAAATTTATGCTTCTGCCCCTAGATTGCAGGGAATCCCGCTAAACCCCTACCACATCAGCTTTTCTTTCAAATAAACCTCCAGATTTTGCCCCTTGTTACATGCAAACCCAACAGCTTCCTTTTCTTGCAATTTCATTCCCAATAAAACTTTTAAAAACTAACAGAAATCCCCTTCCATAAAAATAAAATCACACAGAATACGCAATATGTATTAGGATTAAAAACGGGGTTTCACATTTTCATTAGAAACTGCCACTTTTCTGAAACACGAAGGGTCGAATTTGTTCGACTCTAACTCAAGTCTGTAAACTTTAGTTATCTCCTTAACACGATAATCTAACAAGTTGAATGAGTTTGGCAACATTTGGGAGAACTTTTCGGAGCAAAGCTTGAAGAGGGGATCCCCAACTCGGACTTTGCCGGAGTTCAATTCTTCGAGTTCGAGAAGCCACGTTTAAGTGGTTTGCGGCGAAGCGTCGAGGGGTTCAACGGCGTAGATTGTGGACTCGGCGAGGAGGAGATCTCCGTGGCGGTAAGGTGTGAGAGTTAGAGGGTATTGAATTTTGATATGGGAGCGGGGAGAAAACGGTTTTGAAGGAGGAGGAGTTGAGGATCGAAATGAATTACAGACGGCTCGGAAACGGAGGGTATCGATGCGGGTGTGAAGGCGTTTTGCGATGCAGTGGAGGAGGTGTTCTGGGAGACTGGACCAGTTCGGGGAAGGAGTGTCCATGGATGCTAAAATCAATAGAAAGAAGAAGAATGACAAAGAAGTGTTGTGGGTGTGGGAGACGACTTAATAATTGAAAGAGTAAACGACATTTTCCCACCCAAGGTTTATTGAAATCCTTGAGTGGTACCACTGGTTTCATAAATTCCAGATTCCCACCCTTAAATGGATACCGTTTCCTTTATTTTATCCGTTCAAGGCTAAAATTGTATTTTTCTCTTTTCCCTTCCCATTTCTTCTTCATCTCTGCCTCCACCTCCCATCTTCTTCTTTTTCCTTCATCTCAAAACGGTTGCCATTTCAGGCCCACTCGTCTGATTCTGGCGAAATCACCATCACCATCACCACCACCCCATCTAGCCATCACCATTCACCACCACCTTTCAACACCATTATGACCGAAACCCCCCCGAAGTCCCACCACCACCCACCACCTTTCCACTCATCCACCACCATCACAATCCCTCTAAACCCCAAAGCCCCACCGCCAAATCATATACACATTCAGTGACAAAACCAACCCAAAAACCATCACCAGATCACTCATAAATCCAGTCACAAACCCATCCAAAAACCACCACCAAATCACTCACAAATTCAGCCACAAACCCATACAAAAACCACCACCAAACAAATCACAAATTCAGTAGCAAACCAACCCAAAAACCACCACCAAATCACTCACAAATTCAGCCACAAACCCACCCAAAATCCACCACCAAATCACTCACAAATTCAGCCACAAACCCACCCAAAATCCACCACCAAATCGCTCACAAGTTCAGCCTCAAAACCACCCAAAATCCAACATCAAATCACTCACAAATTCAGTCACAAACCCACCCAAAAACCACCACAAACTCAGCTATAAATCCATTCAAAAACAACCACAAACCCACCCAAAAACCACCACAAACTCAGCCACAAACCCACCCAAAAACCACCATAAACCGCCACAAATCCAGCCGCCTCGGAGCTTATTCCGACAAGGGAGAAAAGGGAAGAAGAAAGAGAGGAGGAGCAAGAAAAGAAGAAAAGAGAGGAAGAGGAGGAGGAGAAGAAGAAGAAGAAGAAGAAGAAGAAGAGGAAGAAAAATAGAATGGGTAGAAGAAAAACAAGGCTGTGGGTTTGGAATGGGCTACGAAGAAGCGAAGGGGAAATGAAGAAGAAAAGGTCCAAGGTAATTTGGTAAAAGATCATATGCCCTATGTCGTCACTAACGACATCCATTTAAGGGTAAGAATCTGAAATTTATGAAACCAGTGGTACCACTCGTGGATTTCAATAAACCTTGGGTGGGAACATGTCGTTTACTCTAATTGAAAAGACGTTCATTGTTTTGTCCAGGTTCATAAATAATTCATTGTGTCTAGATTCAATGGATTCTGATAGTAGGTCATTACAGCTAGGGAGTAGACGTTTTTTCCCACCCAAGGTTTGGCCGCTTTGGCGTGATGTTCTTTTTCAGTTTTCACCCATAAAGTATCAAAATACCTGTTGAAAATTTACATCATTAACTGTTTAAAATTTAGTATTCAATTTGGTATCGAGTAACACTTACAAAGAGACAATTTTTATCTTTAAAAGAAGAGAAAAAGAGAGAGAGAAGAAGACAATCATAAATTTTAAGAGTAGAAATTATCTTTTTATATAGTTTTTAATAAGACTAGTGTTACTCTTTGATATATCTTACTAGGAAAGATTATTCTTATTTTTATACTTTGAAAAGCTTATAAATCTTAAATTTATAACGATCTCAAACTAACTTTAAGTGTAATTTTTTGTTTTATTTTTAAATAATTTATTATTTTTTTAATGTCAACGGTCAAATTTCTAGCCATAGATTTGATCAAAAAAGGTAATATCGACACATGATCGGTCAAATCTAATCGATCATGTGTTATTTCGGTGATTTCAAGCCACCATCCAGTGGTGGTGGTCGACTGTCAACAAAAAGTTAGGTGGATAGAGGTATTTTTGTTAATTTTAAAATTTTTATTGAAAAATGTAATTATTAAATATTTTAAGTTGAATAGAATATAATTGAATTTTGAAGAATATTAAAACAAACACATTTTTTATTTTTTAGGATAGGATAGTGGAATATGATAGGGTGGGAATAACTAAACAAATGGAGCCTACCCCTTGTTTGTATACTTTTCAAACTCTACTCTATTCTACTATCCTATCTAATCCAGTGAAAAAAACGTGTTTATTTTAATATTGACTATTCAATTCAAAATCCAATCATATTTTGTTTAACTTAAAACATTTCACAATTATCTTATACAATAAAAGTTTATAAATTAATAAAAACGCTCCCACTCACCCAAGCCATTATCACTCGCAACAGCCACCACCGATCGCCAATCGTTGGCGTTAGAACAATATTGAAATTGTCGTTTCTATGGCCATTTGCAGCCAAAGATGTGGCCGTAAAAATACTAGATATGTGCTTGTTTTCACGACCATATCTTTATTCATGAAACAACCATAGAAACAGTTAAATTTGACCGTTTCTCGAAAAAGGCCTTTTTCGGTCATGGCTTTGAACTAGTCAGATCTTACTATTCGTGCACCATTATGGCGACTCACGTTGGTGGATAGCAGTGGTTTTAAGAGATTAAGGGTATTTTGTTAACTTTTAAATTTTTTATAGCTGGATATTTTAGCTAATTTCTTAAATATAAAGGGATTAGATTAATTATTATTTAGTAGACATTTAAGGATAATTATGTCCAAAATAGTATATAACTAAAGATGAAATAGGTATAAAAATTATATTATTTAATAATGTTTTAATCCAAGGTGGCAGAAAGTATTAGATTACCCTCCCATTATTAACGGTAAATACTATTATATTTTATTATTTCCAAAAATACCATATCCCCAATCCAAACGAACCAATATAAATCTAACTCATATAATGTGTAGATACAATGAATCTTCTTAGTGCACAGTAAACATAGGACACAACGATTTTGACAAGAAAACAAACATCACAAATTTCTAAACTCAACTCTACTAAGCAACTGAAAATCCCACAAACACCCATTTCTCCTTTTTCTCCCATGGACACCACTCAACCAGACTGGTCCACTCTCCCCGAACTCCTCCTCAACGCCATCGCTAAACACCTTGCCACACGCATCAACATCCTCTCTTTCCGTGCCGTCTGTTGAAAGAATCAGCATGTATGAAGAGTGGTGAAGATGGAGAATGAAAGCATGAAAGCATGGATTCTAAAACCGGTTTTCAAACAAAGCTTGAAAAGAGATTATACCTACTCCTTTGCTTTGGATTGATGAAGATTAGCTTCAAAATGATGAAACCTCCACACTTTAACACCACCTTGAGAGATTAGAGAGTGGTCTTGGGTTTGAGAGAGAGTTTTGGTTTGTGTTTTTGTGAACTAGTCAAGAATGAACAAAAATGCAACCTTTTGCACTTATATATACTTGGGCAATATTGCAATTATTTATTTTTCACTTCCAAGCCCAATAAAATCTTATTTTATAAAGGGACCCCACGAATTTAATATGCTACCCTTTGAATAATCAATATTATTCAAGGGCCCATGTAAACTAAACTAGTTTACATTAACAACCCATAAATTTACCCTTTTTACCCTTTAACTATTAAAAGGTTATTTTTGTTCATCTCATTAATCTTAACACTTTAAGATATAATAATTAAATATAATTAATTATTGCTTGACCATTTTAACCCTTAAAATGTCACAAATGATTCTATGTAACTATTACTATAGAAAATCCCGTTATTACCCTCGGAAGGTGCTAGCCTCTTCGAATAATCATTTCTCTCTCTCATCTTCCTAACTTCCCAGGCCATTGGTGTGACCATGTAGGTCCGTGGATTAGCGTGAGCCGGTTTGGATGAATCCGGAAACCTCCAGAGGCCCAACGACTATGGTAAACATCTAGCAATGTGCCATAGCCCTAAACCACAATGAAGAAATACTTCATCGAACCATTTCAGTCATACGTACATGCAGGTAAAGTCCCTCCATTGAGATATCCTAATGAGTGTGGATTCATGAACGTCAAAATCCTAAACTCGATCTTCTACCGAATTGTCGATCAATATGTCCGAAACTTTCATCACAAACTACTTTTGTATGACTAATATAGACTCTGGCCAGAGATTCAATTTTCTGACATTTATCGATGTTCGTCAGGAACTCGAATCCAGATGGAGTCAGCGGTACTCCCGATCCTATATTTCCGAGTCAAGGATCCCCTCTTGACCATCGTTCGTTTCCCCATATGAACAACGCATGACCAAAAGGTTTATTGTACGAAACATGATTAGTTCGTATTATACACGTATGAACCATACGATCCATATCGGATCCGACTACAATGTCTCAGGTCAAAGGACTACATGTGCACTGATATAACCAAACGATAAATCATGACTACATGCTTTTCCAAGTGATTTGTCGTTATTCGGTCACGTTCGAAAAACAGTTCACCAACCGTTAATCCATACCAGCCTAGTGACATGACTATCTCGTCCTTGTACTTATATCAACTCATGATATCTTTGGAAGCATCCGGTATGCCTACTGTACAATATAGTTGCCCAAATTAATTGCTTCCGCAGGGAACCCTTTTCGATATTCATTACCTTTAAAGAATCATCTGGACAATTCATATACATACTTTATTTTAAATGCATGACTGAATAAAGGAGTCAATTTACATATATGAATTGAAGAACCTTTCTTCTATTATTAGATATATATAGATACAAGACAAAATGCTCTGAAACCGACAACACGAATGGTTTCTAGGGACACTACCTATACACTAACATCTATAACTCATTTCGACGTCAGTTCTCTCTCCACACCCCTCTCCCCCCCCGATCTCAAAATTTCCTTCTCAAACCCTCACACCTTACCCCTATGGCGACCTCTCTCTCGCCCAGTCCACCATATACTCCGCGAACCCTCGATCCACACAGCAACCGGCGAACGTGGGTCCTCAAACTCGAAGAATTGACCTCCGGCAAAGTCCGAGTCGGGGATCCTGTCTTTAAACTTTGTTCCGAAATGTTCTCTCAGTTGTTACCCAAATCTTTAAACTTGCTGGATTATCGAGTAAAGGAGATAATCAGAGTTTATAGACTTCAACTAGAGTCCAACAAGTTCGACCTTTCTTGTTTCAGAAAAGTGGTAATTTCTAATGAGGATGAGGTCGAACTCCAAGTTATGGCGTTAATTACAGGAGGCAAAGTGGGCTTATGGAGAAGTGAAAACAAAACCTGGACGAACATTGAGGTTGGAGGTAATGGATTATATTTTGAAGATGTTATTTATCACAAGAAGAAATTCTTCGCCACGGGTTCAGACGGACGTACAATAGCTGTGGATCCTAAATCTTTAAGTTTTTTCGAAGTGGCAGCTCCGGTGACAAAATCAAATCACAGATTAATCTCCCTGGTAAAATCGTTTGACGATTTGTTTTTGATCAACAAATATTGGTTAGAAAAGTATAACAAATTTGGATTGGGTTCTGGCGACGAGTGTGGCACTGTACGCGTGGATATTTTCAAGCTTGACGAAGAGAAGCGCGAGTGGACTCAGGTAAAGAATGGAATTATAGAAAATAAAGCGGTGTTTCTGGGTGAAGATTGTTCATTTTTTATTTCACCTGAAGAGTTTTCTGGGGTTAAGAGGAACTGTATTTATTTATATGATAAAGATTTCTCTAGGTTGGATTTTGATTACCCGGCAGTCTGTGTTGTGAACTTCTACAAGGAGGATGATAATGGCGGATGGAGCTATGGCATTTCGAGTTATTCCCAGATTTTCTGGCCTCCACCCACTTGGTTGAAGGTGGATTGATTCGTCTCCAATGTCATCGGCTATTTGTAAATATTATTTGTCAGGTTCTTGTGTTTTCTGTATATTGGCTTAATGTTTATTATAAGTTTTTGTTCCTAATCTTGATTAATATTTAAGTTATTATATTTAGGGTTCTTTTTTCCGACTATCATAGAAATAATATACATAGAAATAATATAAATATCTTATTGAATTGATAGTGTATATTAAATGTTACTTTTTACGCTAGTGGAATCTGAAATCATCATCAAACTAAATTTCTTGGTGATTTATATAAATAAATATTGAGATTCCATTAACAATTAGTTTAAAGATTCCAGTAAAGCCCATAGAGTTGTCAAATTAAAACGTCATGTGCCCAGCTGTCAGCTGTTAAACGATTGGTTGGTGTTTAGAAACTCTATTCCCAAAATGAATCAGGTTGAAATCAGGTCCACATACAATTTTCCATACGCGATAAGGACACGATACTTCTAAAACCGGAAAAGACAGTTGGAAAAATAACAGTTTCATCCCTAAATTTTGGTTCAAGTAACTTTTGTAGGAAGTTCAGGCAACGTTTTAGTACTTGTTAGTAAAGTTTTACTTAATCCATGTGATTAGCAAACCTCAGGACTAATGGGACTGATAAATACCAAATCTTTACTTAAAAATTCTTCAATTACATGTCATAATGGTTTAATAACATTTTAATATTTTTAGTTTTCGTCCACTACTGGTAAAAGACTCAAAAAACATATTAAAAGTTGATACGAGAATTCGCATTAACCAGAGAGATTTGATTGACCTTGGTGGAATCAGATCCGATGTGCGCATAACTTTATGAAAATCAGCAATGCAATACAAAAATGCTATAAATAAGGAACACAAATAGGTTTTTTAAGTGGTTCGACAAGTTGATACTTAAGCCTACGTCCACTTTTTCCCTTATTATTTGAGAGCACAAGAGAATATGTAAAATCCTATACTAATTTGCTAACCCCTCTCTCATAGTTTGATGGGATATTTATACAAGTTTTTGATAAAGGAAAGAGAGACAAATCTGGGTTGCGATAAGACTTGGCATGCAATCCCGTGATTTCAACGATTGAGTGCTAAGATAGCGCTGCCAACAATATGGATCTTATCTCTTCCGAAGTATGAGAGATTGAAGCTTATCCTTGATCTGTCGAACAACTGTTAAGATTGGTCGCTGTGATGAGCTTTAACTGGGTCGAGCTTACTCTAGATCGTACTAAATCTGGGTCCAATTATTTTGGGTCGTGCTAATTTTGGGTCGGACTACAATTCCTCGAGCTTCTGGGATCTGCAGGCTGTTTGACAAAATCACACACAACAAGAGTAAATACAATTTTCCATTAATTATCATATGTATTGAAAATAACAAATTACTTCATGTTATTATGTTTCATTAGAATTTTCATCATCAGAGGACAACATATGTTTTACTTAATCCATCAAATTAATAAGAAGTTCAACAGAAAATTAATGATAGAAGAAAAATTGTCATTTTCGGAGGAGGAATTTTTTATGACATACATAATCAACTCTGATAATAATAATAATAATAACCAAAAGGTTATTGATCCCTTTCAATCGTTTTGACATTTCTCTTGTCTATCTTATTAAGATTGTTTTAATTCTTAATATTAAAATTCAGAAGAAAGAGTCAGGAATGCCCCTGATCCATTATTAAGAGTCAGGAATGCCCCTGATCCATTATTTTTTCTGTAACGTTGGTTAAGTTTAGGATACGTTTTGCAAGTTTTTGAAAAGATTATCTTTAATTAAATATTGATGAATGAAAACCAAGGAATTTTCTTTACTCTTATCTATTCTGGTCTCATTCTTTCATTCTTTATACTATTTCCATTTACCCAAAAAAAGATGTTATAAGCTGTTGTACGATTCCGTACTTTAAAAATAAAAAATAAAAAAACTTGATGCTAAGTAATAAGAAGCAAAAAGGTCGGTTAGCCATCCCTGGCCGGTTTTTTATTTGGCTGTTTAAGGGGTGTTGTTGGGTGAACATTGTGGCTTCCTTACTTTCTTTTGTTAGGCGGCGTCCGTTGCCAGATTAGGGTCATGCTTTTTCGGGTTCGTCCTACTTAGTTTGTAATTTTTTATTTATTTATATAATTACCAATTACCCAAACAAAAAAAGATGGCATGATCTATGAGAAAGAAAAACTCTTAAAAAGCTAAAGGTTATAATCATGTCATTATTGATGACAAATTGGATTTAATAATTTTAAGAAATTTAATAAATGCACACTTGTCCATAACTTTGTTTTAGAGTAATTTATTGTGTTTAGGAAACGGTGTACATGCAATCTTGAGTTGTTATAATTTATTTATGTAGTCTTGATCAACAGTTTTTAGTAATTTGGTGTCTTCCTTTTTATCTGTTTGAGTTTATTATATTCTAGTAAAACTAGGAAACATAATACCAAAATCGAGTAATTAATTAACTAAATAATGAGATATTTAAAACAGAATGCCAGCTAACAGATAATTTCCAATAAAAATTGAACTCAAATTAAAATTTGGGAACTAATGAATTCGATTCCTTGTCAAATACTGATTATCTCTAACCAACTATACACACTATTTAATACAATAAACTGATCAAACTCTCAGCTTCTATAATTGTTTTCAAGAAAGAAAGTTTCCTCTTTTATTTTCTTCTGTTTTCTCTTCGTTCCATTCAGTAAACCAATCTTTTCAAGCAACAAAGTATTGTCTTTCACTTTCTCATTGTTTTCTCATCATTCCATTGAGAAAAACGAACCCATCACCATGACAGAGATCATGATTGAGACAGCAGAACAGGACTTCTTGAAGAACAATTTTGCTTCTGCTTTCAAGTGGGCTTCATTGGCGATGCTGTTGGATCCTTTCTACGGATCAGTTGATATCTATGCGGAGGCTTACCGAATTCACTTTTCTTCACTCAAGAAAACAAGTACTGGTGAAATGGACTTGTATGGTGTTCTTGGCTTCAAAGAACCCTTCTCATCAGTTTCTTGTGAGACGATCACTCATGAGTTTGTTCGACTTGCGAACATGATTAAGCCTGAGAAACATAACTCTGCTGCGGCTCCAGGAGCTTTGAAGCTTATAACCAACGCTTGGGAGATTCTAGGCGAACCCGATACCCGTCGCAGTTACGATATTCGCGCTGGTTTATTGGCACCGAGTCAGCCATTGAAGAAGAGAGGAAGTGTTGTTTCTTTGGCACAAAGTCAGCCAGTGACGAAGAATACAGGAAGTGGTGGTTTACTAGTATCGCCTCAGCTAATGAAGAGGAGAGATAATGCTGGTTTCTTGGCACCGAGTTGTCCAGTGATGAAGAAGAGAGGAACTGCTATTTCTTTGGCACCAAGTCAGCCAGTGACGAAGAAGACAGGAAGTGGTGGTTTACCAGCATCGCCTCAGCTAATGAAGAGGAGAGATAATGCTAGTTTCTTGACACCGAGTTGTCCAGTGATGAAGAAGAGAGGAAGGGCAGTAGGCGAACGAGTTTCCCAAGGGGTTGAGACTTCTAAATACAGTTTGACAAGTTATGTCTAGGGTTATGGTTTTGAGTTTTTCTTGGAGAGAAGTACTTTGTTCTAATTAGTTATGAGTACGTAGTTTATTTGTGAAGGCTTTTTATTCGATATGAATGTAATTTTCTTGATGACAATGAGTTACTAGAAAAGTTCTTGCCTGTTTTTCTCTTAATCATGTTGACACAGTTTCAATTATGGTTAAGGTTGGGTTAGAGTTCTTGGAAAGAGGTACTTTTATTTGATATGAATGTTGACCTATTTCAATTATGTTTCTAAGTATTATGTAATTTATATGTTTTTTTCTTTTGTTTCCTTCACAAGAGATAGATATACATATAGATTTTTGTTTTCTTTTAACATACTTAATCATCATCATATGAAAACAATTATGTGCTTCTGCTGTTGCATCCTTTTTACGGATCAGTTGAACTCTATGCGGAGTCATGTCGTATTCACTTCGCTTCAGTACTCAAGGAGAGACTGACTTGTATGGTGTTCTTCGCTTCAAAGAACCCTTCTCATCAGTTTCTTGTGAGATGATTACGCATGAGTTCGTTCAACTCGCAAAGATGATTAAGCGTGAGAAACATCACTCCGCTGCGGCTCCAGGAGCTTTGAAGCTTATAACCAACGCTTCGGAGATTCTTGGAGAACCCGATACCAGTCGCAGCTATGATGTTCGAGCTGGTTGTTGGCACCGAGTCAGACATGCAGTGATGAAGAAGAGACAGAAAAGAGTTTCCCATCGGGTTGAGACTTCCAAATTCAATTTGACAAGTTATGATTATGGTTAGTTTGGAACACATTATAATTCGTTAATTTTATCTAGTCTATTTTGCAAGACTTTTGTTCGATATCAATGCAACTTTTTGATGACGAGGAGTTAATTAAGTTCAATAGCACCAAAGGAAAGTTGAATTGATATGCAAGAAAATAACAAATAAAAAAAGGAAAAGAATTAAAAAAAGTTAAGCTGCTAATTACCTATTGGAGAGTCAATTACAGAATGTAGTTCCCATTAGATTCTAAGAACCTCAAATTTTGATGAACGGGAGAGACTTTGCTTGCCCAGATTTGTTTAAGGGACAACAGATGACATGATTCGTCCCAACCCTCCCTGTCCTATAAGCTTTGGACACACCCATAAGACTCGAGTGACCAAGATGTGGCACGTGGGAAAACTATGAAACCTGTTAATGAATTAAAACAAATAAATATAATATCATTTGTAAATAAATAGATGCAGTTGAACTTTTACAAAATAAACGTATAATATCAAAATTTTTCATATCTTTTACAATCCAAAAAATGAAATAAATACTTGATAAAGAAACATAAACTTTGCAACGGAAAATAAAATACAACTATGACACATATGATGAAATGAAGTTGTGTGACTCAACCTTGACTGAGATTTACTTCTCTGCACGATATCCTTCTTGATCGGGGTAGGGATGGAAAAGAAAAACATTTAAAAATGAGGGGTAAGCCATAATGCACAGTGAGTGGAGAATAGGTTAGTATGCAACAAAATATTTCAATATTCAATAAAACATTTATGCTCATAAAATCTCATTTTCATAAACACATTTTATAATATAAACCATTTTTCATAACCAATGCTGAAATCTCTCACTACAAAAGTTTCATTTTGAAAACTTTTATGGTAACAAATCAATACTCATGTTCTCTAAAAAAATCATTTCTAAAAACATTTCATATACAATAGCACTTGCATTAATAAATTTAAATTTTAAATTCATGATATACATATACATATCCAAATCACCTCTCAATTACCCGTAAAATCTCTCATCCAACTAGTACTAGGGAAAAATCTATCCAACCCAGCAACATCATGGGGGGGATGGATACTATATATGGTGGTTTGAAAACTACTATCATCAATATACATACCTTTAACTCATCATTTTACATAAATCTCATGTCTTCATTCATTAAGAAAACATATAACATAACATTGAATTCTCATGTGTATAAGGCTAAAATGCAAGTTTTCAATATGATTTCATAATAACACTTCAGCTCAATTTTTATGTTATCAATAACAATTTTCACCTTTTTCTCTAACATTGGTTAAGTTTAGGATATGTTTTGCAAGTTTTGAAAAAAATTATCTTTAATTAAATATTAATGAATGAAAACCAAGGAATTTTCTTTACTCTTATCTATTCCCTTCTTGGGGTCTTATTCTTTCATTCTTTATATTTCCATTTACCCAAAAAAAGATGTTATAACTTGGTGTACTACAGTGTAATTTAAAAATAAAAATTAAAAAAAAAAACTTGATGTTAAGTAAAAAAACTTGTTGTGTGGGTGTACATTCTGGCTTCCTTGCTTTCTGTTGTTAGGCGGCGTCCCTTCGTACTTTTTCGGTTCATCCTGCTTTGTTTGTAAATTTTTACTTTTTATATAATTACCAATTACCCAAACAAAAAAAGATGGCATGATCTATGAGAAAGAAAAACTCTTAAAAAGCTAAAGGTTATAATCACGTCATTATTGATGACAAATTGGATTTAATAATTTTAAGAAATTTAATAAATGCGCACTTGTCCATAACTTTAATTTAGAGTAATTTTGTGTTTAGGAAACGGTGTACATGCAATCTTGAGTTGTTATAATTATTTATGTAGTCTTGATCAACAGTTTTTAGTAATTGGTGTCTTCCTTTTTATCTGTTTGAGTTTATTATATCTAGTAAACTAGGAAACATGTATTAAATAGAGATCTATATACAAACTTTTCATGGAAACTTCTTGAGATAAAGAAGAAAGGTAATTATAATCAGAGTGGGATTAAAAATGCTAAAATCGAGGATAAATCGAGTAATTAATTAACTAAATAATGAGATATTTAAACATAATGCCAGCTAACATAGCCAAGGGTAATTTATTAACCCAAGGGTCCTGAATTTAACGTTCCCTTTTACGTTAGCGGCATCTGAAATCATAATCAAACTAAATATCTTGTGATTTTATAAATAAATATTGAGATTCCATTAACAAATTTTAAGATTCCAGTAAAGCCCATAGAGTTGTCAAATTAAAACGTCCTGTGGCAGCTGTCAGCTGTTAAACGATTGGTTGGTGATTAGAAAGTCTATCCCAAAATGAATCAGGTTGAAATCAATTCCACATACATTAGGGGAAAAATTGGTTCCCTGTGTTTTTTTAGGTACTCGATAAGGACAATTCTCCTAAAAACGGAAAAGACAGTTGGAAAATAACAGTTTCATCCCTAAATTTTCGTTTAACTAGTTTACTCTTGCAGGAATTTTAGTAACGTTTTAGTACTTGTTAGTAAAGCTTTACTTAATCCCTGTGATTAGCAGACCTCAGGACAAAGTTGTGACTGATAATACCAAATCTTCACTTTACATGTCATAATGGTTTTAATACATTTTAATATTTTTAGTAAAAGACTCAAAAACATATTAGAATCAATACAATTTTCCATTAATTATCATATTTTATTAAAATAACAAATTATTTCATGTTATTATGTTTCTAGAATTTTCATCATCAGTGTATAACATATGTTTTACTTAATCCATTAAATTAACAGAAGTTCATCTGAACATTGATGATAGAAGAGAAATTTGTGTGACATACATAACAACTTGATAATAATAATAACCAAAAGTTATTAGAACATCTTTAAAAGACTCTTTATATGACTAAACTTTTTATTATAAAAGTTTATTTATAAAAACTAGTACAACAAACTTTTATCCTTTAAATTTAAATTAAAAAGTAGTTGACTCTCCACATTTAGAGAGTCAAATTTCATTTTCTATCATAATTTTAATTAAATTATAAGTTTCTATGTTTTTATTATTAATTATCTCTCTTATTAAATCTTTCTTGAAAATAAACATCTTCATTAAATTTAAAGAGTCATTTGGATTTAAAATAAAATTGTGTTATTATATTAGAAATTGATAAGATATTCTTTATTTATATGAAAGATTTTATTTAAAAAAAGCACAATTGGAGATGCTCTTAATCCTTTCAATCACCCTTTTGACATTTCTCTTGCTATCTTATTAAGATTTTTTAATTCTTACTATTAAAATTCAGAAGAAGAGTGAGGAATGCCCTGATCCTTATCTTTTCTCTAACGTTGGTTAAGTTTAGGATATATTTTGCAAGTTTTTGAAAAAATTATCTTTAATTAATATTAATGAGTGAAAACCTAGGAATTTTCTTATTCTTATCTATAGAGACTCCCTTCTGGGTTTCATTCTTTCATTCTTATACTATTTCCATTTACCCAAAAAAGATGTTATAACTTGGTGTACTACAGTGTAATTTAAAAAAAAAAAAAAAAATCGTGATGCTAAGAAGTGAAAAGATTGGTTATCCATCCCTGGCCGGTTTTTTTGGTGCTATTTAAGGGGTGTGTAAGTGTGTAATTCTGGCTCCCTTGTTTTCTTTTGTTAGGCGACGTCTCTTCTGTTTAGGTCGTGTTTTTTTGGATTCGTCCCGCTAATTTATAATTCTATTTTTTTTATATAATTACCAGTTACCCAAACAAAAAAGATGGCAACATGATCTATGAGAAAGAAAAACTCTTAAAAAGCTAAAGGTTATAATCATTTCATTATTGATGACAAATTGGATTTAATAATTAAATTTAATAATGTACACTTGTCTATAACTTTAATTTAGAGTAATTTTGTGTTTAGGAAACGGTGTACATGCAATCTTGAGTTGTTATAATTTATTATGTAGTCTTGATCAACAGTTTTTAGTAATTTGGTGTCTTCCTTTTATCTTTTGAGTTTATTATATTCTAGTAAAACTAGGAAACATAATGCTAAAATCGAGTAATTAATTAACTAAATAATGAGATATTTAAAACAGAATGCCAGCTAACAGATAATTTCCAATAAAAATTGAACTCAAATTAAAATTTGGGAACTATGAATTCGATTCCTTGTCAAATACGATTATCTCTAACCAACTATACACACTATTTATACAATAAACTGATCAAACTCTCGTTTCTATAATTGTTTTCAAGAAAGAAAGTTTCCTCTTTATTTTCTTCTGTTTTCTCTTCGTTCCATTCAGTAAACCAATCTTTTCAAGCAACAAAGTATTGTCTTTCACTTTCTCATTGTTTTCTCATCATTCCTTTGAAAAAACGAACCATCACCATGACAGAGATCATGATTGAGACAGCAGAACAGGACTTCTTGAAGAACAATTTTGCTTCTGCTTTCAGTGGGCTTCATTGGCGAGGCTGTTGGATCCTTTCTACGGATCAGTTGATATCTATGCGGAGGCTTACCGAATTCACTTTTCTTCACTCAGAAAACAAGTACTGGTGAAATGGACTTGTATGGTGTCTTGGCTAAAACCCTTTCATCAGTTTCTTGTGAGACGATCACTCATGAGTTTGTTCGACTTCGAACATGATTAAGCCTGAGAAACATAACTCTGCTGCGGCTCCAGGAGCTTTGAAGCTTATAACCAACGCTTGGGTTTGATTCGTCTCCAATGTCATCGGCTATTTGTAAATATTATTTGTCAGCTTCTTGTGTTTTATGTATATTGGCTTAATGTTTATGGAGTATAAGTTTTTTTCCGACGATCATAGAAATAATATAAATATCTTATTGAATTGACAGTGCATATTAAATGTTACTTTTTACGCTAGTGGAATCTGAAATCATCATCAAACTAAATTTCTTGGTGATTTATATAAATAAATATTGAGATTCCATTAACAATTAGTTTAAAGATTCCAGTAAAGTCCATAGAGTTGCCAAATTAAAACGTCATGTGCCCAGCTGTCAGCTGTTAAATGATTGGTTGGTGTTTAGAAACTCTATTCCCATTATGAATCACGTTGAAATCAAGTCCACATACAATTTTCTATACGTGATAAGGACGCAATACTCCTAAGAAGGGAAAAGACAGTTGGAAAAATATCAGTTTCATCCCTAAATTTTGGTTGAAGTAAGCTTGACGCTTGTAGGAATTTTAAGTAACGTTTTAGTACTTGTTAGTAAAGTTTTACTTAATCCCTGTGATTAGCAAACCTCAGGACTAAGTTGTGACTGATAAATACCAAATCTTTACTTAAAAACTCTTCAATTACATGTCATAATGGTTTGATAACATTTTAATATTTTTAGTTTTCGTCGACTACTAGTAAAATACTCAAAAAACATATTAAGAGTTGTTGATACGAGAATTCACACTAACCAGAGAGATCTGATTGACCTTAGTAGAATCAGATTAGATGTGTGTGTGACTTTATGAAAATCAGCAATGCAATACAAAAATGTTGTAATTAAAGAACGCAAATAATTTTTTTAAGTGGTTCGGCAAGTTGATACTTAAGCCTACGTCCACTTTTTCTCTTATTATTTGAGAGCTTACAAGAGAATATGTAAAATCCTATACTAATTTGCTAACCCCTCTCTCATAGTTTGATGGGGTATTTATACAAGTTTTTGATAAAGGAAAGAGAGACAAATCTGGATTGCGATCAGACTTGGTATGCAGTCTCATGATTTCAACAATTGAGTGCTAAGATCACGCTACCAACAATATGGATCTCATCTCTTCCGAAGTATCAAAGATTGAAGCTTATCCTTGATCTATCTAACAGCTGTTAAGATTGGTCGCTGTGATGAGCTTTAGTTAGGTCAAGCTTACTCTGGATCGTACTGAATCTAGGTCTAGTTATTTTGGGTTGTGTTAATTTTGGGTCAGACTACAATTTTGCGAGCTTCTAGGATCTGCAGGCTTTCTGACAAAATCACACACAACAAGAGTAAATACAATTTTCCATTAATTATCATATGTATTTAAAATAACAAATTACTTCATGTTATTATGTTTCATTAGAATTTTCATCATTAGTGGATAACATATGTTTTACTTAATCCATTAAATTAATAAGAACTTCAACATAAAATTAATGATAGAAGAAAATTGTCATTTTTGGGGGAGGAATTTTTTATGACATACATAATCAACTCTGATAATAATAATAATAATAACAATAATAACCAAAAGGTTATTGATCCCTTTCAATCACCGTTTTGACATTTCTCTTGTCTATCTTATTAAGATTGTTTAAATTCTTAATATTAAAATTCAGAAGAAAGAGTCAGGAATGCCCCTGATCCATTATNAAGCAATATAAATAACCCTAAAATAATAAAGTCTTAATAATCCAACTAATGCCCAACATAAGGAATAATAACATCAATTAACCAAAACTAATGACAATAACATAAAAATAACGCTGCTACTCAACGCCCCATGCTATAATCCTTTGCCCATGCAGGAGCTTGCTGAGTCCTTATAGGATAACTTCCTACTACTCCATCCTCGCTAGCCTCTCCTCTTGCTGGGTTCCTATCAATACTCCCTTGTTCCACTTCAATCTTGTCCTCAAGGTTGTGAGACAACTTCCTGTAGATAGCCTTGAATGCTGCAGCATCCTCCCAAGAGGTGTCTTCTAGCGGTAGGCCATGCCATTGAACTAACAGTTGTGGCACATCAACCCCCTTACATGACACAATTTGGTGGCCAAGCACGGCGAGGGGAGTGATGTGTGGCTGTCCTCGGTAGACCAAAGGAGGTAATTGCAAGGGTGTGACTGTCGGAACAGCCAAACACGATTTTAGCAAAGACACAAGAAATACGGGCTATATTTTGGACCCTTCCGGCAAAGCCAACTTGTAAGCAACTTTGCCAACCCGCTTTAGAATTGCAAAGGGTCCATAGTATTGCCGCTCGAGACTCACCGATAGTTGACGATAAGGGTGCAATTTCAGGTACACCTGCTGACCCACTTCAAATTCCATAGGTTGCCTGCATTTGTCAGCTTGGCTAACCATACGTTGCTGAGTGTGACCCAAGTTTTCCTTTAACTCTTTCAAAATGCGGTCACGGGAGCTAAGTTCAAAGTCTACTACATCCACATTTGATTCACCCAGCACATAAGGTCAGATCACCGGAGGCTTCCTGCCATACACTAGAAGTAAAAGGTGCGGTTCTGGTTGAAGTGTGGAATGAAGTGTTATAGTAGAATTCTGCCTAGGGAAGGAAATCCAACCACTTATCCTACTGGTCCATCACAAAGTAGCGCAAGTATTACTCAAGGAACTGATTTGTTACCTCTGTTTGGCCGTCCGTTTGCGGATGATAAGCTTAACTGTGGAAGAGGGTGGTGCCATTGAGCTGAAACAATTCTTGCTAAAAGTTGCTCCAAAAGACAAGGTTCCAATCACTGAGAATTGTCTTAGGTAAGTTGTGGAGTTTATAAACTAAATGAACAAACAAAGTAACAACTTTGGCTACCGTAAACCCACGGCGGAAGGGTCCAAAATGCACATATTTGGTCAAGCGATCTACCACCACTAAGATGACCAAAAACTCAGATGACAAAGGCAACCCCGTGTAAAATCGAGAGCTACCTCCTCCCAAATCTGAGCTGGTATAGGCAAGGGTTGTAGAAGGCCCCCAGCAGAGCAAGCTTGGTACTTGGCCTGATTACACACATGACACCCTTGAATGAAATCCTTGACGTCTTTGCCCATATTACACCAGCAAAAGTTTAAAGCCAGTGTAATTAGAGTTTTTCGGTAACCACTATGACTGCCCAAGGGTGTGGCATGAAACTCCATGAGAAGTTTTGTTGCCTCAAGGATCCCACTGTTGGAACCACCACATGACCATGATAAAACAATAATCTGTCATGAAGACTATAACCAGGAGGCCCTATGGTGTTGCTATGAAAGTCGGCTAGTAAAGTCGCACAATGAGCATCTGCTGCTAAACTGTCGCAGATGTTTTGTAAAATTTCAAAAGTAGGAACTAACAAGGCTAAAAAAGATTACTCGACCGAAGGTAGTTCATCAGCAAATTGGTGCAAAAGGGCATCGAATGTGATGTTGTCCTTTCCCCGCTTATAACTCACTACAAAATCAAAATCCAATAATTTAACCAAATAAGTTTGTTGTTCAGGGGTTTGAACTACCTATGTAAGGAGGTTGCAGAGGCTTTGCTGATCGGTACAAATGATAAACTTGCGGCCCAACAAATATTGGCGCCAGCACACAATTGTTTCAGTAATAGCACATAATTCCCTGGCATACGCAGAGGTGCGTTCCATCCTCGAAGATAACTTCTTACTAAAATAGGCAATTGGATGCTTGTGCTGCATGAGTACCGCCCCAATACCTTGCCCAGAGACATTAGTTTCAATCACTAAAGTCTCAGCAAAATTCGGCAAGGCAAGTACAGGTGCCTCAGTCATGGCACACTTCAGGTTGTCAAATGCTTGTTGTGCTTCCATAGTTCAGCAAAATTTATCTTTTTGTAGGAGGGACATTAGTGGTGCTGCAATGTGAGCATACCCATGCACAAACCGGCGATAATACCCTATCAAACCCAAAAACCCCCTCAACTGGCAAACATTGGTCGAAGTTGACCACCTTGCCATGGCTTGAATCTTGGAGGGATTCGGCTCAACCCCTGCGCCTAAGACAATATGGCCCAAGTAATCAATTCGGCTAACCCCGAACAAGCACTTTCCTCGATTGGCATAAAATTGATGAGCTTGTAAGCAATTAAGGACCACAGTTAGATGTTCAATATGTTTAGCCTCCCCCTTATTGTAAACCAGAATATCGTCAAAGAAGATGATAACAAATTTCCATAGGTATGGTCGAAAAAGATCATTCGTGACAGCCTGAAAAGTGGTTGAGGCATTGGTAAGGCCGAAAGGCATCACCACGAATTCGTAGTGGCTGTCATGGGTCCAAAAAATCATCTTTTCAATATCAGACTCTACTATCCTTATCTGGTGGTAACCCAAACGCAAATCAATTTTGGTAAAAATTGTTGTGCCAAATAATTCATCAAGCAATTCATCGACAGTAAGGATTGGGAATTTGTCTGGCTCTATCAACTGATTAAGAGCCTGATAGTCCACACAAAATCACCAAGACCCATCCCGCTTTTTCACCAACAAGACTAAGGATGAAAAGGGGCTTCGGCTTGGTCGAATAATGCCACTAGCAAGCATGTCATGGACCATGTGCTCCAACTCCCCTTTCTGGAAGTGAGGGTAACGATAAGGACGCACACTAACTGGTTTAGCACTTGACCGGAGCGGAATATGATGATTATAGGCCGTTGAGGAGGCAACCTAGAGGGAGTATCAAAAACTAAGAGAGGAGAGTGGTTGGTTAAACTGTAAAGGTGATAAGTATCAACCACTGAATGTACCCGAAGAAGTCGTTCCAATTGGTGCAAGTGAAAGGGTTCTACACTCTGTGATTGTTTACCTTGCAAGGTCAAGGCATGGCCGAACCAAGTGAAGGACATAGTGAGGGCTTTGTAATCCATAACAACTAGCCCCAAGGTGGCTAACCACTGCACCCCTAACACCATATCAACCCCACAGATTGGAAGAACAAACAAATCAACAGGAAAGAAATGACCATCTAACTCCAAGGCAACCCCCGAGCACACTCTTGAACAACTCAAAGTATCCACATTACCAATGAGCACTTGAAAATGGGAGGAAGAAACAATAGGGAGACCCAAATGAATAGCAACCCGCTCCTATAAGAAGTTGTGAGTAGACCCCCTATCCACCAATACCTCCGTCAGTTTGCCCCTAATATTCCCATGCAATCGGATTGTACTAGGATTGCGTTGCCCTATGAGTAGGGGTGAGCGGTTCCGGGTACCCTGCATTTTTCGGGGGAACCGGAACCAGAACCGCACAGTGCAGGTTCTTCAATTCAAGGAACCGGAACCTAAAATACAGGTTCCGGTTCCTTTCCAGGGTACCTATAAAAAATCAATACCCCCTATTAGTTTAAAATAACAAAAACGCCTTATAAGTTTCAAATACACCCTAACAAATTTTCATTATTCCTTCATTTGTGTCCAATGTAACTCATAACCTGTAATCTCTAAGCAACACTTGAATTCAATCAATCATCCAATTCACATAAAATTCGTCAATCAAAACCAAAACACAAACCATTATCATATAATTCACATAAAATAAATTATTTAATATTTATAATTTATTAATTTAAGTTATAAGGTCAATTGGGTATTATAAAATAACCATATAATTTAGTAAATTTAATATTAGAAATAGTAATGTATAATTAAATAAGTGATCATACTACAATGTAAATTGTAATGTTATAATTAATTAAGTAATATACATATTTATTATAATGTAATATTTAATTAATTAAATTGTAATCATTTAATTAAGTATTATAATATGTTTATAATAGAATGTTATAATAATTAAATAATCATCCATAAATTTATAATTAATGTTATAATCAATAAAATTATAATAATTTCATTAAGTATGTGTAAATTAGAAATTACTAAGTTTAATATAATGTCATAATCATTAAGTAATCATTTAATTATGTAATGTATATTAATTATATGATCATACTTAATATTATAATGTAATGTTATAATGAATTAAGTAATCATACTATAAACTATAATTTAATATTATAATTAATTAAATTTCAATCATTTAATAAATATTAATGCTTATAATGGAATGTTATAATGATTAAGTATTCATATTTAAATATATAAAGTAATGTTATAATTAATTAAATTTTAATCGTTTAAAGTAATGTAATAGTATAGTAAATTATTAATGTATATGTAATGTTATAAATTCAAACTAATTAGTAATTAGTGATCATTTAACTATATAAGTTTAATTAAGTAAGTGATCATAATATAATGTATATAATAATATTATAATTTAATTGAGTAATTATTAACTATAATGTAAGTTTAATTAATGTTTATAATGAAATGTTTATAAGGTAATGTTATAATTAATTAAATTTCTTATCATTTAATTAAGTATTATGCTAATGTTTATGCAGTAAATTAGTAATACTAATGTTTAAAATATAATATCAAACTCATAATCAATAAGTAACATTTAATTATGTAATGTTTATTATTATATGATATCATAATAGTATAATGTAATGTTATAATGAATTAAGTAATCATACTATAAATCTATAATTTAATATTAAATTAATTAAATTTCAAATCATTTAATAATATACTAATTGATAAATGGAATGTTATAATTGATTAAGTAATCATATATAAATATAAAGATAATGTTTAATTAATTAAATTTTTTAATTTAATAGTAATGAATAATTAGTAAATTAGTAAATTACTAATGTTTAAATGTAATGTTATAAATTCATAACTAATTAGTAATTATGTAATCATTTAACTATATAATGTTATAATTAAGTAAGTGATCATAATATATAATGTAATATAATAATATTAAATTTATTTGAGTAATTATTTAACTATAATGTAATGCTTAATTAACGTTTATAATGAAAGTTTATAAGGTAATGTTATAATTAATTAAATTTTTTATTCATTTAATAATATTGTGCTAATGTTTATGTAGTAAATTAGTAATTACTAATGTTTAAAACATAATATCATAACTCATAATCAATTAAGTAATCATTTAATAGAATGTTATATTAATTATATGATCATTCTATAATATTATAATGTAATGTTATAATGAATTAAGTAATCATACTATAATCATAATTTAATATATAATTAATTAAATTTCAAATCATTTGATTAATATACTAATGTTTATAATGGAATGTTATAATGGTAAGTAATATATTATAAATATATAAGGTAATGTTATAATTAATAAATTTTTAATCGTTAATTAAGTAAGTAATAATATAGTAAATTACTAATGTTTATAATGTAATGTTATAAATTCATAAATAAATAAGTAATTATGTAATCATTTAACTATGTAATGCTATAATTAAGTAAGTGATACATATATATAATGTTAATAAAAAATTAATTTAATTGAGTAATTATTTAACTATAATGTAATGTTATAATGTTTATAATGAAAAGTTTATAAGGTAATGTTATAATTAATTAATTTCTTATCATTTAATAAGTATTGTGCTAAGTTTATGTAGTAAATTAGTAATTACTAATGTTTTAAACATAATATCATAACATAATCAATTAAGTAATCATTTAATTATGTAATGTTATATTAATATATGAATACTATAATGTATAATGTAATGTTAATGAATTAAGTAATCATACTATAAATCTATAATTTATTATAATATATTAAATTTCAAATCATTTGATAATTAGTAATGGTTATAATAGAATGTTATATGATTAAGTAATCATATTATAAATATATAAGATAATGTTATAATTAATTAAATTTTTAATCGTTTAATTAAGTAATGTAATATAAGTAAATTAGTAAATTACTAAGGTTAAATGTAATGTTATAAATTCATAACTAATTATGTAATTATGTAATCATTTAACTATGTAATGCTATAATTAAGTAAGTGATCATATATATAATGTAATATAATAATATTATAATTTATTTGAGTATATTAACTATAATATAATGCTTAATTATGTTTAAATGAAATGTTTATAAGGTAATGTTATAATTAATTAAATTTTTATCATTTAATTAAATATTGTGCTAATGTTTATGTAGTAAATTAGTAATACTAATGTTTAAAACATATATCATAACTCATAATCAATTAAGTAATCATTTAATTATGTAATGTTATATTAATTATATGATCATACTATAATAGTATAATGAATGTTATAATGAATTAAGTAATATATTAAATCTATAATTTAATTTATAATTAATAAATTTCAATCTTATAATATACTAATTTTTAATGGAATGTTATAATGATTAGATATATTATAAATAATAGGTAAGGTTATATTAAATTTTAATTGTTTAATTAAGTATGTATTAATATTTTATATTTTTTGTAAATTATTAATGTTTATAATGTAATGTTATAAATTCGTAACTAATTAAGTAATTATGTAATCATTAACTATGTAATGCTATAAGTAAGTAAGTGATAATAATATATATATAATATTATAATATTATAATTTAATTGAGTAATATTTAACTATAATGTAATGTTTAATTAATGTTTATAATGAAATGTTTATAAAGTAATGTATAATTAATTAAATTTCTTATAATTTAATTAAGTATTGTGCTAATGTTTATGTAGTAAATTAGTAATTACTAAGTTTAAAACATATCTATATAACTCATAATCAATTAAGTAATCATTTAATTATGTAATGTTATTAATTATATGATCATACTATAATAGTGTAATGTAATGTTATAATGAATTAAGTAATCTACTATAAATTCATAATTTAATATTATAATTAATTAAATTTCAAATCATTTGATAATATGTAATGTTTATAATGAAATGTTATAATTGATTAAGAGTATATTTATTAAATATAAGGTAATGTTATAATTAATTAAATTTTTAATCGTTTAATTAGTAATGTAATAATATAGTAAATTAGTAAATTACTAATTTTTATAATGTAATGTTATAAATTCATAACTAATTATGTAATATGTAATCAGTTAACTATGTAATACTATGATTAAGTAAGTGATCATAATATATAATGTAATATAATAATATTATAATTTAATTGAGTAATATTTAACCATAATGTAATGCTTAATTAATGTTTATAATGAAATGTTTATAAGATAATATTATAATAATTAAATTTCTTATCATTTAATTAAGTATTGCTAATGTTTATGTAGTAAATTAGTAATTACTAATATTTATAATATGACATAATCAATTAAGTAATTATTTAATATGTAATGTTAATTAATTATATAATCATACTATAATGTAATTTATAGTAAATTAACTATAAGTAATCATACTATAAATTTTAGTGTAATATATAATTAATTAAATTTTAATCATTTAATAAGTTGTATTAATGTTTATAATAAATGTTGTAATTGATTAAGTAATTATACTATAATCTATAACGTAATGCTATAATTAATTAATTTCAATTATAAGTCAATTAATTAACTATTTAATTATGTTATAACTTTAAGTCAATTAATTAAGTAGTAATCAATTAATATAATGTTATAATTAATTATACTATAAATCAATTAAGTAATGTTATAAAATTATAATTAATTAAGTAATCATTTAACTATAATGTAATGTTATATTAATTAAGTATGATATTTAATTAGTAATTAAATTATTAATGTTATCAATTTATCTATATAATAATTAATTAATTACTAATTTATTTAATAATACTTAGAACTTGATAATTGAAGTAAATAACTAAATATTATTACTCAATCAAATATATTATTTATTCAAAATTATTCTTTAATAACATTAAAAATATAAAACACTTTTAATTGGATCATAATTCCAATATTCAATTATGATCAAAACTTAATTTAATGTATTATAATATATTAAAGCTTTTAATATGGTGTAATTTATATGTAATAAGTATAATTGTATTCTTATATTTATTTAATTAGGTTATTCTAAAAATTTAACTTTTTTCTATTTTAAATTTTTTTATATGTAAAATAATAGAAACTCCCCCATTATTTACATTTCACAAATATTTCATTATAGTCCAGGTTCCAATATAGGTTCTAAACAGGTTCCAAAAACAGGTTCCAAAACAGGTTCCAAAGTAGGTTCCAAATAGGTTCCAAAACAGGTTCCAAACTGGGTACCCCTTACAGGTTCCAAACAGGGTATCCTTTTTACAGGTTCCGGTTTCGGTTCCTCCACATGCAAGAACCGGAACCGGAACCGGAACCGCACAGTAGCGGTTCCAAAAAATTGGAACCGGAACCTACCCGCACAGTGCAGGTTCTGGGTAGGTTTCGGTTCCGGTTCCGGTTCTTACCCCGGGTTCCGGTTCTACCCGCTACCCGTGCTCACCCCTAGCTATGAGGGCGTGAAACATAATAGCTGCCACTTTTGGTTCCTCGACCAGATTAGAGGTCTCCTGATCCTCAGCCACAATCTCCTCCTTGGAGTCATTGACCACTGTCAGCAAATAAAATTTGGCCTTGCAACGATGCCCTTGATGAAAACATCTATCACAATTAAAACAAAGGCCCCGTTCATGATGCTTTTGAATTTGAGCCGCGGTTAGTTGCTTCACTAGAACAGAAGATGGCTGTGGAAAAGGTAGAACCTTTATCCATTGAGGAGTAGGTGGAGTCGGTAATAATAGAGGCAATGAGCTGTCGTTGGCTTTCAGATGAGCCCATGAGCGAGAAGCAAACAGATGTCGTATTGGCTGCCTCAAATCCCTTAACTTATCCTCTTGCAAATGGGCTAGGTCGAAAACTTGCGTGAGGGATTGCAGACAACAAGACCGAACTTCCTATTGAATATCTGGCTTCAGGCCAAACACAAAACAACTTAACAAAAAATATTTCAAGAGACCAGAGACTTGCGTCAACAATTCCTCAAACGAGGACTGATAATTATTAACGAAACCAATCTGGCATAGAGCTCTGATAATCCACAAACTTAGAAGGGCCAAAACGAAGCTATAGAGCATGCAGGAAAACCGCCAAGAAGGAAGCTAACCATTGGCGTGCATCCAACGATACCAAGAGAGAGCAAGTCTGTCTATATGAAATGAGGAAACGATGAGGGGTTGTGCTGGTGGTGTGTCATGGTATTCAAAGAATCATTGTGCCTTAAAAATATAGCCTTTCGGATCAGTGCCGCAAAACAGGGAACTTCCAAGTGAAAAGGCTTAAAGGTGGTATGATTTGCAAGTGGTTGGGCACTAGAACCAGGCGGGGAATCAGCATCACCACTGGACAACGTCCTTGAGGACGATTGTTATAACAGGCGCAGGACTGCTTCCATTTAGCATCAAGCACAGTTAATTTTACTGCAAGTTCCTTCATAAATTCCTCAAAGGAATTCAATTTTGTATCTTGTGCAGCCTAGCCAGTAGAAAGGCGGGTAACCTATTCATCCAAGGAGCGAAGACACGTGCCCTCAGCCATAAGGAATGAAAGCACCAAATGACGGGATGATCTACTCTATATGAGGGAGTAGTACCTCCAAAGCAATTGAGAGAGACAGAGAGTAGCGAGAGAGAAGAGTTGTAGAAAAACTTGCATGCCTTCCTTAGTATGATGAAGTAATATAAATAACCATAAAATAATAAAGTCTTAATAATCCAACTAATGCCCAACATAAGGAATAATAACATTAATTAACCAAAACTAATGACAATAACATAAAAATAACTTTGCTTTTATAACTCTGCTGCTCAACGCCCCATGTTATAATCTTTTGCCCATGCAAGAGCTTGCTGAGTCCTTGTAGGATATCTTCCTGCTACTCCATCCTTCCTAGCCTCTCCTCTAGTTGGGTTCCTATCAATTCCTTTAAAAAATTAATTAGATAGTTTCTTTGTTGGACTTGGATTGGAAGATTTCATAATTTACAATGTTCTTAATGTGAAGAAAATATAAATTCCAAAAAAAAAATCTGTTTTGTTATAAAAGAAAATCACATGTCACTTGGCTTTGTTTAATACAACAATCCTATCTAAGACACATCTGAATTCTAAGCTTCATTAACGTCCTCCCGCAAGTTTTTACTGGAAAGTTGTGGCTTCATATATTGATTTGTCTAACCATTTTATTTGGGAGATGTTTTACATATAAATATCTTTGATTCAGCATAAATATTTTTCTATTCAAACTTTATATCCCTTTGGAATCCTAGCAATGACTTATTTGATAATACATATTGATGTTTGTTGTCTATATCATATACTGTAAATGAAGTCATGATTATTTTTAAAGTGTAAAAAAGTTTTTTTTTGCTTAAATAGTAAAATGAAACAAAAATCAACAAGCAAGTAAAATCATGGTTAAGTGGCTCATTGATATTTACTCTCATGTGAGCATGTAACGTTTGAGTTTTCATCTAATGCAAAGCAATTCTATACGGTTGGATCATTCGAGCAAATGTAAATCTAAATGGGTTTGAAACAGGTTTTTGCGCTAATTAATTTAAGTAAATACAAAGAGATTCCAATTGTTAACTTTTGATAATGTGCTTAATTAAGATATTGAGTAGTAACTAGCATAACTTGTTTGTAAATATGGTTAATCAGTGATTCCTTTAAAAACTCAATTATGTAGTTTTTTCGTTAAGTACTTAGGCTGTATTGAACAAGATTTGATATAATATATAATATGATATATTGGAATTTCATACCCGTTTGATCTGTTAAACAATTGTTGATGGCCTTTCAAACGGTTCTTCAACTGCATCAAGCTCATTTCATATCGTCAAGAGGCGATTAAAGTATAAGGTTGTGTTGCTTGATGTCGGCGAGAGTTTATCGCAAAGTAAAAGCTTTGCGAGTGAAAGTTTGAAGAATTATATTTTCAATTCATTGATTTTACACTGAGAGTTACAAACTTTGTATAAGGGAGATACAATCTACGAAATCTCCTAATTATGTTAATTACAATATACCAACATAATTAGGAGATTACAGGATATCAAGAACATTATGAGTATTCTAAAACTGAAAAAATTAAGAGATCACATAATATTCAAGAAATCTCAACACTCTCCCTCAAGTTGATGCATAGATGTCACACATACCCAACTTGTCTAAACCTTGTGAGAAAATACGTTTGGAGACAACCTTGGTAAAAATATCAGCCAATTGATCCTCTGATCGAATCTTGGGCAATTCAATAGTCTTTTCATCCAGTTTTTCTTAGATGAAAAATCATTCTACTTCAACATGTTTCGTACGATCATGTTGAACTAGCTTGTGAGCAATGTCACATGCTACTTTATTGTCACAATATAATTGGATTGGTTGATTGGGTTGATAGCCCAAATCTTGCAAGAGAAGTCTTAACCACAAAGCTTCACAAATCCAAGGCTGTCTCAAGAACATTTGTGACCCTAGGCAAAAGTAATTTTGGGGGCCTTCTAATAAAATAAGCATATATTAAAAAAATTATTTCAAATTTATTTTCTTGCCTTTTGAGATGCAAAATCTCTAGGAGGGGTGGATGACGATCAGCAGGCTAATGGGGTTAGGTTGGTGGGGCGTTTTGTAGAGAAAATGCTGGAGAAGCAATGGGTGGTGAAATGGGTGATTTTTAATGCCTCGATTAACTAGAATAGACTTGAGAATTCACAGCCCAAAAGGCATCGGCGGCCGGCAATTGGCAGAGTAAACAAATGAGGTATGATAAGGGTTTTGGTGAGAAGGTTAAGAGGAGGAAGATGGTGGTGTTGGGGAAGGCCAACGTGCTAGGTACACACTGAAAGGGTCGGAAATGGCTATCGCACGCAATGGAGCTAGGTTGCGAGATTTGTAAAAAATTGGCCAAATTGAGGACATCAAGGCTGCGAAAACATTAGAAAATGATAAAGTGATTGTTTCGGTCGATTTTGGTGAGAAAATCGATCAAAATCAGCTCCAAATGGTCGATGGCGGAAGGGGGGTGGAGATGATTTATGTGAATGTCGAATTTTATGATTGAATTGGAGGTGAGTAATTTGAGACATGTAAATGACCATTTTAGCGTTTCATTGTTAAAAGAAATTCAATGTGTTAATTTAGGGGTGTAAATTAGAATATATGAAACTAAAGGTACAAACTTGCTATTTCGTCAAACTTTGGGTGGGAATATATGTAAAAAGTTTATAATAAATTTAGGTCTTTTTTATTTTTTTGGGGGCCCCTTGGATTGGCTTAAATAAGAAATTATACACTATTTTTATTTTTGTAATATATTCAAAAAAAAAAAAATTATAAAAAATTAGACCCTTTTTGGCCCTATTTTTTGGGGGCCCTAGGTAGGTGCCTCACTTGCCTACCCCTTGAGTCGGCATTGCACAAATCCCAAGTGTCATTTCCCTAAATTCTGCTTCAATGCTTGAACGTGCCACAATAATGTGCAAATTTAATATTCGCAAGCGCATGAATTACTAATAGCTAGCAATAAGTATACTCCTAAGGTCAATCTCTCACAGAATTGCAGTGGTCTAAATTCTTAATTTATTTTATTTAACAACTAAATTGAACAATTAATTAAATCCTAAACACTTTAACCAAAAGATTGATAAGATTAATCTAAAATAAAAATGTAAATTAATTAAAATTAACGAATGCAATCTGTTGAATGTGAACTAAATCAATGGGATTGATAGTAGATATTTAGCTAACTTCTCAATCATGTATTAGAATATTTGGCAAATAAAACAATTAAATCCTAAGTTCAGATTGTTGATTTTTCCACTAAGCCATAGTGAATTTCAATGATCATGTTCATTCTCCGTTTATAATCAACTAATTAACTTCTATGATAGTTGTTAACTAATGAATCGTAATCTGCACAAGGAAATCACACAACCATATATCCAAATCAAAACAATGATCATGTATTCAATTTGAACTCTTGTTTAGTAAAGCTTAATCAAGGCAAGATGATCACTAGAACCATAATTCTCAATTTTAATTATAAAAAGTAGTTGGCCAGTCAACAAATTATAATTAAGATCGTGAAGAACAATTAAACAAGAAACAATCTAAAACTTTCATAAAACAAATCACCAAATACCATGATATTTAAACTAAACTCCTACAATATATTTAGTTGCTCATAATCAAACTCAAACCAATGAATTCAATGAATGAAAAACTAATCATATTGCAAAACAAGATCTAACTAAAAAGAAATCCCCTAGGCATTGAAGTAGATTGATCCTCTCCTTCTCTCCCTTGTTGAAAACTCACAATTTTCTCACACTAAAGACACACTCTCAAAAACGTAAAAGAGTATCCAAAAAATCCACACCAGTTTGGTCTCTTGTGTTAAAAGTTTGTATTTATAGCCTAGGGTTTTTAAGGGTATGATTGGGAATAAAAAAATATAATAAATCAGGTAAAAGTAACAAAAATCCATGCACTTAAGGGTCTTGGACGCTCGCTGCAGCGACCACAATTGCCGCTACGGCAATCGTCAATTGACTTCACGTTTGAATTCCCAAAAGATGCGCTGATCATCCTCCAACGCACCTAATATCTTCGGAATTTGACAAAGTCATCAACACAATAATTATAGCTCTCTGAATCAGCTTTCCAACGCCATAAGAATCATCCAATTCTAAGTTATACAGCTCAAGTTATGATCAAAATACTGAAGCACGTTCACAATTCAAGGAAATTCTAGATTCAAATCTCATCTTCAAAGCGCCATAACTTCCTTGTTTCAACTCCAATTCTTGACCCATTTTGCATGATTTCTTCCAAATCCATTTGAAAAGCTCATGTTCCTTCAAAATAGTAAAAACCACCTCAAAGTAACATATGCTTAAGGTAAAACACACAAATAACAACTAAATACATAACAAAATACTAGGGCAAATATTGGTTTATCTCACAACATTTTGTTTCTTGCTTATCCACGTTACTAGATTACCACATATAAAAGTGAAATAACCAAAAGTAGATTATCTATCATCCATTGCTCCAGCCCAATCAGCATTAGTATATGCATTCACATTTGGTAATCCTTAATTTTGGTAGATAGGATTCCCTTTCCAGGAGCATGTTTTAAATACCTCAAGATGCACGTAACTTCGTTCATATGTTGTTCTCCAAGATTATGCATAAACTAACTGACTCTACTCAATGCATAAGCAAGATCTGGCCTATTGTGAGATAAGTGCATCAATCTTCTCACAAGTCTATGGTATCTCCCTTTGTCAACTGGTGCTTAATCAATCTGAACTCCTAATATCAAACCTTCTTCAATTGGTGTATCAGCTGGTTGACATGCTGACACACCAGTTTCTTGTAGCACATCCAAGGCATACTTTCTTTGTGATAGAAAGATACCTTTTTTAGTTGAGACACTTCGATTCCAAGAAAATATTTCAAAGAACCTAGGTCTTTCATCTCGAATTCTTTTGATAAGTACTTTTGTAGAGCCTTCCTTTCTTTTGGATCATTTCCTGTAACCACCATATCATCCACATATACAATAAATGCAGTAATCTTTCCTTGTTTTTTAAGGAACAGTGTATGATCTAAATTGCTCTAATGGTAGCCAAAAAACTTCATAGCTTTGGTGAACCTCCCAAAGCATGCCCTTGGAGATTGTTTTAACCCATACAATGACTTTTTTAACTTACATGTCTTTTGGCTATGCTTTCTTGGTAGAATACACCCTAGTGAAGGATCCATATAGATCTCTTCAAACAATTCTCCATGTAGGAAAGCATTCTTCACATTGAACTGTTGTAATGGCCAATCCAGGTTTGCAGCCAAAGATAACAAGACACGTAGTGTGTTGATTTTAGCTACGAGTGCAAATGTCTTTGTATAGTCTATCCCATGAGTTTAGGTGTACCCCTTTGCTACTAGTCTTGCTTTAAATCTTTCAATCATACCACCAGCTTTATATTTTAAAGTGTAAACCCATCGACATCCAACAATCTTCTTTCATGGTGGACGATCAACAAGTTCTCAAGTCTCATTCTTTTGTAATGATTTCATCTCTTCATTCATAACAGCTTTCCATTTTGGATTAGATAGGATTCCTGCACACTATTAGGAATAGATACAAAAGATAATTGATTCACAAATGACAAATTTGATTCTGACAGAAGATGGTTAGACACATAATGACTCATGGGGTATTTGGCCTTACTAGATAGCTCATGTTTGTATGTTGGTTTGGAAATCCCTCTAGTATTATGTGGTGATAACTATTTCCTAATTGGTTTAGACTCAATTGGTTTAGACTCTAAATCAGGAACATTCTTAGCAAATGATGGTTGTGACATACCAGGAATGAAAGGCTTAGACTGTGAAGTTTCTAAGGACAGGTTTGATACCACCTCCACATTTTCATCATTCACTTCATCTTCTTGTCTATCAACAAGTCTAGTTTGTGACTCATAGTCTTCCACATCTTAAATAGCGTCTTGAACAACATAGTCAAGAGTCTGATTTTCTTTTTAACAATACTTCTCTTGAAGTTCAGACTCAGAAGAAAAATACATCAATTCTTCATGGAAGACAACATCCATCGTCACAAACGTTTGTTGAGTTGGAGGATGATAACATTGATACCCCTTTTGATGAGCACTATACCCAACAAAAACACATTTCAATGCACAAGGGAATAATTTGTTACGTTGATGTTTATGAAGGTGAACAAAGGCAATACAACCAAAAACATGAGGTGGTAAGTTTGGGACTATTGGAGCATTCACTGCTTTACCAAGAGCCCGAAAAGATGTCTAGAACCTAATAGAACTAGATGGTACCCGATTGATTAGGTAGGCTATAGAAGGAAGAGCTTCTCCCCAACGGCATGCAAGCTTCTATTAATGAGGCATGAACAACCTCCAATAAGTGTCGATTTTTTGGCTCAGCAACACCATTTTGTTGGGTGGTGTTAGGACAAGTAGTTTGATGAATATACCATGTGCGACCAAGTACTACTGAAGATCCGAACTTTAATATCTCCTCCATTGTCGCTTCGGAGGATCTGAACCTATGCATTATACTGTGTATGAACCATTTTGTGAAATCTCGAAATAACAAATTAACCTCCCCTTTGGATTTCATTAGACATATCTAAGTCATCCTGTACAATCACAATAAAAGAACAAACACGAGATCTACCTAAATAACTTGTGATGGCCCCCAACATTCAAATGTATATGCATGAAAGGACTTTGACTTTTGTTTATGTTATGGAAGGGGGACTTGATGTTCTTTAATATTCACAAACTCACAGCGAAAGTTATCATCGTTTTTTTAAAAACAAACTTGGAAAAAATTTCTTTAAGTAACCAAACGAAGCATGTTCGAGGCATCGATGCCATGACCAATGTATGATTATTTATTTATCCCTTTAAAGTAAACAATATCAAAGCCTATTGGAACACCGACCGAACGTATGATTCTAAATCCCAAGTAATATAACTGCCCTTATCTAATACCACAAAAAATCATTTGCTTTGTTTGAATGCTTTTAAACTCACAAGATTTAGGCTAAAAAATCACCACACACGATAAAACTTTGGTCAATTTGGAGATTGACAAAAAGTTATAATTCAAAGATGGAACAACTAACACAAGATCTAAGTATAAAGTGTTTTTTAGGGTTAATGATCCTTCCCTAATGACCCAGGTGGACTCGCTATTAGCAATAGTAACAAATTTTTGTGAGAATGTTTTAAGGTTAGAAACATGCCTAGAATCAAATGTCATATGATCAGTAGCACTATAATCAATTATCCATGCACTTTTAAAAATAGATGTACACATATGTAAAGACTTACCATCATTTCCAATTGTGGTTACAAATGATGAAGATTGTTTGGCATGTTCTTCCTTTTCCACAACAGCAGTAATAGAACTTCTCTTCTTGTTGTTGTTGGGCTTGTTGGGTTTCATCTGTGCATGCTAACTCTCATTTTGAGCTACCATTACTAAAGTTTTAGCAAAATTTGGAACCGGGTTTTTGCATAGAATTTCTCCACAAATCTTTTACTTTTTTTTTTTAAAACCTTTTTTGTACTTTGACTTTGACTCTTTGACTTTTTTTTTTTTTTTTATTTATTTATTAAAAGAAAAAACAAGCTCACAAACGCACAAAGGCTTTGAAATGCAAACTAACGGGCTTCCCTTCTCAGCAGTGGTCAGCTGAGAACTATTGACTCCTGCGGTTTGACATTAGATCGGTGGCGAGCAGTAGCTACTTTCGTCTGGGTTCCTCAACGATAAGTGGCAATGTCAACCTTGTTTCTCGGCGATGACAGATTCTTGATTTGAGGTGATTTTTTAGCTGGGCTATGGATGTGGGTTTCTTAGCAACAAGCTTCTACTCCAATCTGGGTTTCTTAGTAAATCAGTGATGAATAAAATCATTAGATCGCAACTTCCTCCCTTCTTGGCTTAACGACGACGATGGCATCATGATGGTGTTTCTTTGTTTAGTGGTGATTAAATATTGATTTGTTAGGTTTGGCTCAGCGACAGCAGCATGATGGTGTTTCTTGGTGATTGGTATGGGCTAGTTTGGTTTGGGAAGTTTGATATGGTTGATTTGCGGTTGGATTTGATGGTAGGAGTATTGGAATGTGGGTTTGAGTTTTGATTTGCTTGTGTTGATTGGGTGATGTGAGTTGTTTGGTGGCTGGATTTGATGGCTATAATTTTTCTAGAGTTGTTTGGCATTAGCTTCTCAATAGCAATTGGGTAATTTGATGGTTGAAAGGAATGGAATTGTTTGGATGAAGATTGAGATTTGTGTTTCTTTTTTCTAGGTACTTTTTCTGACAAATGGTGTTGACTTAGTTTTCGATTAGGATTTTTCTGGGTATTTCGTGGTGTTTGCAGTGGACAAAGTTGGTGGTTTGGTGATTGGTTTTTATTGGAGATGGTTGATATGGCAGATATATGTATTTGGTAGGTTTGATATGGGCAAAATGGTGCTTTTCTAGTGACCAAAGTTGGAGGTTTGGTTGGCAGGTTTAATTGATCATGGTCGTTTTCTCTTTCTTGGATTGACGACGATTAGATGGATGGTTACTCGCCGGTGATTTTTCCAGCTGCTGCTCTACAATGAGCAATTTTTTTTTTTTTTTTTTAGATTACAGTGTGGCTATGATACCATGAAAGTTTGAAGAATTGTATTTTCAATTCATTGATTTTACACTGAGAGTTACAGACTTTATATAGGGGAGATACAATCTATGGAATCTCCTACTTATGTCAATTACAATATACCAACATAATTAGGAGATTGCAAGATATCAAGAACATTATTAGTATCCTAAAACTAACAAAATTAAGAGATCACATAATATTCAGATTATCTCAATAGCAAGGCCCAGTTGACTATACATCTCGCGAATATTCGTCCACATCTCTTGGTCGTTTTCTATTTTGGGTGGTCTAGTAGCAATCTCCTACGTCAAGGAGTTACTAATCCATGCTCAAACAAGTGTGTTACACAGATTCCAGTGTTTGATGAGGTGTGGTTCAATTGGTTTTGGGAGGGTTTCATCGATGAACCCTTCCTTGTCTTTATAATCAAGGCTCGCTAGAAATCTCTAGCCCATGTTGCATAGTTCTTTGATTCGGTCAAGGGTTGTTTAACGAGCATGAGCTTGGAGCCATCAAACACCGACAAGTAATGTGCATCCCCAGGTTCTAGCAGATTGGTGGCAGTTCGAACAATCTGGAAAATCGGGTAGGGATTCTGACTCATTGGGCTGAGATTCTAACCCATGAATCCGAAAGGAATTGGTCAGTTTGGTGGTTTGGGCCAATTGCTTGTTTGGGCCTGTTTGGTTGTTTGGGTCTGAGTTTGTGGTTGATCCATAATTTGGATTGTGATGGGTTTGATTTGTTGGTTCATTTGTGGTTGTGGATATTGTTTGTTTTGGTGCTGGTGGGGTTTTGGTTGGATCCATGAGAGAAGAGAAACTGATAATTTTGTTTGTTTGAAAAGACATAGAAACTAATCCGAGTGCCTTATTTTGCAGATTTTGGAAAACTGGCTAGAGGGGGTTGTTTTGGTAGAAGCGAGACAGAGTTGCTTGCTCTAATATCATGTTAGAATCTAAACAGGGAGTGGCAAGAGAGGCAATTGTATTGCTGAAGAATGCTAAGGAGAATAGAAGATTGGCAAAAGAGGCAAGTGTATTGTTGAAGAATGCCGAGAAGAAAAGAGGGAAAATATGAATGTTATATGCAATTAGTTTTTATTTTAGCCTACCCTAACAGAAATTTATGAATCTGCTACTAGGAGAGATTATGAATTTTGTGTATATTGAATTGTATGTAATGTTCAGAGTCACGAATTTATACAGTGGCTAGGAAACTAACAAAGGAAATATAATCAATTTGTTATAATTACACAATATCACAAGAAATCAATAATAGCACAATATCTGCAATTATCCATATTTATGGCTTGATTCTTGCATGATTATCCTCAGCATTCCATATTACATCACTTACAAGTCACTAAACAATTTTTTTTTCAAAAAAAAAAAAAAGGAAAAAAAAAAGAGAAAAGCAAAAACATCACAGAAATCGAAGCAGATTAACCATGCAAAACCCAATTTTAACAAGAAATCAGAAATATGAGCACGTGTTACTTAGAAACTGAGAATCAGAAGAGTAAACCCAAAGAAACAAAATAAAATCATAAGGATCAATGGATGAGGTTGTGTTTACTTGCATATTTGCAGGTTGAGAGAGGGGTCAAGGCAACGTTGTGACGTCGGATTGAACGTAACAAAGTGACAGTCCTGATGAATTTGATAAGATTAGAAGATCCCTAACTAGGGGTGGAAAAAACCAGTTAACCGAAAACTTGAACCGAACCGGTTTTCGGTTCAAAAAAATGATTGAACCAAAACCGGTCTGGTTTCGGTTTAAAACCGGTTATGAACTGAACCTAAAATTCGATTCGGTTAACCGGTTAAATATTGGCCTGCATTTTTTAGCCCAACTATGAATTATAGGCTGCTTTTTTCGGCCCAATTCAGTCACACTCCACTTTGGCCCATTTTTTTTTCTAATTTTTTTTTTTTTTACTTGAATTAAAATTATGCTTTACCAAACGATGAAGAAGAAGAAGGCTGAAGTCCAATCATGATGTTCTCTTCTCGCTTCTTATCTAAATCTAAACAAAAAAGCAGTGAAAGAGAAGAAATGGAGAAGACGAAAAAGAAAAAAAAAAACAGAAAAGTGAAAGGAGAAGAAGACGAAAAAGAAAGAGAAATTGGTGAAGGAGAGGAAGAGAAGAAGACGAAAATGTGAAGAAAAACTGAAAAAAGAAAGAGAAAGCAGTGAAAGGAGAAAGAAGACGAAGAAAGATAAAATAGTGAAAGATAAAAAAGTTGGTGAAGGAGAGGAAGAGAAGAAGACGAAAATGTGAAGAAAAACTGAAAAAAGAAAGAGAAAGAAGACAAAGAAAGAGAAAATAGTGAAAGATAAAAAAGCTGGTGAAGGAGAGGAAGAGAAGAAGATGAAAATGTGAAGAAAAACTGAAAAAAGAAAGAGAAAGTAGTGAAAGGAGAAAAAAGAAGAAGAAAGAGAAAATAGTGAAAGAAAAAAAGTATTTGCGTGGAGAACCAAACCCAAGAAAATGCGCAGAGAAGCAGAGTAGCAGACTACAAGTCTCGTAGACAATACCAAGAAAAAGGGGGGGAAAAAATAAGGGATATTTTTATTTTTTTCAAAACCGGTTTAATACTATCCTTAAACCGTTAACCGAACCGAAAATTCTGTTTAATTATTTTTGAAAACCGAAACCAAACCGGTTAATTTGAAAAACCAGTTTTTCGGTTCGGTTAGGTTTTCGGTTTTTTTTTTCCAGCCCTATCCCTAACTAGGTTTTTATGGAGAGAGAATGCAGAGTGCTTTGGCGTATCTTCAATGGACCGATTACTTCCTTGTTCATCCTTGACTTTTAGTTATCTTTTAACTCTTGTATATTTAAATTTTAATCACATGGGAAAAAAAATTATTTATCTAAACAATTCAAAAAATAAAAATAAAAAAAACAAAATTTTCGAGGAAAAAAACCTCAAAACAACCTATAATGTTTTTTAAATTTGTTAATGGCAGAAAAGTTGTATAATAAAATTTAAATAAGATACCAAAAAAACTACTAGCTGCTGTAGCCAAAACCTTTGGTAAAATTCTAATTCCACACCCCCCCCCCCAACAAAAAAAAAAAACAAAAAAGCAAAGAACTCAAAAGCCAAAACAACATGTAATTTTTTTGGGAACACGGAATTTTTATAAAAAACTTTAAAATTTTTATAAAAATTCCAAATGCCTTGCAAGCTGATGGAAAGCTTTCACAACTTCTTCATATACCATACCAGTTATTCAAGCAATCCGATATAGGGCTTCCATAAAATCATCCCAAAATTGAAATTGAAATTTTTACGCTGTACTCCTTAATAGGTTCTATGTAATTTTGTTTCATAACAATTAATGTTGTTAGGCTAAAAAGACTTATGCTCAATATCAGCACAAAAAAAAAAAAAAAAAATTTACAATTTAACGCAACTTCACGTTAATTTTTATAAATTTTTAAGTCAAAGTTAAAAAGCAATATACCTGTTCTAAATTTGATGATGACTGAAGAATATTGGAGACAATGAAACTATTTTCTTTAGCGTTTAGTGATGATAGAAATTAGAAAGTATCTGAGAGCAATTATGCTAAAATTTTTAAAACAAGAAATAAATATTCAAAATATCACATATTATATATTATACTTTTTAAAATGTTTTTTTAACTAAAATTAATAAATATATTTAATTAAATAGTCAAACGGGCCAAACGTTTTTTATGACTAAATCCGTACACCACCTTATATGAAATATGTTACCAACGAGTTGACTTGATATGTGTGGTTAAGACACACAGTCTTAGGTTCGAATCCCTTTAACTCTCAAGATTTAAATAGGTAATCATAACGGTGGGATATTATACTAGTTATTTATAAATATTAATCAAAATGTACGCAAATTAATCCAGATATTTTGTTAAAAAAAAAAAAAAGTTGACTTGATAATGATCAAAGCCAATAAAACTAAACCTGAACTCGCTTTTAACTAATGAGCTCGTGTCGTGTTCAATTTTGCCAGCCTTAAAATAAATTATAATGTACTACTACACAATAATCATTTAATTAACATAAAACCAATAAAATATAATATGTAGAAAGTACATAATAACGGGAGTATAAAAAATAAGATTTTTTAAACTCAATACGTACTGAAAACATTTATTTTTAGAGTAATGCTATATGTACAAACAAGTCTTATAAAGATTTGTATACAAACTGATGTGACATAAAATAAATAGAAAAATAAATATAATAAGTTTGTAAGATTTGTTTGTACATTTAATATTATTGTTATTTTTATGGAAATTAAGAATGCTTTTTTTCTCTCTCTTTAAATAGTGGTGTTTATTAATGACTTTCCTTATTGTTTCTTCCTCAATACATTTCTTAGGGATATATTTCTTTGCATTATATTTTTCCCTTTAGATTTCGTCTCTCAAATTTAATTTTCTTTTCTGTCGCTATTGAAGAAGCAAAGAGTTAAGTGAGCTGTTAGTTACATGGGCGGTTTAGTATGAGTGCACTCAAGTCAATTAAGAAATTGACATTTATAAAACAAATTAAATAAATCCTAACACAAATAACTAAATTCAACGTTTATATATCCATTTTGACAATCAATGATTAATTAATGGGATGAGATTTTTTAACTTAAATTTCTGAGTTAAAAGATCTCATCCCTTAATTAATTACCTTCAAATTGTCAAGTTAGTCTTCCTAACAATCATTATTTAAACAGTTAATGACTTTTTTCCACTCAAACAATGATTTAATAACACACTTTTCTATTCACAGACTTCTAAAATACTACTTTACTATCTAAATTTATATTCAGACATTAAATAGAGAGTAAACTCGGTTCAAGCTATTAGAGTATTTAATAAGGGGAGGCCGTTGAGTTTTTTAGTGGTTAGGATTGATCAAAATTTGACTTGAGAATGGTGGTTGTGTAAATCTTACTTGCTCGATTTTTGGTGATTAATGAGGTCAACGGGAGTAGGGTTTGTTGGGTTTTGGTGAATGTTGATCGGAGAAAATAATGGTGGTGGTGTGGGGTCGCAACGATGTCAGAATCGAAAACGGAATATAAATTTGGATAGTAAAGTGGTATTTTAAAAGTTTGTGGATAGAAAAGTGTCATTAAATCATTATTTGGGTGAAAAAAAAAGTCATCTACTCTTGTTTAAATCATATTTCAAGTACGCCAAAACAAAAATATTTTGTATACAAAGCAAGTCTTGGGTAAATGAAGATATGAAAAAAAAAAAAAAAAAAAATGAAGGAAATGGGTAAATGAAGGGCAACATTGAAATTTTAGCTTTTTTTGAGAGGTCCGAGAAATGTGCAGGGAGATGAAAGACAATTTTCATTACATCTCGGATGGGTACGTCCCAAACCTTCGGGGAGGTAAAGGATAATAATCCTTGAGTGATGGGAAATAGACCCCACCTGTTTTCTATTAAGCCCCATTTTCAATTTTAATCAGGACAAAAATGTAAATAAAAATTTATATTTCTATTAAGCCCCATTTTCAATTTATATATTTGTAACAGCGGGCAGTAGTGTATATTTTTCAGATATTTTGCCGAAAACTAAGACCATAACTTATCCTTTTCAAGGCTTCCTGGTTCAAGCCCACTTTTTTAAAATTTTATGTCATACATCTATGTCAAGTGTCAACCTCTTGCTATTCACCTTTATCAATGTCCAACTCGGGCCCCAACTCAGATTCCTCTACCCAACACCAAAACCAAAACGCCACGGGATTATCATGGAGTTCGACCCTTGTGTTTTCATCCATGGCTCTTGTAATAGCCGTCATGTTGCTCTACCAACTCGACTCCTTCGAGCCGGCCCACATGCCCGTCCACGACCTCACTTCTCCGCCGTTAAAAGCGTTGAAGCGTAATGATCGCATGTTGCAAGGAGCAGAACTCGTGGGCCTGGGAGTCCTCCGGGGACCTGAAGATATTGTTTATGACTCTCGGTCTAACATCATCTACACAGGTTGTGGAGATGGATGGATCAAGCGAGTCACGCTCAACGACTCGGCTGCTGACTCGGTGTGAGAAATGGATCAACACGGCGGGAGACGCTTGGACTCGCTCATCGAAATACGAATCATCGTTGCTGATGCTTACAAGGTCAGTAATTATTTATTTTTCACTTTTGTTTTTGAAAAAATTATTATTCGTGATGAATGATATTTATTTTATATTAACATGTTTAAGATCTGATTTTACTTTCAAAATATGTTATATAATATGATGATATGAAACTTAGTGAAATTAATTCGATTCCGAAAACTTAGGATAAAATTTATAGTCTGGATTGTACTTTTAAAAGGTACGAATAACTGTTACTTGTATTTGAAAGTTATGAAAATATTGTGATTTATCCAAAAAAAAAAAATTTAGAAAATAAATTTCATTTTAGTATTTTTAATATTTAAATACTGTTTCATATATAAATGAAAATCGTTATTATAGGTAAAAGTTATCAAACAAATTTTGATCCACTAAGAAGAAAATTCTTGCAAAACTGAGAAAGCTACCGTGGTCCATATTTCGGATAAGGTTGAATTAATCATTTGAAAAAGAGTAAACGATTTTTCCCACCAAGGTTTGCCTTAATAATTCCACCACCCAAAAAGTTTTAATTACCACTTTCCATCCCACGTTTATATTCTGTGAATACCCAAAATACACTTCACTTTCTCAACTAGTTGACAAGTTACCAAGAGTCAAGGAAGAGGGTTTTTGTAGATGGAAGCCGATAGATCGAATGTGGTGACCAATTGAATATTCTCGTCGAAATCAATAAAAAATTAGCTAAGAATATGAAACCCTAACTTTGCATGCGACATGACGAGAAATCATGTAGAATAAGAAGAGTTTTGTAGAGAGGAGACTGGATATTCAAATGGCGATGATGAGAGAATTTTTTGTGCCAAATCAGCTTTGCGTAGTAAAGAATATAACTTTGGGTTGGAAAGTGATATTATGAAACTTTTTGGTGGGAAAGTGTCATTAAGGCAAACCTTGGGTGGGAAAAACCATTTACTCTTTGAAAAATGTCTAATATGTGCTCTAATATTAATCTATAAGGGTTTTGGTTAGTTGGATGCATTTTTATATAAAATCAGGGTGAGGCGGTTTCGGTACCCTCATTTTTCGGGGAATTCGAATGGAACTGCACAGTGTAGTTCCAAAAAAAGGAACCAGAACTGAAACCGACAGGTTTCTGTTCTTAAATTCAAGGAACTGGAACTGAAATGCAGGTTCCGGTTCCTTACGGTATCCTGTAAAAAAAATTACCCCTCTATTAGTTTAAAATGACAAAAATACCTTAAAAGTTTACAAATACACCCTGACAAATTAAGAAAACTATATTATAGTTTTTAACTTTTGATTACTTATCATTTGTATCCAATGTACTCATAAATCCTCTAACTTTAGGCAACACTTGAATTCAATCAATTCACACAAATTCACATAAAATTTTCAATCAAAACCAAAACACAAACAAGTTCAAGCAGATACTCGCTTCAGATTCTTTCCCGGTTTCGGTTTTGATTTCGAAACCTATAGGAACCGGAATCAGAACCAACAAGTGATTCCAATAAAATGGAATCGGAACCTACCACACAATGTCGGTTTTGGTAAGTTCAATTCCGGTTCGGTTCTATCCCCTACCCGTGCTCACCCCTATATAAAACAAACAAAACACATTTTTTAAAGCATCCATATAATGTTTGTTAACCGCTACTGGACACCAAGTTAACATAACTCTTTATAATTAACAAAACAATTCGTGAAAGAATTATTAGCAGTTTGATAATTTTAACTTGAAATGTTGATCTCTATATGCAATAGGGGCTTCTGAGGATAATAGGAAATAAAATTGAGGTGCGAACAGAGGAGGCAGAGGGTAAAAAGTTCGGGCTGACAAATGCTGTAGAAATTGCTGAAGATGGGATGATATATTTTACAGATGCTTCATATAAATATAACTTATCTCTTCCGATATGGGATTTTTTAGAGGGTAAGCCCTTTGGCAGATTATTGAGTTTTGATCCTATAACAAAGAAAACCAGAGTGTTGCTTCATCATCTCTACTTTGCCAATGGAGTTACAGTCTCACCAGATCAAACTTTTCTAGTGTTTTGCGAGACAACGATGTATGTTTTCCAATCTATTGCCTTTATCTGATCAATAACACTACGGACACCGAAAAAGTTGTACCGAATTTCTGTACCGGCCTATGTGTAACGCGTGTCTCAATTTTTTTACAATTTTTTTCTAGTGAACGGCTGTCCATCACATTTGGACGGCCATTAACTCACATGGACACCCATCCATATTATATGGACATGCGTCTATATACAAGGGACGGGCGTCCCCATTTAAAGGACGCTTGTCCCTGATTAAAATACAATTAAAAAATTTGTAAAACATTAGGGACGGCCGTCTATCCATAATGGATGGTCGTCCATTACTTTTGAACAGGTGCCCACAAATAATAGACGCTCGTCCTTGACCCAAATATGAAAAAAAAAAAAAAAAAAAAACTTTTGGGACGACCATCCATAAATTTTGGACGATTGTCCTTATGTTTTGATGGGCGTCCATTCCTAATGGACTAATGGACGCCTATCCCTTACATTCGTCCATACTTTTAATAAAAAACAGTGTGGAGCTGTGCATTCTGGGCTCTGCTTTCTTCTTTCTTCTTTCTTCTTCTCCTGAAACGCGCTGCCAGCTGCATAGTTGTTGTGCTTCTTCCTCCTATATTATGCACCAAAATTCATGAGGACCTAAAAAAGAAAGCATGCAACAAAAGACGTTGTTTTTCTATAAAGGGATAATCAAAACCAAGAACAAATAAAAATTGTAGTGAATAATACTGAAAGAAACCAAAAAGAGAAAAAAAGGAAGAAGAGGGAAAGGGAAAGGGAACCACCATCTTTGTTCTTCTCTCCTTTCCAACTTGGGTAAGTACTTGAAGTTGGATCTCTGGTTAGAGAGAAAGAGAAGAAGAGGGAAGAGAGAAAGTTAGTTTGATTAGAAAAGAAGAGTGACGACTGGTGCGAGATTTAAAGAGGTGAAAGATAAAGGGTCCAAACTGGGGAGAGAATGGTCTANAAGCCATTTACTCTTTGAAAAATGTCTTAATATGTGCTCTAATATTAATCTATAAGGGTTTTGGTTAGTTGGATGCATTTTATTTATATAAAATCAGGGTTGAGCGGTTTCGAGTACCCTACATTTTTCGGGGGAATTCGAATTGGAACTGCACAGTGTAGGTTTCCAAAAAAAGGAACCAGAACTGAAACCGACAGGTTCTGGTTCTTAAATTCAAGGAACTGGAACCTGAAATGCAGGTTCCGGTTCCTTACTCGAGTATCTTGTAAAAAACAATTACCCCTCTATTAGTTTAAAAAATGACAAAAATACCTTAAAAGTTTACAAATACACCCCTGACAAATTAAGAAAACATATATTTAGTAGTTTTTAACTTTTGATTACTTATTCATTTGTATCCAATGTGACTCATAAATCCTCTAATCTTTAGGCAACACTTGAATTCAATCAATTCATCATAATTCACATAAAATTTCTCAATCAAAACCAAAACACAAACAAGTTCCAAGCAAGATACTCGCTTCAGATTCTTTTCCCCGGTTTCGGTTTTGATTTCGAAACCTATAGGAACCGGAATCAGAACCACACAATGTTGATTCCAATAAAATGGAATCGGAACCTACCCGCACAATGTCGGTTTTGGGTAGGTTCTAATTCCGGTTCCGGTTCTATCCACTACCAGTGCTCACCCCTATATAAAACAAAACAAAACACATTTTTTAAAGCATCCATATAATCAGTTTGTTAACCGCTACTGGACACAAGTTAACATAACTCTTTATAATTAACAAAACAAATTCGAGTGAAAGAATTATTTAGCAGTTTGACTAATTTTAACCTTGAAATGTTGATCTCTATTATGCAATAGGGGCTTCTGAGGATAATAGGAAATAAAATTGAGGTGCTAACAGAGGAGGCAGAGGGTAAAAAGTTCGGGCTGACAAATGCTGTAGAAATTGCTGAAGATGGGATGATATATTTTACAGATGCTTCATATAAATATAACTTATCTCTTCCGATATGGGATTTTTTAGAGGGTAAGCCCTTTGGCAGATTATTGAGTTTTGATCCTATAACAAAGAGAACCAGAGTGTTGCTTCATCATCTCTACTTTGCCAATGGAGTTACAGTCTCACCAGATCAAACTTTTCTAGTGTTTTGCGAGACAACGATGTATGTTTTCCAATCTATTGCCTTTATCTGATACCATTAGACATTGAATTATAGGTGTCTAGACTTATTTACACTGTTGGTGTTGGGAAATGGGAATGCCCTAAAGCAGACCTGGCATCGGGAAACAAATTCGCATTTAAAAATGGAGTCAGCGCATTGTAGTTTGTTAGTGGTGCTGCTGGCCAAAGAGTTTATTTAAAACTATAAGCATTGTGAAATATACCCAAGGTTTGCTGTAACGATAAGTTAGTATCCAAAAGATTTTAAAACGACAAACAGGTATCTCCCGTCATGTGTTATTAGTGATTTCTGTTTGTTAACAGTGAAAAGACTAAAATGCCCTTGAAAGTTTGATATTTTAGTTTTTCATAAATTTTTAAAAAACCCGCTAGGTTTGCTAATTTAACTAAACACCCCCATTTATAAAAAGTTTGTTAAATGATAAAAACACCCCCACCACCTGTAGTACCAGATTTCGGCCACCACCACCGGAATCTGGCTAGAAATTGCATTACGATCCAGACCCCTTCGGATCTGTGTCGTAACGAGTCGATCTGGCTTTTTCTGGCCAGATCTATGGCTGATCTGGCCGTAGACACCTCAGATGAAGTTTTGTGGCCACGACGGCCAGAGCTAGCCATAGATCTGGCCTTTTCTGGCCAGATCAGCCACAGATCTGGCCGAAAAATGCTAGATCGACACGTTACGACACAGATTCGATGGGTCTGTGTCGTAACGCAATTTCCCTGCCAGTTTCCGGCGGTGGTGGCTGGAATCTGGCACTGCAGGTGGGGGGTGTTTTTGTCATTTAACAAACTTTTTATATATGGGGGTGTTTAGTTAAATTAGTAAACCTAGGGGGTTTTTTAGAAATTTTTACATTTATAAAAAACTAAAATATCAAAATTTCAAGGGTATTTTAGTCTTTTCACTATGAATAAACAGAAACTATTAACAGCACATGACAGAAGGTACCTGTTTATCGTTTCAAAACCTTTTGGATATCAACTTGTCGTTTCGGCAAACCTTGGGTATGCATAAGTCGTTCGGCCTATTTTAAAAATGCTCACAAGATGTTAAATAAACTATTTTACAGCTTATAAAAAAAGCTCCCATAAGCTCTTTTTGAACTTTGTTTAAAGTGTTGAAATTTAAAAAATATTGATATTATATTCTATAAAATATTTTTTATGTTTGACTTGATTTACTTTTTTGTGCAAAAAAATCTTTTTCGTAAATTAATGCTATAAGTCTCTTTAAATTTTTCTAACCAAAGAATAACTAACAAATTTTTCACAAAAGTTCTATTTTAATAAGATTTTCTTCCATATGCTTTACTCGAAGAAACTGTACCAAATGGACCCTAAGTATATTGTTTTAATTTCTACTATCTCAAAGGGTTAATGTTTGCAGGAGAAGATGCAGAAAGTATTACATAATAGGAAAGGAATCAGGATGCGTGGAAAATTTTATTGAGAATCTGCCTGGCCTTCCGGACAACATTCACTATGATGGACAAGGTCTTTACTGGATTGCTTTAGCTACGGTAAAACAATATTCTTCAGTTGGTAATTTTTGACATGAATGAATTTATTTTACCATCATTTGAGTCATGAACACTTTCTGCAATCATGCAGGAACTTACAAAATTCTGGGATCTAGCATTTCGATATCCGTTCATCCGAAAGTTTGCAGGAATTGTGAATAAATACGTAGTGTTACCACGTATGTCGAAAAATGCTGGGGTTATGGCTGTTGACGTGGAAGGAAATCCAATTGCTCATTACCAAGATCCTGGAATACCTATGATAACCAGTGGGATCAAGATTGGAGATTATCTATATTGTGGTTCCACACACGATCCCTATATTCTGCGCCTCGATCTGAACCAACATCCGACAAGCGCAACTGTATGAGTGAGCAATCCTCAATATGATCAAAAACAGTATTGCTTTCAGCTGCATAATAGCAGCTTCAACACAAATGCATAATGCTTATTTTTAAGTTTCATTGTAGATTTCATTTTAACAGCTCCATAATGTTTATTTAATTGCTTGTGAATAAAATGCATTGATATATTTAAAATTTTGATTTTATATATATTACTCTTAACGAATTCCTTTAATAGCATATGTTATAAATCCATAAAACTACTAATGCAAGAATTTAAAAAAAGTATGACCTGTACAATTTCTATTGATATGACGATTTAATATAATTTCTATTATTTTTGTCATGTATTATATATTGATCAGAAAGTTAAATATTAAATCTGGACTAGGACAAAAGATAAAAATAATTAAAACTCAAGGATAGATAATAACTAAAAAAAGACAAGGAAATGATCATTGTCCAAGAAGTAATCAGTCAAAAAAGATAAGCCAAAAGAACCCTTCATTTTCTCTCCATGAAAACCCTAGTTAGGGATATGCAAGTCTTATGAAATTCATGGCCTACACTGTTTCTTTGCTACATGCAATCTGACGTCACAACATCGCCTTGGCCCCTATAATCCATTCATTATTCTTCTCAAATTTCTTTCTTTGGGTTTACTCTTCATGCCATTGTCAATTTCCCATCCCCACCAAAAAGAAACACCCATGAAAATGCATCTTTCAGTCAGACTGAAACGCCAAATCCAAACATTGTTCATCCAATAGCAAGTGATACCCAATTGCCACCAGAAACAAACAACCTTAAGCCTGCTAATTTTAATCAAACTGAAACACCCAACCCAAACAGTTATCAACCAACAGTAAGTAATTCCCAATTGACAAACAACCTGACCGTGCAAATTTTAATCAAAGTGAAACTCCAATCCCAAACACTATTCAGCCAACAACCCAATCTATACCAAACAGAAAAAACTTTGAGCCTAATCCAATTGTTCCAACTTCATGTGGTCAGAAAAAGAAAACCAGAGTTATTAATTTGGGAAATGTGGAACATGAAGATGTAGTTGGTTCTGATGAAGAGTATGAATTTGACAGGTCATCAGGTGATGATGAAGGAAATTATCAAGAAATGCAGGAAGGTGATGGAGATGGTATTCAAGATGGTGGTGATGGGATTAGTGCTAATGAAGAACTCTCATATTATTATTCTAATGAAGATGAATACATTGGTAGTGGGTCAAGTAAGGATGATGGACCAATTAGTAAGTTACCTACGAAAATAAAAGCAAGCCAATTCCAACCCTAAAGCAGAAAAACAGTCCCACCTCAACTAGAAGGACTAATATTTAAGTACTTGAATCATATAAGGGAAGTTTTGACATAACATTCAATGAACTCAAGTTTTCAGTTGAAAATAATTAAGAATGAAAGATATAGATTTACTGTTAGTTGTGTTGCAGAAGGGTACCCATGAAGACTTTATTCTTCATTAGTTGGGGGTGAGGGGCTATCTTTTTAGATCAAGAAATTGAATTCTGAACATAACTGTCAAAGGGTGAAAAACATATCTTTAATTAATTTATCTCTTCATTTAAGACTTCTGAACCATGATACTTCTAAGTAAGCGTTTGGTTAAGGGTTATCCCCCGTTACTGAGGTAACGTTATCTTATATTACTTATATTATCATGTTTGGTTATCAAGTAATATAAGATTCTGATAATCTTCTAAATAATGGTAATTATTATTGGTTATATAGGTGATAATCTGAATACCACCATTTTCTTAGGTATTTTGAGATTACTTGGTAATCTTAATTTTTTTACAATTTTACCTCTTATTAAAAATGCTTTAGGACAATAATGCCCATATTTTGAAATTAATTTACATGAACCTGTCATTACAATTTTACCCCTAATTAATTAAGTTTTTGGACAATAATGCTCTTATATTTAAAACAAATTGCAAGCCATCTAAGACTATTGCTGCCTGCCAACCACCACCACCACCTGCCAATTGATATTGTCGAAATGGCGCATGACTAACTGAATCTAGCTAAATGGCCATAAATCTAGCTGTTTTCAACCAGATCTATTTTGACCATTTTTGGCCAGATAGGTGCACGACCAATGAGATCCGGTTGGTCGTGCATCATTCCAACCATTGCCGCCGCTAGGTAGGTGAGGGTGATTTTGCTAGAAATTAAACTTTTATGTGGCTATAGTGTTTTAGCAAAATCTCAAATGTATGGGGTTAAAAGAATGATTCAAAAAATCAATATTTAAAACGAAAGGCAATTTAGTAATTTATATAACATACCCACTAATTTATTCCTCCCAACCAAACATATTAATATAACGTATCTACCAGTTTATTCAAACATAACCAAATATATATTTTTTAAACATTTCCAGTAATCTTCAAGGTTATATATATTTTTATTAATATGACAATCTCAGTAATATAATATTCCCTGAACCAAATACACCCTAAAAGTTCAACTATACCACTCTTATGTGAAAGTGAGAACTGATATTTAAGATGAAATTTTAATTTCTTTAGTTTGAAAAATAACAATTTATAGCAAAATTAAGTTTGATCAACCAAAATAAATAAAATTTTAAAGAAAACCTCAAACTTGGTGCAACTACAATTTCAAGCACGGTAAATGGTTTGAATATTATTTAATATGGGGTTTGAAAGAGTTTTACTCTGGCTGGAATATAAACTACTCACTTCCTGTGTTCAGACCATGAGGACAGTGGCCAGTGGACTGGCCTATAAATATGGCTTTGCATGCGTAAATGGTTTTGTACGAAGAGTGATGTTATTTGAGCCCACAAAAACCCTTTTCAAGCCTCATAAATCAAATTTTAAAATTTAAAATCATATTATAGTAAGATTACTAAGATACAACCACTCAAAGAATCAAAGAGTACAACCTAAGAGACTAAGATCCCCTGCCACTAAACACCTTGGAGAGGCCCAAGGATCAACAAACTGTACAAAGAAAGCAAAATAAACCCAAGTATATACAACCTTGCCAAACAAACCCAGACAAAAACCATGAGTATGCAAATAAGGTTAGGCAGAGAACCGACACCAGCTAAGAGGCAACAAAAACCAGGGAGAACCACTACAACTAGATTACATATGAGACTACCCACACCTTTTGTAATCCACCGAGCAAAACTGCAGGCGAAAGGAAAAGACAATCCTCATCAATAAAGAGCACAACCTGCAGATCTCCACAGCAGCACTAGTTTTAGCAATCACTCCAGGCGTGAGAATAAAAGTCCCCCTAAGAGAAATATTAATGCTTCAAAATTTTAGGTATTTATTTATTATAATTAATTAATTAATTATTATTATTATTATTTTTTTTTGTACAACTAAAAAACTTAAAAATTTATACATGTATCTATCAATTGCAGAGTGGTGATGAGATCAGGAGATGCTGTCAAGCACAAGAGTTCATTCGATGCATTTAATTAACAATAATTAATTTTTGTAAACTGCAGGAATATTTAGTGAAAATAACCGACTAAATAATTAGTTATGAAGAGAAACCAATTACAGGGATTTCAAAAATTATGATTCACCTTTTCATTTTGAAATTGTTATGCAGATCCTTTTTATTTTGAAAATTACACCTCCCCTCATATTTTGAAATGTATCACTCACCTCCCTCCAGCTCCAAGTCCTTGATTGACAGCAAAGAAAACATATATAGCTTGGGATGTCAGGGGCCGTAGGATGAGTAGAACAAGTGATCATCCAACGGTCCAAGAGTGGCTTCCCTTTATGAGTCTTTACCGCACTTCTTATTATCTATTTCAAAACTAGAGCAAGGTTTTTATTTTAACTTTTCTTATTTCTTTTCTTCTTTTGAAAAATTTTCTAAGAACCAGACACAGCTAGCCTCGTTAGAACCCTTCTCGAACATTGTAAGTAAATTCTTTATCCTTGTTCTTCGTTATTTTGCTTCCATGCATGGGTGGACCCACGTTATGATGAGTGGGGGTTGGTGACCCCACTCAAAAATTTATTTTTCATTAGTTTAGTTTGATTTTTTGCTTTAACCTCCCTATATTTGAATTAATATTTCTTAATTTGATCCGTTTGTTTGCTTTTTCTTATTTTATATTACATTATTTTTAACTTACCCCTTAAAATTAATTTCTGCCCTTACCTCCATGGCCAACATATATATAGGGTGTCTGAACTAACTTGTGCGTACTTCAACTAATCTTTTAAAGTCTTGAAGTTAATAGTCGAGTAAACATCTAGTGATCACCCCTATTAGAGGTTAATTGAGGTGGATCAAATTCAAGATCTCTTGAATAATACACCCAAATTCAAGACCTCAGTGGTGGTTAAATGAGTTTGTATTTTATTAGAGAAATGTGTTTTAGTGAGATTGTGTTGAAGATCCCTTCTTCATCACTGTAAGTAATTAAATTATTTATACTTGTGCTTACTGCTTTTGCTTCTTGAAAATTTAAGAGAAAGCAAATAGGAAATATTAAATTGCATTTCTTCTGTTTTTCTTGTAAAAGAAAAATAAATAATTTCTTTTATGAAATGAAAAAGCATGGGTTCATCTTCTCTAAGCAATCTGTCTCTGTGTGGCTGAAGATGAAAATTTTGTTTTCAAAACAGAAATGGGTTTTGTTTACATTCGAAGTTGCCAGGTCAGGATCAAGCGAAGGTTGCTCATAATATGTGCTTTGAGGCCTTTAACGAGTACAAAAAGTTACCATTAAAGTAGAACCCAAAAAAAAAAAGAGAAAAAACTACAACTCATCCATGGATAAAATCTGAATCAGTATTGAATAAATCTCCACACCCATTTTCTCAATACCTCTAATTTGTTAGTATTTTCTGTCCAATCTGTTACTGTGCTGACAACATCTCTTTCTCGTCCCTTCTTCCATGTAATGCTTATTCTGAAACTTCCTTGATCACTTTAATCTCCAGATTTACTTGTCGTTTCAAATACTTTAAGTTGACAGGACTCAGCACAAGACAAAGCAAGACGATATTTTTAAGGATTTGTGCAGTTGCACCTTTGTAAAGAGACCCAACACCCTCTGTTTTCAGGATTTGAGAAAATGCATGAAATGAACTCTTGTACTTGATAGCTTCTCCTGATCTCATCACCATCCTGTGATGTACAATATCCAATGGGTACGTAACCACCAAAACAGAAGTTGCTGTCCCCAATGCAGTAAAATGCCACCAAGAATCAAGCTGCAAAAGAAAGTAATCACATTGACATAAAAAGGTCTTAGATAGGTCAAAAGAAACCAATACGTGCCTCATATAGATATTCAACTTACAACCATTAATCATATTAATTGTGAAAATAAATGAAAGACAGAAAATGTATACATGACTTAAATATAATGAATTACAGGTATAGTTGACCTGACATCTCATGATATTTTAAATATATTTCATTAGAGCGAAAAATTCTACTTTTTCATGTTTTCACTAACCTGCAACCCAAAGAATTTAAGTAACATTAGCATTGGCCCAGAGATTCCTGTGTAGAGTGCATGCTGTAATAAAGTGTGGACATATGAAATGTTAGAACCACGGTAGAGTCCAACAATGCCATCAGTTTTAATGTTTCTTCTCCAAACATCAATTAGACCATTAAACTGCCTTTCGCTGACCTTCCNCTCCAAGTCCTTGATTGACAGCAAAGAAAACATATATAGCTTGGGATGTCAGGGGCCGTAGGATGAGTAGAACAAGTGATCATCCAACGGTCCAAGAGTGGCTTCCCTTTATGAGTCTTTACCGCACTTCTTATTATCTATTTCAAAACTAGAGCAAGGTTTTTATTTTAACTTTTCTTATTTCTTTTCTTCTTTTGAAAAATTTTCTAAGAACCAGACACAGCTAGCCTCGTTAGAACCCTTCTCGAACATTGTAAGTAAATTCTTTATCCTTGTTCTTCGTTATTTTGCTTCCATGCATGGGTGGACCCACGTTATGATGAGTGGGGGTTGGTGACCCCACTCAAAAATTTATTTTTCATTAGTTTAGTTTGATTTTTTGCTTTAACCTCCCTATATTTGAATTAATATTTCTTAATTTGATCCGTTTGTTTGCTTTTTCTTATTTTATATTACATTATTTTTAACTTACCCCTTAAAATTAATTTCTGCCCTTACCTCCATGGCCAACATATATATAGGGTGTCTGAACTAACTTGTGCGTACTTCAACTAATCTTTTAAAGTCTTGAAGTTAATAGTCGAGTAAACATCTAGTGATCACCCCTATTAGAGGTTAATTGAGGTGGATCAAATTCAAGATCTCTTGAATAATACACCCAAATTCAAGACCTCAGTGGTGGTTAAATGAGTTTGTATTTTATTAGAGAAATGTGTTTTAGTGAGATTGTGTTGAAGATCCCTTCTTCATCACTGTAAGTAATTAAATTATTTATACTTGTGCTTACTGCTTTTGCTTCTTGAAAATTTAAGAGAAAGCAAATAGGAAATATTAAATTGCATTTCTTCTGTTTTTCTTGTAAAAGAAAAATAAATAATTTCTTTTATGAAATGAAAAAGCATGGGTTCATCTTCTCTAAGCAATCTGTCTCTGTGTGGCTGAAGATGAAAATTTTGTTTTCAAAACAGAAATGGGTTTTGTTTACATTCGAAGTTGCCAGGTCAGGATCAAGCGAAGGTTGCTCATAATATGTGCTTTGAGGCCTTTAACGAGTACAAAAAGTTACCATTAAAGTAGAACCCAAAAAAAAAAAGAGAAAAAACTACAACTCATCCATGGATAAAATCTGAATCAGTATTGAATAAATCTCCACACCCATTTTCTCAATACCTCTAATTTGTTAGTATTTTCTGTCCAATCTGTTACTGTGCTGACAACATCTCTTTCTCGTCCCTTCTTCCATGTAATGCTTATTCTGAAACTTCCTTGATCACTTTAATCTCCAGATTTACTTGTCGTTTCAAATACTTTAAGTTGACAGGACTCAGCACAAGACAAAGCAAGACGATATTTTTAAGGATTTGTGCAGTTGCACCTTTGTAAAGAGACCCAACACCCTCTGTTTTCAGGATTTGAGAAAATGCATGAAATGAACTCTTGTACTTGATAGCTTCTCCTGATCTCATCACCATCCTGTGATGTACAATATCCAATGGGTACGTAACCACCAAAACAGAAGTTGCTGTCCCCAATGCAGTAAAATGCCACCAAGAATCAAGCTGCAAAAGAAAGTAATCACATTGACATAAAAAGGTCTTAGATAGGTGAAAAGAAACCAATACGTGCCTCATATAGATATTCAACTTACAACCATTAATCATATTAATTGTGAAAATAAATGAAAGACAGAAAATGTATACATGACTTAAATATAATGAATTACAGGTATAGTTGACCTGACATCTCATGATATTTTAAATATATTTCATTAGAGCGAAAAATTCTACTTTTTCATGTTTTCACTAACCTGCAACCCAAAGAATTTAAGTAACATTAGCATTGGCCCAGAGATTCCTGTGTAGAGTGCATGCTGTAATAAAGTGTGGACATATGAAATGTTAGAACCACGGTAGAGTCCAACAATGCCATCAGTTTTAATGTTTCTTCTCCAAACATCAATTAGACCATTAAACTGCCTTTCGCTGACCTTCCCAGAAGTGTTGTTGCTCATATCAGTGGCTAGGCGAATACGGGCATATCTGAGGGGATAAAACAAATAATGAAATGCGTTTATAGCAAAACAGGTCATTACCACATTCCTAGCAAACCTTTTCAAGAAGTCTTCTTTGTCTTGTTTATTCAACAAATAATATCCACCAGCTGTATTTAGAGCCTGTTGTGAGATTTGATCGTTTGAAAATATCAGGCTAAAATTCGATTACAATAACACACCAACGCAAGTTCATGATTGAGCAAATAATTTTGATTAATCATTAATGCAGTATTCAAAATTCCCATATATGGATAATTATGATAATGTAAAGACACCATAAGAGACATAGATAAATTACCAAATAGATACCTTATAAGATAAGAATTCAAGGATACATGCAGTGTTGCCCCTCCACAAAGAAAATATTCTTTCATTTCTTACTGTTCTAGCAACGCAGTTAATAATTCCGTTTTAAGGATTGGACAGTTGACCAGTCTTGATGATTTCATTCTGGCATTGCATCAAAAATGTCACTCGCTCAAATGGAGCCCATATCATCCTAAAGGCAAGCCCCTTCTGTATGGAAAAAACATCATTGCCTTTCTCTAATGGTGCTTCTACAACAACTGGTGATATTGGTAATACAGAAGATGAAGCTCTGCGTGGATCACTTGTAGTTGGATGCAAGCTATGTAAACTCCCCTTAAGATAAGGAAATGCACCACTTTGGCCCTTTGGAGTTGAAACTTGAGGTATGTGTTGCGTTTGTATCTTCATAAATATTGATGGATGTATTACCCCTTGATTCATTTTGTGCTGAAGCCTGGTTACCTACATCAAATCGACATATTAACCACGAAAGTGAAAAATACAAGAGATTCCAATTCAGGTATAAACTCATAATTAATTAGGATTTTTCTCTGTCAAATTGGTTGAACAGCTAGCCACTGATGACATAAGCAACAATATCCAAACCCAATAAAACTGCTTATGAAATAGAAATATGACAGGTCAACTAGTCGACTACAATATAGAAAAAGCACACTCAATCTAAAGTCAAATCCGAACTTAGAGAAACAAATCAAAATCTCTTTGCGCCAAGGTCTCACATCTTGTAATTGCCACTTCTCTTCACACTCCTTAAAAGAAAGAAACAAAGAAAGAAAAGGCAGACTCATATAGGCTTACATAAAATGACCCAACAAAATAGAGACTCCAACACTTTAACCAAAGGCTTTCCCTAAATTTAATCAAAGGTTTATGGTTGATTATATATCCTGTCACTCCAGTAGAGACTCCCAGACTGGGTATTTTGAGTTTTTTCACGGTTCTTTATACATTTCTCCAATTAAAACATAACCCCATTTCTTTTTTACCAAAAAAATCTTCATCTTCAGCCACACACATACATAGATTCCATTAAAAGAATGAACGCATCAACTTTTTTATTTCATAAAGGAAATAGTTTGTTCTTCTTCCACCAAAAAAACTGAGTGCTTTCTCTTAAATATGCTAGAAGATAAAGAACCGTGAATAAGAATAAAGAATTTGCTTACAATGATAAAGAAGGGATGTTCAACAACTAGCTATACTAAGACTCTGAGCTCTGTCCGGTTCTTGGGAAAATCTTTGAGGAAAGAAAAGAAAAAGAAAAGTGAAAGAAAAACATTAAACCCTAGTTTTGGAAGAGAGAAAAAAAATGTGCTTAGTACCCATTCTACCGCAAGCAAGGATTTTGTCTTTGTGTGGGTTCAGTTTCTTACTTTTTTCATGCAAGGAATAGCCTTGTGAAAAGGGGATGCCTGTCTTGGACAGTTGGATGATCAGTTGCTTCTTTCATCCAACGGCCCCTGACGTTCCTACCTATATATGCGAACATCAAACTTTACTTCTTGAGATGTTTTTGGAGTTGGGGGAGGTGAGTGATAGTTTTCAAAATATGAGGGGGTTCAATTTTTTCTCATTCCTTTACTTCATTTCTCTTAACAACCAATTATTTAACCTGTTATTTTCACTCAATATCCTTTAAGTTTATGAAAATTATGGGTGGATTGAGATTTTTGTTTTCAGTGACATTATCGGTGGGACAAAATCTAAAATACAATCTTGCATGGTACCAACCCAGATTGGTCCCATTAACCATTCATATTTTAACACCTTTCAATTGTATTAAAAAAAAAAATTGGCATTTTAGATAAGTCAAGATAGCAATTAAGTCAATGATTGGTCTGACAATCAAAGAGGTTTGCTCATTTCTTTGAGTTCTTGCGTTCAAACTGATTGTTTTAAAAACTGGACCGGAGGGCAACCTACTCTGCTGGCCGGGTCACGATTCAACCAGTCCAACCGATTGGATCACCGATTGGACCGGTGACGTCATCACACATCATGAAAGCAAACTTTTATAGCCTAACCATTTCTAAAATGCTAACACTTAAAAGAGTTTTATAAATCATACTGTTATATGCTAAGTGCTAACCTAACATTTAGAATTCCTCTTCCAGTAAGTTGCGTAATTAAAAGTTGTGCGTAGAGGAACCGAGGAAGAAGAAACTGTGCAACGCAAAGGGAGAAAGTGAAAAATTAGGGTTTTTTTTTTCATTTTTCAAATTGGGCCGGTTTTTCTTGTGGTCCGGTTGGACCGACGATCCAACACTGTTCACGCAGTCCAATGACGGGTTAAAATGGTTTATTGCGCAATAGCGGGTTTTATGCTGACTCGAACCGGACATGTGACAGGTTCACGATCCAACCGGTTGGACCAGACCGGTCCGACTTTTAAAACAGTGTTCAAACCTTGAGGCCACTGACCATAATAATATTGTAGTTTATCTATTCTTTTAGGTTTGTAGGGTATTCAATGGACCCCGAGATTAGTTGAGATGTACACAAACTAGGTCATACACCCCAGATACAAATATATATAGCACCATTTTCGTCAACCACTGCCTTTGTCAACGACGATGCATGACATTGTCTACACCAATTTGACAAAATATCGCCAAAATCTTCTCAATCCTTCACCAATAAAACATACACCAGAATGAATGAAACAGACAAGTATTCAAATTTCAAAGAGTTGTGAGAAGTAAAACTCAGAAGCATTATCCAGGTACCAATTAAATCTCCATTAGACCCAAAAAAATCAACAGAAGAAAAGAAATAAGAAAAGTTAAAAGAAAAAGGTTCGGTAAAGACTCATTCTATAAGAAGCAAGTTTTTGTTATTTTATGTGTTGAATGAAAAAGTTTACTGGTCAGTTTTCTTAATTTTGCATGCAAGCTGTAGCCTCGTGAAAAGGGAAAGCCCTTCTTGGACCGTTGGATGATCACTTGTTCAACTGATCCAACGACCCCCTAACGTCTCTAGCTGTATATGTTTTCTTGAAGGTTCCTTAAGGGGCGAAGTTTTACAAGAAACTTTACTTGTTGAGCTGTTCTTTGCTGTCAGTTAAGTGCTTTGAGTTGGAGGGGAGGTGAATGATAAATTTCAAAATATGAGGGGAGGCGAAATCATATATTTGTAATGTTTTCTTTTAGTTATCACAATGTTGCCGCTGCATGCACATTTGCTTTATGTTAATTAGTTATGAAACTTAATTAAAAAAAAAAAAAAAATCAGTTTACAGAAGATTTCAGGAATTGTATGGTCATGTGTATTAAAAGAGAATTAGTTTATAATTTATATGCATGAGTTGTACGTAGTAATTTAAAGTATGACGTCAAAAAAAAAAATTATAAATTATCCACCAATATTTATGGAAGCTACGTACAAAGGATAGCTTCATATGAAATTACTAGAAAACCCCAGTTCTCGAGGCTATTCCTTGCACAAAACAATAAGAAAGTCATGACTAAACTTTTTCATTCAACACATAATATGACAGAAACTTGCTTCTTATAGAATGAGTCTTGAGCACACTATTTTCCCAAGAAACCAGACACATCTCAGAGTCTTATTAGCTAGCTGCTGAAGAATCCTTCTTGAACAATATTGTGAGTAAATTTTTTATCCTTATTCTTTGTTCTTTTGCTTCTAGCAAATTTAAGGGAAAGCAATTCAATTTATTTATTTATTTTTGTTTTTTTTTTCTGGGTGAAAGAAGAACAAGTTGCTTCCTTTATGAAATGAAAAGTTGGCGGGTCCTTTGTTTTATAAGAAATCTAGCTATATATATATATGTGTGTATTTTCGCCAATGAGACTGAGACATTGGCTCAAAAATGAATTCTTTTGAGTAAGAATAAAAATCAATTAAGGTTTCTATATGTATCTATATATATCCCCTGCTAAAGAAGTAAACTTTACTTTAATGTTCGCATATGTAGATAGGGACTTCAGGGGCCGTAGGATGAGTGAAGCAAGTGATCAGCCAACGGTCTAATACAGGCATTCCCTTTTCACGAGGCTATTCCTTGCATGATATGAAAAAAAATTTAGAAACTCAAGATCAATCTTTTTCACTGAACGCACAAAATGACAAAAACTTGAGCACATTGTTTTTCTCTCTTCCAAAACTAGGATTTAGGGTTTTTCTTTCACTTTTCTATTTCTTTTTCTTTTCTTGTCTCGAAAATTTTCCCAAAGACCAGACAGAGCTCAGAGTCTCACTAGCCAGCTGTTGAACATCCCTTCTTTATCACTGTAAGTAAATTCCTTATTATTATATATATACTCGGTTCTTCTGCTTCTACCAGGTTGATGGGTTCATTTTTTTTAAGCAATCTATGAATTGTGTGGCTGAAGATGAAGATTTTGTTTCCAAAAAGGAAATGAGTTTGTGTTTTAATTAGAGATTTGTAAAGAAACCATCACGAAAGCACAATATTCCCATGTCTGGGAGTCTCTATTGGAGTGAAGGGAAGTATAATCACCCATAGGAAAAAGTCGGAGGGAAAGCCTTTTGTTAAAGTCAGTGGGTGCAAGTGCCCACACTAGCCCCTTACTGGTTTTGTTTATGAGTTAAGCATGGTAGAATTGAAACATGAGAGTTTAAACCGAGTCCTATTTTGCATAATATTTATTGGGTCTTTTTATGAGGGCTTAGCCCCTGTTCTTTCTTTGTTTTTTTTCTTTTAAGGAGTGTAAAGAGAAGTAACGGTTGCACAATTGTAGACCTTTGTTTCTCTAAGTTCGGATTTCACCTTAATTGAGTGTGTTTGTTCTAAATTGTAGTCGCCTTGTTGAATTTCATATTTCTATTTCATAAGCACCTCAAGAGTTTTAGGTTTTGCCTTGGCTCCTCGGATGTTTTTATCAACTTTCCATTATCAAATGTCTGGTAAAATGAATGTCATCCCTATGAACATAGACTATTTGTCTAAACCATCTAATCATTGTCATTTGTGTCCTTATTGTAACACTTGTTCATTGTCTTATACAGTTAAATGATAGGTCATGGACATTCTATTTGACTAAATTATGCAAATGGCTGTCATTTGTGTACTTAATTATTGTGTATTGTTAGTCTTTTCTATATTGTTGATTAATTTTATTATTGGGTTTGGATATTGTTGCTTCATGTCATTAGTGGTTAGCTTTTACCAAATTGTTCAATAAATTGCTATTCTTTTTATGACATAGAAAACTCTTAATTAATTATGAGTTTATGTATAAATTAACCAAAATTGGAATCTCTTAGTATTTTTCACTTGCCTGGTTAATTAGTTGATTTAGCACAAAATGGAACAAGGCCCACTATATCCATCAATATTAATGAAAATACAAAGCCAACTTAACCAATTCATCAAGAATTTTCACATACCTCGAGTTTCAAATCAAGAGAGCCAATGTGGTGCATTTGCTTATGTTAAAGGGAATTTACACAATCTGCATCCAGCAAGTGATCCAAGCAATGCTTCATCTTCTGCATAACCAATATCACTAGTTGTTGCAGAAGCCCCACCAGAGAAAGGCTATAATGTTTTTTCCATACCAATTGGGCTTGTCATTCAGACCATAAATGCCCCATCTGAGCAAGTGAGATTTTTGATGCAATGCCAGAATGATATCATCAAGACTGGTCGACTGTCCAATCCTTATAATGGAATTGTTAACTGCTTTGCCAGAACAGTCAGGAATGAAGGGATCTTTTCTTTGTGGAGAGGCAACACTCCATATATCCTTCAATACTTATCTTCTTAGGTATCTATTTGGTAACCGTTTATGATCATTTGTCTTTACATTATCATAATTATCCTTAGATTGGAAGTTTGAATACTGCATTAACTGTTAATCAAAATTATTTGTCCAATTCCTAACTTGCAAAAGATTCTTCGTTGGTTTGTTAATATAAATGAATCACAGGCTGAAAAATATTGTTTGAAGAGATCTTTGAAGCATAAGCGAGACAAATAAAGATGACTTCTTGAAAAGGTTTGCTAGGAACGTAGCAGTAACCAGTATTGAGGCTGGTGCATTTCGTTATTTGCTTTATCCCCTTGAATATACCCGTGCAAGGCTAGCAACAGATATGATCAACAACACTTCTACGGAAGTCAGTAAAAGACAGTTTAATGATCTAATAGATGTTTGCAGAAAAAACCATTAAAACAAATGGCATTGTTGGACTCTACCGTGGTTGTAGCATTTTTTATGTCAAGTATTTGTTAAATGGTGTAGTCGAGAAAGGAATTGTTTGGATAAGTCCACAATTTCATGAGTCACTCGGGTTGCAGGACAGTGAAAACATGAAATATTTGCAGGTCCCAATTTTATATATCGAATAACTTTACGACGCACGTATTAGTTAGTGATAAATGCATATGATACACAGTGTTATTGTATCGACATGTATTCGATATAATTTATTCGTTATGTGTAAGACTTTCTTATTTCAATGTAATCATTTTCTTTCGCAGTATAATTCTTTGAAGCATAATCCAACATATATTTTTGCTACGTTGGTCATGTACCCATTGGATACTGTACATTGTCAAATGGTAATGAGATCAGGAGAAGCTGTCAAGTATAAGAATTCATTCGATGCATTTTCTCAATCCTGAAAACAGAGGGTGTTAGGTCTTTTTACAAAGGTGCAAGTGTACATATAGTTAGAAATATCATCCTTTTTGGTCTTATAACATATTTAGAAGAGTAACTGAAAGGATAAGTAAATCTGGGGATCAAAGTGCATGATCAAGGAAGCTCAGCATAAGCATTACATGGAAGAAGTGTTAGGGTGATGGCTTCATACGGTGACGTTTTATCATTAAGTGAGATGACGTCGTTTTGAGCCAAGTAAAGATTAATCATGTCCGTTGGCTGGCTGAGTATCCAACGGTGCCAAATCAGTATGATAATCAACAGTATAAAAGCAGTGCAACAGTCTCTTCTCAAGCAGTTGAACCCATTTTTCGTGTTTTCTCTTTTCTCTGTAAAACGAATAGCCTCCTTTAGGGTTTGAGTATTGTCTTGATCTTGAATCTTGTAACAGGGTATTGAGTGGTTGGTTTGCAGGCCACTTGAGGGTACTAGAGTTTGTAGTGTATCTTGGGTGTTAGATCTGTATCTCTAGAGTGTTACGGGTTCTATAAAGATCTGGGAAAGGATTTAATTCTTCGGTCAAGTTGTGTTCTGTAATCTTGATCAATATAGTGCAGCGAGCTCGCTGGTTTCTCGAGCTCAACGTGGACATAGCTTGCTCATATCCGAGCAAGTGAACCACGGTAAATCTTGGTGTTGTGTGTGTGAATCTGTTTTGTGTTTTGTGTTTGCTTTTTGGTTGATCTGTTGCGAGCAGGTATAACAGTGGTATCAAAGCCATTTCTTGGATATTAAGGTTTTTTTTTTTTTTTTAATGAAAATTAGGGTTTTGCAAATTTGGGGATTTTGCAAAATTAGGGTTTCGTGAAATTAGGGTTTCTGAAAATTTGGGGTTTTTCGAATCTGTGATTCCTTTGAGTCTCTAATAGGATCTAGGGAGTCAAATCTAGGCTAAGTTTAAAGGTATAAAGGCTGGAAACTAGTAACTGCCTTAAAAACTGTCTAGCAGTATTTGGCAACCTCTGGTGTAACAACGTCGCGTACCTCTTAGTTCTTTCTTTCCTATCGTTTCAGAAAAAATGAGTACTACTCGTATGGAGATCTCCGAATATGATGGGAAGATCGATTTCGGGAGTTGGAAGAAGAAGATGAAAGCTCTCCTCTTATACAACAAGGTTGCAATTGCACTGGAAGAAGACATCAAGAAGTGGCCAGAGGAAAAACTGACGAAGAAGGAGGAAGTTAATGAAGAGGCCTAAAATATGATCATTCTGAATTTTTCAGACAGTGTCCTCAGAAAGGTGGATGGTATCGAAACACCACTAGAACTATAGAGTAAACTCAATACTTTGTATGCCTTACGATCTGTCCCTAATTTGGCTTTTTTGAAGGGTACTTTATTTTCTTACAAAATGGATAGTTCTAGGAGTATAGAGGACAACTTAGACAAATTTATTAAAATGACTCTGATCATAAAAGGAACAAATCAAGAATTAGGTAGTGCTAGCCTAGCTATGATCCTCTTGAACTCACTGCCTGATGACTACCAAATAGTCAAAAATGCATTACAGTACACTGGTACTGTACCAACCCTAGATCTAATAGTTACAGGTCTTAAGGCTAGGGAGTTAGAGTTGAAAGTCCAAAAAAGAAGTGGGTCTAACCTATTTGTTAAAACCAAAATGGAGTCTAGGCAGACAGGGAGAAACAATTCTGTGAATCAGGGGAATAGGAACTAGAAAAAGTGGAAGGAAAATAACAAGAGTAAAGAAACTAGAAAATGTTTTTTCTGTAATAAGGCTGGCCATATTAAAAAGAACTGTTTGAATGGATCAAGAAACAAAAACAAGGGAACACAAAGACAAACCTAGCCACCAGTACAAACCTAGTAGATGAACCTGAGGTGCTTACAGTGTCAATGTCTAACACTGCTAATGAGTGGGTACTGGACTCAGGATGCTCTTTCCATATGAGTCCAAACACAAACTGGTTCCAGGAGTTTGAGGATACTGACTCAGAAACAGTTTACATGGGGAGCAATAATGAATGTAGGGTTAGAGGAATTGGCTCTATAACTCTAAGTCTTAACACTTGAAAAATAGTTAAACTCACAAGAGTCAGGTACATCCCAGAACTAAAAAGAAACCTGATATCACTAGGTACCTTAGATGAATCAGGCTCTAGTTGTAAGGCAGAGAATGGAAGCTTGAACATATACAAAAATAGGAACCTTATCCTAACAGGAGAGAAAAAGAATGGGCTTTACATACTCTGTGGGAACATATCCTCTAACTGTTTGAACTCTATGATTAAGCCTGCCAACCTATCCAACACTGAAAAATGGCACCTTAGACTAGGTCACATAAGCCAAAGAGGCATGGATACCTTGAACAATAAAGGTCAGTTTGGTAAGGATAAGATCTCTTCACTAGATTTCTGTGAGAATTGCATATTAGGAAAACAACATAGAAACAGTTTCCAAAAAGGGGTACACCAAGCCACTAGTCCACTTGAGTACATCCACTCTGACCTGTGGGGACCTGGGAGGATTAGAACCTATGGGGGGAACAGTTACTTTATGTCCCTAGTAGATGATTACAGCAGAAAGGTTTGGGTTTACCTATTAAAGACTAAGGATCAAGCCTTAGAAAAGTTTACGGAGTGGAAACTCTTAGTTGAAAATCAGATGAATAAGAGGGTTAAGGTTCTCCGAACTGACAATAGGTTAGAATACTGCAACCAAGAGTTTGATAAGTTATGTAGGGATGAAGGGATTTTGAGGCATAGGATTGTGAAACACACCCCTCAACAGAATGGGGTGGCTGAGAGAATGAGCAGAACATTCTTGGATAAAGTGAGATGTATGCTTATCACCTCCAAACTCCCCACCTCCTTTTGGGGAGAAGCCCTTACTACCTCTGCCTACCTAATAAACAGAAGTCCCTCCATTGCTATCAACCTAAAATGTCTAGAAGAGATGTGGACTGGAAGAAAACCTGATCTGGGACACTTGAGAGTTTTTGGCTGTGCTGCATATGCACACACTGTTGGTGGAAAACTGGAACCAAGGTCAACAAAGTGTGTTTTTCTGGGATACCAAGAAAGAACAAAAGGGTACAGACTGTGAGACAAGAAGTCCCCTGGGGCTAAAGTTGTAGTAAGCTGAGATGTAACTTTTAATGAGGGTATTTTCCCTTGTAAAAGTACTAACTCTAATGTAGGTCCAAATCCAAGTGTAAGGGAGAGTTCTAGTCAGACTAAGACTACACAAATTGAGGTGGAGCTTCCTATCCAACCTCAACCACTGCATGATCCTAAAACCACCTAGGAAACTGAAGCTATTCCTGAACCTGGAGGAAAAGCTGGACATTATGATCCAGAACAAGAGGATGAGACAGAAACAACTGAAGATACTGAAACTCAGCCTGAAAACTTGCAAGATTACCAACTTGCAAGAGATAGGGCCAGGAGACAGGTAAGGATTCCCGCAAGGTTTTCATATGCTGACCTTATCTATATTGCCCTTCTTGCAGGTACAAAATTGCAGAGAATTGAACCAAAAACTTATGAGGAAACAGTAAACTCTAAGGAAAGGGATAAATGGAAGGCTTCCATGGAAGCTGAGATGAAGTCTCTAAAGGTGAACAAAACCTGGGTTCTTTTACCAAAGCCAAGAGGGCAGAAGGTAATCCAATGTAAATGGCTATTCAAACTGAAGGATGGAGTAACAACGAGAGAACCACTTAGGTATAAGGCTAGATTAGTAGCCAAGGGCTTCACCCAAAGAGGGGGAATAGACTTCAATGAAGTCTTTTCCCCAGTGGTTAAGTATAAAACAATTAGATTAATACTCTCCATTGTAACCCACCTAGATTTAGAACTTGAGCAATTAGATATGACTACTGCCTTCCTCCATGGGGATCTTGAGGAAGAGATCTATATGAACCAGCCTATAGGATTTATAGATCCAAAGACCCCTGACCATGTCTGCCTTCTTCTCAAATCTTTATACGGCCTAAAACAATCCCCTAGACAATGGTACAAAAGATTTGACACATTCATTGTGAGTATAGGTTTCACTAGGAGTAAATATGATAACTGTTTTTATTTTGCCCTAAGTGATAACCTGCTTGTGTACTTACTATTGTATGTGGATGACATGCTAATAATTAGCAAGTCTAAGTCCTTGATTTGTAAATTAAAGGAAAAATTGAGTGCTGAGTTCGAAATGAAAGATTTAGGAAATGCTAAGAAGATCCTAGGAATGCAAATTGATAGAAATAGGCACAAATATGAGCTGAGAGTGTAGTAGTGTTCATATCTGCACAAACTTGTAGAAAAATTTGGAATGGCAGATGCAAAACCTGTTACAATCCCACTGGCTAGTCACTTCACACTGAGTAAATCACAATGTCCTAGAACTGAACCTAAAATGATTAAGATGGAACATATCCCATATGCAATTGTGATATGATCTCTTATGTATGCCATGATCAGCACAAGGCCTGACTTAGCCTTTGTAATTTCCTTACTCAGTAGGTATATGTCTAACCCTGGTATGGATCACTGGATTGCTTTAAAATGGGTTCTAAAATATATAAATGCTACCTTAAATGTTGGACTACATTACTATAAAAGAACTACTTCACTTGAGTTGGTTGGGTTTGTAGATGCAGATTTTGCAAGTGACAGAGACACTAGGAANGGATGCCATGGAAGCTGAGATGAAGTCTCTAAAGGTGAACAAAACCTGGGTTCTTGTACCAAAGCCAAAAGGGCAGAAGGTAATCCAATGTAAGTGGCTATTCAAACTAAAGGATGGAGCAGCAACTAGAGAACCACTCAAGCATAAGGCTAGATTAGTAGCCAAGGGCTTCACCCAAAGAGAGGGAATAGACTTCAATGAAGTCTTTTCCCCAGTGGTTAACTATAAAACAATTAGGTTAATGCTCTCTATTGTAGCCCACCTAGATTTAGAACTTGAGCAATTAGATGTGACTATTGCCTTCCTCTATGGGGATCTTGAGGAAGAGATTTATACGAACCAGCCTGTAGGATTTATAGATCCAAAGACCCCTGACCATGTCTGCCTTCTTCTCAAATCTTTATACGGCCTAAAACAATCCCCCAGACAATGGTACAAAAGATTTGACACATTCATTGTGAGTATAGGTTTCACTAGGAGTAAATATGATAACTATTTTTATTTTGCCCTAAGTGATAACCTGCCTGTGTACTTACTGTTGTATGTGGATGACATGCTAATAATTAGCAAGTCTAAGTCCCTGATTTGTAAATTAAAGGAAAAATTGAGTGCTGAGTTCGAAATGAAAGATTTAGGAAATGCTAAGAAGATCCTAGGAATGCAAATTGACAGAAATATATAGGCACAAATGTGAGCTGAGAGTGCACCAATGTTCATATCTGCACAAACTTGTAGAAAAATTTGGAATGGCAGATGCAAAACCTGTTACAATCCCACTGGCCAGTCACTTCACACTGAGTAAATCACAATGTCCTAAAACTGAACCTGAAATGATTAAGATGGAACATATCTCATATGCAAATGTGAGAGGATCTCTTATGTATGCCATGATTATCACAAGGCTTGACTTAGCCTTTGTAATTTCCTTACTCAGTAGGTATATGTCTAACCCTGGTATGGATCACTAGATTGCTTTAAAATGGGTTTTGAAATATATAAATGCTACCTTAAATGTTGGACTGCATTACTGTAAAAAAACGCTTCACTTGAGTTGGTTGGGTTTGTAGATGCAGATTTTGCAGGTGACAGAGACACCAGGAAATCAACTACTGCATACTACTTTACTTTAGGAGGCAACTGCATCAGCTGGAAATCCCAATTACAGCCGATAGTTGCATTATCCACTATTGAGGCTGAATATGTGGTTGTTGCTGACATATTCAAAGAAGCTATCTGGCTAAAAGGAATTCTCAATGAAGCCAAGTTAACAAGTCAGAGGCCTGTTATCTTTCTGACAGTCAGAATGCAATACATTTGAGCAAGAATCTAGTGTACCATGAACGTACGAAACACATAGATGTGAGATATCACTTCGTGAGGGACCTAATCTCAAGAGATGAGATAGCACCTCTAAAGGTTTCAACAGAAGAAAATCCAGCAGACATGGGAACCAAGACAGTCACTCACACCAAGTTCAAGTAATGCTAGAATTTGTTATTCATTCAGTAAACCAGAGTGACCAGAGCAATCTAGGATTCCATAAAGAGTAAGTTGCACTACAGTCACGAATAAACCCATCAAGGTGGAGATTGTTAGGGTGATGGCTTCATACAGTGACGTTTTATCATTAAGTGAGACGACATCGTTTTGGGCCAAGTAAAGATTAATCTTGTCTGTTGGCTGGCTGAGTATCCAACGGTGGCAAATCAATCTGATAGTCAATAGTATAAAAGCAGTGCAACAATCTCTTCTCAAACAGTTGAACCCATTTTTCGTGTTTTCTCTTTTCTCTGTAAAACGAATAGCCTCCTTTAGGGTTTGGGTATTGTCTTGATCTTGAATCTTATAACAAGGTGTTGAGCGGCTGGTTTGCAGGCCACTTGAGGGTACTAGAGTTTGCAGTGTATCTTGGGTGTTAGATCTATATCTCTAGGGTGTTACAGGTTCTGTAAAGATCTGGGAAAGGGTTTAATTCTTTGGTCGAGTTGTGTTCTGTAATCTTGATCAATATAGTGCAGCGAGCTCGCTAGTTTCCTGAGCTCAACGTGGACGTAGCTTGCTCATATCCGAGCAAGTGAACCACAGTAAATCTTGGTGTTGTGTGTGTGAATCTGTTTTGTGTTTTTTGTTTGCTTTCTGGTTGATCTGTTGCGAGCAGGTACAACAAGAAGAGATGAGAAGTTGTTAGGGCAGTCACAGATATGATAGAAAATATATAGAAAGAATATTGATTCAGGTTTATCCATGTCATAAGATTGCGGCCTCATTTGGATTGAGGGATTCTAAATGAATGATTTCGTTAAATCCATGGATTTGGTAAAATCCTTCGTTTGGTTTAAAAAAAAAAAAAAAAAAAAAAAGGTTGAAATCCATGGATTTTGGAAAATCCACCCCCTCTACAACCTTCTTTTTTGGGTTTTAGCCAAATCCATCAATTTTAAAAAATGGAGGATTTTATTAATATTTTTAATTTTCCAATACTATCCTTATTAATAATTTTATCTCAAATTACCCTTTACCTTAATTAAAAGAAATATCTATGTTCTCTCTTTTTGAGCTCTTCATCTTTACATCATCAGCATCTTCAGAGTATATTAGAGAAATAATTTACTTGTGAGTTTCCATTCTTTTAATTGCTTATTCAATTTCTTATTGTGTAAAAGTTTTTTTATTAGTTGGTTAAGAACTTATTGTGATGGCTTTTTGTTTTTCATGAAATATTTAATCAATACGCCCTTGCAAATAACCCTCAAGCTTGTCATATATAGGTCTTTTTGCAAAGCAATAGGTCCCACAATATATATAACTTGGAATTCTTTTTTTTTTTTTTTTTACCAATCCACAAAAAAAAAACTTTATATAATTAGACTCTCTATCAATATAATTTAACTTGTATTTAATTAGATAAAGTTATTTTTGTTGGTTGGATTTTGAGGGTAAAATTGGAAATTATTTATCAAATCCATGGATTTATTCATCTAACCAAATATGAGTCATGAAAATTTGAATACACAATCTATGGATTTTATATTTAAACCAAACATGGAATTGTCAAATATAGGATTTTAATCAATGGATTGTACAAAATCCATGGATTTTAAAATCCCTCAATCCAAAGGAGACTGCATTTTGTTACTTACATATGCAAAGGATTTTATTTATATATGTATTTATTTTTGTTTTCTTCTAGTTAAAGAGCTCTTCATTTGTTTACTTATTACATTTTGTATGCAAATTTCATTTCCTATCTGGTTAATCCTCTAAACTATTAGATCTAATTCAGTTAATCCTGAACCATGATTCAGTGATCCGACGAAAATAACTTTGCCAAATAATACAACTACTCAAACTTAGTGTTTAATATATACATGGAAGGTGTATCTTGTTTGGTTTGTGTCTGTACAAAATTTATCAGTTTCTTCTACACAGTTTATTATTGAAAAAATTTAAATTTCCCACAGTAGAAAAAGGGTACGCCAGTCTCATGTTTAGTATAATATATAAATCTACATTTTCTTATGATAACAAAGCCCATGGATACATGGCCTGAATCGTAGAATGGTCCATCTTTGTTAAGTAGACCCAATTTATGGAATGGATTGACTTGTAGAGTTGATCCTAGCATGGATCCAGTGGAATTGTACCATAAGTTAGGTCATGCAGCATTTATTTGTGTTGGACTTAAGTCTGTTACGATTTTTAGCCATACAAAATTCACATAATTTCCTTTCCAATCATAATCAAATTGTATATCACATACTCACCACCAGCATGATAATTCATTCCAATGCATTATCCCATAAATTAATGAATTTCCAAACCATCGACATGCAGGCCAAACTTATTCCAAAGTTTGAAGACCTTTACCTTCAAAGCTAAATTAACCTATATCAATCATGGATAACATAATGATCCATTTTGAGAAAAAAAAAAAAAAAAAATGGATCAAAACATGGTTTTTATGCAATTATACTATTCCACTCACCATTTTCTTCCTTCTTAGTTTAAGTGCTCGACCCTTAAGCTAAGGAAGTATCGAAATTCTCTAACGGTGCTGTAGACGTAAAAATCTACCTGTACGGAAAGGGGGGTCTGATCCCGTGAGGTTGAGGCCACTAGCGATCTGCTGTACCTGCACACGTAGAGAAACACACGCGTGAAGTGAACGGGAAACACCAGGGTGGTGTTTGCCGTAGGCACTCCGACGATCAAGTCAGCAAGGCTGAAAGACTAATATAGTGAGGGCTAGGGAATGAGAGATTACCGGAAGTCTAGTCAGGGACTATGACGACGGCGAATAAGCGAAACTCTTAAGTAAAGAGTCTAGGGTGTGAAGGTGTAATGTCGATCTCCCTTGTGAGAGGGTTGGCCTCTGCTTATATAGTGGTTGTCTGGTCTCCCAATCCTGGTGGGAGTAGGAGTCCTAGTGTGACTCTGATGCAAACCCTAGAAGAATTAGGGTCGTGGTGAGTTGTCTTACCAGTGTCCAAATAGGAAGGTGACCCTGATTAGGAGAATTAACTGAGTAGGAAAGTGATCAGGAATAGGAAGGCGACCTTGAATAGGAGGTTGATTAGGAGTAGGAAAGTACTCTGAAGGGGCAGTGGGCTCTAGATTCGTCCATGGACCTAGGAAATGGACTAGGTTTAAGAGGCTCGTGCCCGCATGGTTTGGGCCGGCTATACCTCATGTCAAAATAGGACTAGTCTGGCTTGGGCCTCTGTAGGACTGGGCCTGGTCTTTCTTCACTAGTGGTCATATTTCCCTATTTGGGCCAAGGACGATTTTTGGTGAGTCCGAGCTGAACCCACTAACCGTTGGAGAGTTTGCACTTGCAAAGTCGCTGATGAAGAAGTTGACTGTCCCGAGCGCGAGCGAATCCATCGCCAGGCGTCGAGAGAAGAGGAAGAGGGGGTCGTTGGTTAGGGCGGATGCGAGGGTTGAGGACGTATTGGCGACGCCGCCCAGTCGGCAGCCACCGAGTCAGCAGCCTTCGGCGGGAGCCGGGTCGTCCCAGGCTGCCGTTGTGGATGAGGAGGCCGGGACTATTACCATCACGATTCTGGCTACTACGTCGACTTATTCTAACATGACGTCTATGAGTAAGCTGGCCGACTCCTTTTTGTTCTCGGCGGACGAGGCGCGCCTGAACCAGATGGGTGCGGTTGCTGCCGCTGATTGGGGTGTATCCCGCGCCGTTCAGGTATGGCAATATTTTTTCATTTTTCTTGTTTTCGACTCTGTTCTCATTGCTGAGTTTTGTTGTGCAGGTACTCACTAGCAGTCTCCATCTAAGAAAGTCTGTCGTGGCGCAGGAGAAGCGGATACAGGATGTATCCAAGGCCAACGCTGGTTTGCAGCAGAGGGAGGCAGCATCCCGGAAGGCTGAACAGGAGAGTCAGCAGCGCCTCAGGGATAGTGAGGCCGAGGTCGAGAGGTTACGGCGCGAGTTAGCCGAGAGGACCGCGGAGGTCGAGTCCTTCAGGGAGCAATGCATCTCTATTATTGATGATGCCATCATTAAGGCCCGAGGCGAGCTCATGCTGGAGTTTAAGGAAGGGCAGACCTCTCATTGGGATCCGGATGAAGACTTTCTGCTCATGCAAGAGTTGTTGGAAGAAGAAACTGGTCATCCGGTGGGACAGGAAGAGGAGCAGGCGCCTGAGCTTAGTCAGCTGGGTGTTGGGGACGTGAGCGACCTGGCTGCGGGGCTGAGCACTAGTGGTGCTTGCGTGGCGACTGATTTGGTGGTGGAGGATGAGGCTCGTGATGAGGATGCTTNCCCCCAAATTGCTCAATCTTCCTCTTCCTCCTATTGAATCAACATTAAGAAATTAAGCTTAGAAACTTCTCACTAAAGAAATAAAGAAGTGAAACAAGTTAAATCCTTCATGCATGCTTACCAATTGCAAGATCTTGAATTATCTCCCTTGAATCCTCTCGGCCTCTCTCAAAAATTGCTCTCCCATTATCATTTCTTCCATTTTGTTACAAATTAACTTAAGCCAAAACCATGAATTAAAACCGTGTGCCATCTCCCTTTCAATTTCATTTTATTCCACCTTTCTATGGAAAATTTTATGTGTACCCACTAGGATTCGAGTATCGCAACTCACCCCCAAATAGTGAAATAGATATAACAAAAGTTCTGATATGTCACAAATCACCCCGTGGAAAAGTCTCATGCACCCCCTATTTGGAAAAATACTGAAAAGCCCTTAATCTTTTGATACTGTTTCCCCCCTGGAAATTCTACACCTTCTTTGCACTCAAGTCGCTTTGCCGTATTATTTATTGATCCTACCAGTTCTTATATCTACCAACACCCCAACAAGTTTTAAATTCTTTCAATTAACCCCCATGAAAAATCAATTATTAAGCTTTCCATAGTAAAAGAGATACGGGGTACTTCATTTTGCATTTACTTTTGCTACGTTGGTCACGTACCCATTGGATATTGTCTACTGTGAAATGGTAATGAGATCAGGAGAAGCTGTCAAGAATAAGAATTCATTCGATGCATTTCTACAAATCCCGAAAACAGAGGGTGTTAGGACTTTTTACAAAGGTGCAAGCATACAAATACGTAGAAATATCATCCTTCTTGGTCTTATAGCAATAACACTACGGACACTAAAAAAGTTACACCGAATTTCTGTACCAGTCTATATGTAACACGCATTTCAATTTTTTTATAATTTTTTTCTAGTGAACGGCCGTCCATCACATTTAGACGGCCATTCACTCACATGGACACTAAAATACTTAGAAATAAGAATTCATTCGATGCATTTCTTCAAATCCCGAAAACAGAGGGTGTTAGGACTTTTTACAAAGGTGCAGCATACAAATACGTAGAAACATCATCCTTCTTGGTCTTATAGCAATAACACTACAGACACTAAAAAAGTTACATCGAATTTCTGTACCGGCCTATGTGTAACACGCGTCTCAATTTTTTTATAATTTTTTTCTAGTGAACAGCAGTCCATCACATTTAGACGGTTATTCACTCACATGGACGCCCGTCCATATATAAGGGACGGGCGTCCCCATTTAAAGGACGTCCATCCCTGATTAAAATATAATTAAAAAATTTGTAAAACATTAGGGACGACTGTCCATCTATTATGGATGGTCGTCCATTGCTTTTGGACGGACGCCCACAAATAATGGACGTCCGTCCTTGACCCAAATATGAAAAAAGAAAAAAAAACTTTTAGGACGACCGTCTATAAATTTTGAACGATCGTCCCTTATATTTGAACGGGCGTCCATTAGAAATGGACGCATGTCCCTTACATTTGGACGGTTTGGACGGGCGTCCATTAGCCCGTCCATACTTTTAATAAAAAAGCAGCATGGAACTAGGCATTCTGGGCTCTGCTTTCTTCTTTCTTCTTCTCCTGAAACGCGCTGCCAGCTGCACAGTTGTTGTGCTTCTTCCTCCTATATTATATTATTATGCACCAAAATTCATGAGGACTTAAAAAAGAAAGCATGCAACAAAAGACGTTGTTTTTCTATAAAGGGGTAATCAAAACAAGAACAAATAAAAATAGTAGTGAATAATACTGAAAGAAACCAAAAAGAGAAAAAAAGGAAGAAGAGGGAAAGGGAACCCACCATCTTTGTTCTTCTCTCCTTTCCAACTTGGGTAAGTACTTGAAGTTGGATCTCTGGTTAGAGAGAAAGAGAGAGAGAAAGAGAAGAAGAGGGAAGAGAGAAAGTTAGTTTGATTAGAAAAGAAGAGTGACGACTGGTGCGAGATTTAAAGAGGTGAAAGATAAAGGGTCCAAATTGGGGAGAGAATGGTCTAAACTCATTAGTTAATCTCCCGCTTGCTTTTTGCAGCTCATTCAATGAGAACATTGTAACNTTTTTTTTTTTTTAATAAATTTTGTAAAATTTTATTTTAGTCCTTATAATTTATACTTCTTTTAGGGGGTTTAATGTATTTTACAAAAGGACTAAAATGATAAAAGGTAAAAAAAATTTGGGCCCAGGCCCGGGCCTTGGAGGAGGGCCTAGTGGAGGGCCGGGGCCCTCCTCCTTAGGCCTAGTCCCGTTTTGGGACCAGGCCTCCCAAGGACCGGTCCTAGGACCGGTTTTTGGAGCTGGGCTTTTGGGCCCCGTCCCAAATGCCCAGCTCTAGTAATAAGTATAATTGTATTAGTATATTTATTTAATTAGGTTATTCTATAAATTTAATTTTTTTCTATTTTAAATTTTTTTATATGTAAAATAATAGAAACCCCCCATTATTCACATTTCACAAATATTTCATTGCAGTCCAGATTCCAAAACAGGTTCCAAAATAGGTTCCAAAACAGGTTCCAAAATAGGTTCCAAAACAGGTTCCAAACAAGTTCCAAAACAAGTTCCAAATAGATTTTAAAATCGGTTCCAAACCAGGTACCTGTTACAGGTTCCAAACAGGGTACCCTTTTTAGGTTATTTTTCCATGTTCCGGTTCCTCCACACACAAAAACCGGAACTGGAATCGCACAGTATCGATTTCAAAAAATTGGAACCGGAACCTACCAGCACAGTGCCGGTTCCGGGTAGGTTCCAGTTCCGATTCCAGTTCTACCCCCAGGTTCCGGTTCTACCCGCTAACCGTGCTCACCCCAACCAAATAGTGAAATGATATAACAAAAGTTTTGATATGTCACAAATCACCCCATGGAAAAGTCTCATGCACCTCCTATTTGGAAAAATACTGAAAAGCCCTTAATCTTTTGATACTTTTTTTGCCCCTGGAAATTCTACACCATCTTTGCACTCAAGCCCCTTTGCCATATTACTTATTGATCCTACCAGTTCTTATATCTTTCAAACACCCCAACAAGTTTTAATTTCTTTCAATTAACCCCCATGAAAAATCAATTATTAAGCTTTCCATAGTAAAAGAGATACGGGTATTTCATTTTGCATTTACTTTTGCTACGTTGGTCACGTACCCATTGGATATCGTCTATTGTGAAATGGTAATGAGATCACGAGAAGCTGTCAAGTATAGGAATTCACTCGATGCATTTCTCCAAATCCCGAAAACAGAGGGTGTTAGGACTTTTTACAAAGGTGCAAGTGTACAAATACGTAGAAATATCATCCTTCTTGGTCTTCTAGATAGTTATAATTATGGCAAAAGTAGCTGAATAGAAAAGTAACTCTGGGGATCATACGAAAAGGAAGTTCAGCATAAGCATTACATGGAAGAAGAGATGAGAAGTTTTCAGGGCATCACAGAAAAAACAAAAGATAAAAAAATAATGCAATTTTCAAGGATAAAATGAGAAATAAGCCCGAGTGAGAAGGTTAATAATTTTGCATGTGGTAGGTAGAAAACGTAATCCTGAAGATCATTCAAAATTCATACATAAATATTTAACAAATTTTTTATTTACTACAACTCATCAATTGCTAAATTATAAATTAATTCTGTTTCAATACACATAACTCTTAACATAAAATAAGACATTAAAAAATTACTACCAGTCTACAAAAATATTTAACATTTCTTATGTAATGAAATTTTACAATATTAGAAAGAAAAAAAAAATTTCTTAATTCTAAAATTAGATTCTAAAAAAAGTTAGGGAAATGATTTTTAGCCACCACCGAATTTATTTGTATCTCCCACTTTTAAATCTATTTTTTGCTCTAATAAATTTAGCCTTAATTTAAATTACTAGAAATAATATTATAACTTCTAAATACACTCATACTCTCTATGTTTTTGTTTTAACTTTTAACATTAATCTTACATAAACCTTAACCCTGAATTTTTATAACCTGGTTCTAAATCTTCGTAATCGTTAAAACCTTTTGTTTTATTTTAAATATTTGTTTGTTTGATGAAAATATAATACTAAAACTATAGAAAAAGTAATTACACAATAGGATGAATCTATAATCTGAACAAGAGAAAATAAGTTGCAACTAGAAAATAGGGGGAAAATGGTATAAAGGAAAAACATAATTAAGTTTGATTGGGAAAAGTGTTAAAAAAAAAAAAAAAAATTTCTAATAAAGTATGAAATTGGGGAAAGTAAACCTAATTAAGTTTAGAGGGCCATTTTTGGTATTAGATAGGGTTTAAAGAGACTTTATATATATAATCATAGAAAATATGTATTTAGCAACGAGTGATAAAAATCAATTAAATGAGGGTTAAAAATACTTCTAAAAAAATTAATGGTGATTTTATGTCCTCCTCTATGTTGGCCCATTGGGCTTTTGTTCCTAAAATTATAGCCTTGGTTTGGGCCAATGATGTTCTTCATATTTTGCTATTAATTAAACAGGGTTTAAAAACAGCTTGTCTTTTTTATTAAGAGTACCCGGCCAAATTTAAAACAGAAAATGAGTTTTAACCAAAGTGAACTCAAATTTCGTTATTAAATACTAGGATTGAGTAGTTATATTATTCAATAAATTTATTTTTGTCGGGATTACTCAATAGAAAATAACAGAGACACCAGGAGTAGTGCATGACATGACTAAATCCTGACCGTCGATTAATTATAACTTAATATTAATCGACGGTCGGGATTTTGTCACGTCATTCAATGCATAAATCCGGTACATTACTTCTCGTGCCTGTAGCATTACTCTTACTCAATTATGGGTCAAAGATTAACTGAATCACGATCCAATAGTTTATAATGGATTAACCAGATTAATTAGAATGAGATTCAGCCTACAAAAATTTAATGAGTCAACAGATGAAGAGCTCTTTAATTAGAAGAACATAAAATAAGCCTTTGCATGTGGTAATTAAGTAAAGAAATACAATCCTATGCCATGGATAAATCTAAATCCATGCATATTAAATTACTCTTTGTATATACTTTCTATCACATCTGTGACTGCCCTGAACTTCTCATCCCTTCTTCCATGTAATGCTAATGCTGAACTTCCTTGATCACGTTGATCCCCATATTTACTTTCCTTTCAGCTACTTGTGCTCTAAATAACTGAAACTTCCCAGCACAAAACCAAGACCAAGGGCAGTATTTTTAAGGATTAATAAACTTGCACCTTTGTAAAGAGACCTAACACCCTCTGTTTTCAGCGTTTGAGAAAATGCATCGAATGAACTCTTGTACTTGACGGCTTCTCCTGATCTCATCACCATTCTGCAATGTATAGTATCCAATGGGTACGTAACCACCCAAGCAGAAGTTACTATCACAGGTGCAACTACTTCAGGACGCCAAGAATAATACTACAAAAGAAATAATCACATTGAAATAAGAAAGTCTTTCGTAGGAAGAATAAACTATGTCAAATATATGTTCAATTTATGATCACCAATCATATTAATTGTAAAAATAAACGAGATATTTTATGTTTCACTGACCTGCGACCCGAGTAATTCAATAAATTTTGGCATTATCGAAACAAGTCCATGCATGGCTGCAATATCCAACCAATACTTGACATATAAGATGTTACAACCACGGTAGAGTCCAATAATGCCATCCGTTTTAATGGTTTTTCTGCAAACATCAATTAGACCACTAAACTGTCTTTTACTGACTCCCACAGAAGTGATGTTGATCATATCAGTTGCTAGCCGTATATGGGCATATAGAAGGGGATAAAGCAAATAATGAAATGCACCAGCGTCAATACTGATTACTGCTACTTTCCTAGCAAACCTCTTCAAGAATTCATCTTTGTCTTGCTTATGCTTCAAAGGTCTATCAGCTTTGTCCAGAGCCTGTTCTCAGATTTGATCATTTGAAAATATCATGCCAATATTCAATTACAATAACAAACCAACGAAGAATCTTTTGCAAGTTCATCATTGGGAAACTAATTTTGATTAATCGTTAATGCGGTATTCTAAATTCCAGTCTAAGGATAATTATGATAATATGAAGACAAATGACCATAAAGGAAATCAATAAGTTACCAAAAAGTTACCTTAGAAGATAAGAATTCAATGATACATGCAGTGTTGCCCCTCCACAAAGAAAAGATTCCTTCATTTTTTACTGTTCTAGCAAAGCAGTTAACAATTCCCTTGTAAGGATTGGCCAGTCGGCCAGTCTTGATGATTTCATTCTGGCATTGCATCAAAAATGTCACCCGCTCAAACGGGGCCCATATCATCCTAAAGGCAAGCCCCCTCTGTATGGAAAAACCATCATTGCCTTTCTCTAATGGTGCTTCTATAACAACTGGTGATATTGGTAATACAGAAGATGAAGCTCTGCTTGGATCACTTGTAGTTCGATGCAAGCTATGTAAACTCCCCTTAAGATAAGGAATGCCCACTTTGGCCCTTTGGGGTTGAAACTGAGGTATGTGAAATTCCTAATGAATTGGTCAGGTTGCGTTTGTATCTTCATTAATACTGATGGATGTATTACCCCTTGATCCATTTGTGCTGAAGTCTGATCACCTACATCAAATCAACATATTAACCAGAAAGTGAAAAATACAAGAGATTCCAATTCAGGTATAAATTCATAATTAATTAGGAGTTTTCTCTGTCATAAAAGAATAGCAATTTATTGAACAATTTGGTAAACTAACCACTGATGACATGACACAGTATCCAAACCCAATAATATAATAATCAACAAGACATTACACAATAAGTACACAAATGACGCAACGATTTACATAATTAGTCAATTGGTATAGCTATGTCCGGGCTATCATATAAGGCAATGGCAACTATCAGTATCTCACCAACTCTCACATTTTGTTACTTCAATTCTTTACGCACCCTCAAAGAAAGAATAAGAAAAAAAAAAAAAACTAATATAAAGAGACCCAACAAAAATTCAATATATGCACTTGCACCCACTGATTATACTTCCTGCACTCAAATAGAAACTCCCAGACATGGCATTTTTCATGTTTCTTTAGACATTTCTCTAATTAAACACAGCACCATTTCTTTTTTACAAACAAAATCTTCTATCTTCAGCCACACTTCAGCCACACACATACATAGTTCCATTAAAAACCTGAACTCGTCAACTTCAGTTTCATAAAGGATGTAATTGTTCTTCCACCCAAAAAAAAAAAAAGGTGAAGAAAAGAAAAAACAAAATTAAGTTCTTTTTTTTTTTAATTTGCTGGAGGCAAAAGAACCAAGAATAAGGATAAAAAATTTATACATACAATGTTCAAGAAGGGTTCTTATACAGCCAGCTAATGAGACTCTGAGCTCTTTCCGGTTCTTGGAAAATTTGCAAGAAAAGTAAAAGAAGAGAGAAAAAAGTGAGGTGAGACTCATTCTATAACAAGCAAGTTTTTTTTCATGTTGAATGTTAATTGAAGAATAAATGAGGTGAGAAGGTTGTTAATTTTGCATGTGGTAGGTAAAAAAAATGCAATCCTGTAATATTCATGGAAGATCATTTTATTTAAATACTTCAACTCATCAGTTGCTAAATTATATATTAATTCTATTTCGATTGTTATGAAAACTTCTGTAATTTAGCAACTAAAATGATAATTAAGGATAATTAGAGTATTTCAATGATAATGTAGCCTATTAAAAAAAAAAAAAATCAGGTGTTGAAGAATATAGATACTTATATATTTTAATTGGTAACAGTTTATAGAACTAAAGAAAAAATCTTTTAGGGAAGTTTATGGAATTATCTGATTATGTGAATTGAAATAGAAATAAATTATAATTTAGCAAGTGATGGTGGCCGTTGGCCCATGGTTACTGCTAGGGTGCTTTAGTAAATTTTTAAACTTTTATTATGAAGTGTTTAGCTAAATTAACAATGAAATGGGTTAAAAATAATCTAATGTTTTTGAGTTGAATTGAATAGGATAATAAAAACAATTTTCCTCTCATTTCATTTTCAATAGAAAAAATCTTCTTTGATTCGGATTATTTTGAATAATGATCTCTATAAGCAAACAAATACATTTTTTTTTTAATCAAATAGGATAATGAAAAATGATTCTAAAGAGTAAAACAAACAGGGGATAAGTATCTTCCTAGTAGTAGTTAAGGAATAAATGTAATTTTATGAATAAGAGACTAAAATGTGAGAACAAAAAAAAAAAAAGTAAAAAAAAAAAAATTGGTTTATTAAATGTAACTATCTTAACATGATCAAGGGAGATAAGTTATGATTTTATGAAACACAAAGGATGTATTGATAATTTCTAAAACTTTAGGGTCTAGCTAGGATTCCTTAAACCTCGGGAAGGTCAAAAAGGTCTTTTTGAAAATGATCACTCATCTTCCTCAATAGGCCCAACAAGTAGGGTGGGTTTATTTTATTATTTGGATATGATTTTTGAAAAAGTAAGAGTTGGTGATTTGTAAACGAGCCGAGCCCAGCCGAGCTTTTGGCTTATTGAGCTCGGCTCGTTTACAATAGTATCGAGCTCAAGCTGCGTCGAGTTCGGTAGAGCTCGAGCCGGCTCGCAGCCTGATCCCTAAATTTAAAAAATACAAAACACCCTTGATTTTTAAATTTTAAAAAATTACAAAACACCCCCATTTTTAAATTTTAAAATACAAACACCCCAATTTTATCCCTAAACTAGTAAACCACACCTCCCAGTCGTCGTAATCCCCAAAATTTTAAAATCTCCACCACGTTTGTCGGCAGCACCAACACACCTCCCAGTCGTCTCAACTCTTCACTGTGAACCCGTCTTCTCGTCGGATTTGCGTCAAGAGCTATCGCCAAACTCGCCATCAACTCTTCGCCGTGAACCACGTCTCTTCTGTCAGTGGGTTTAGGATTGCTTTGTTTGATTTGGGATTTAGGGCAAGTGGGATTAGGATGAAACTGATTTGGTTTTGGTGTATCGTGTTTAAAAATTCGCACTTTGGGGGGGGGGGGGGGGGATGTCATTTTTTTAAACTTTTTTATTAGAAAATATCAGTGTTAAACCTAATCGTTTAAAAAATCACCAAAGCACCCTGTATAAGTGTACAGTGCTTACTCGAGCCGAACCAGGCTCACGAGCCGAGCTTCACTGTGTTCGAACTCAACTCGGTTAACGAACTGATTTTGAGTCGAGTTGAGTCAAGCCTTATCGAGCCGAGCTCTAAACGAGCTTTTACTAATTATTACGAGGTTAGATTTGAAAACTAACAAAAATAATCCCTAGGTTTATTAATTTAGCTAAACACCCTTACAATAAAATATTAAAAATTAACAAAAACATTCCCACCCACCCATTAAATGCCGATAGCCGGCTACCACCGTCTGAGGGTGACCGGAGTTACTGTATTGGTGCACAACCGAATGGATCTGGTTGGTCATGCACCAATATGGCCTTTTCTAGTGAAATCTACTGTAGATCCCGACCGTCGCTGACGACCAACTACAGCCAAAGATCTGGCTATCAACAACCAGATCTTTAGCAACAGATCTGACCCTTTCTAGAAAATGCTAGATTGGTACACTATTGACCAGATCTAGCTGATAATGTGTCATTATACCAGATTCCGGCCATCTTCTGACGGTGGTGGTCATAATCTGGAAAATGTGGGTGGGTGGGGGTGTTTTTATTAATTTTTAAACTTTTTTGGGGGATGTTTAGTTAAAGTAACAAATCTAAGGGTTTAAAATCATTAAATAAAATAGCATAGGATTTTCAAAATAGGGAAACAGTTGGGTAAGATAGGGATAGAATAACGTAGAAATAATTAAACAAACGGAGCCTTAGAGAAGCATCTATAGCTAGGGACGCCAGGAGCCGTAGGATCGGTAGAGCATGTGAACATCCAACGGTCCAAGATTGGCTTTCCCTTGTGATGAGGCTTTATAGCTTGCATGCAAAAACAAGCACCTGCCATGTAAACTTTTTCACTCAAACGCACAAAAATAACAAAAACTTTCTTCTTATGGAATGAGTCTTGAGCTCTCTTTTTCTCTCTATCATAACAAGGGTTTCAGTTCTTCATTTACTTGTCTTATTTCTTCTCCTTCTGGAAAATTTTCCCAAGAATCAAACAGTGCTCAGACTCAGAGTACCAGTAGCTAGCTAGCCGGCTGTTGAACATCTCTTTTACATATCATTGTAAGTAAATTCTTTATCTCATTATTCTTGCTTCTTGAAAATTTCAGAGAAGAACAAATTATTTCTTCTAGGAAATGAAAAGTTTAGATGGGTTCATCTTCTTCAAGCCATCTATTATGTGTGTGGCTGAAGATGAAGATTTTGTTTGTAACATAGAAATGGGATTGTGTTTAGTCAGAGAAATTTGTGAAGAAAACCATGAAGATTAACCATATAGTGCCCATTTCTGAGAGTCTCCATTGGACAGACAGAAACATTAATCAACAACAGGGGCAAGTAAGATAAGCCTTATTTCATATTTAGGAAGAAAAAAATATTTTTTTCTTTCTTTCATGTGTAAAGAAAAGTGATAGTTACAAAATGTGTGAAGTTGGGGCAGAGAGATTTTGATGTGAGCTCTTACATTAGATTGTTGTCATTTGCATAGTTGAATAAAAATTAATCAAGTACAGTAGTGGTTTTATATCAGTACATTATTAGCTAACTAAACGCCAAAGATTGCAATTAGAAACTTAACTATCTAGCCAGTTAAGACTAGCTGAATCAGCAAAGTCAACACAGAGAGCTAAAACAGAGTACAAAGCTTGCTGACTTTAACTAAAGCTACTTGTCTGCTGCATTTGCAAAGTCAACATGTACAATTACTATTAGTCTATTGTTGCCTCCTGTACCATACCAATTATAATATGTGTACGTGTGTTGCTGAAGATGAGGGGGTTTGTTTGTAACATAGAAATAGGGTTATGTTTAATTGGGGAAATGTGTAAAGATAGAAATGGGTTTATTTATAAGCTTACCACTCCTGTATTGTTCACATTACTGCTTAATTGGTTGGTTTAACAGTGTAGGTCCCTAGACATTGGCAAAAATATGGAACAAAGGTCACTACATCCATCAATATTCATTAAGATACAAAGGCACCCTTACCAATTAATTACAAATTTTCACATTGCTCAAGTTAAAACTCCAGAGGGTCAATATGGAGTATCTGCTAGTTATGTTCAGGGAAGTTTACACAGTTTGCAACCAGTATGTGATCAAGGCAATGCTTCATCCTCTATATTACCACTATCACCGGTTGTTGTAGAAGCTCCATTAGAGAAACGCAAAAATTATTCAACTAATCGGCTTGTCACTAAGATAATAACTGCCCCATTTGAGCGAGTAAAACTCTTGATGCAATGCCAGAATGATATCCTCAAGACTGGTCGACTATCCAACTCTTACAAAGGAATTGTTGACTGCTTCGCTAGAACGATAAAAAACGAAGGTGTCATTTCTTTGTGGAGGGGCAACAGTGCATCTATCCATGAATTTTTTTCTAGAATGGTATCTTTTTTCTGACTTTTTTATGAACTTTCAAAATGTTCTTTATTAGTTTGTTCTTTTGTCATTGATACCTGACCTAATAAAATGTAAAAACAGGCTATAGAGAAAGTTGCTGAAAGTTATTATTTGGAGAGACAACGTTCAAAGTATAAGCAAGACAAAGACGACTTCATAAAGAGGTTTGCCAGGAAAGCGGCGGAATTCAGTTATGTTTCTGGTGCACCTCATTATTTGCTTTATCCCTTGAAATATGCCTATATACGCCTAGCTACTGACATGATCAATAGCACTTCTTGGAAAGTTAGCGAAAGACAGTTTAATGGTCTAATTGATGTTTGGCGAAAAACCATTAAAACTGATGGCATTGTTGGACTCTACCGTGGTTCTAACGTTCTTTATGTCAAAAATTGGTTGCATTATGCACTCTACAATGGAGTCACTCAAACAGTGCTACAATTGCAGGTCAGTGAGACATGAAAACTTAAAATTCTTTTGCTTTAATGCAAAAAAATTTAAAACACCACAGTGTACCATGTTACTATAAATTAATGTATTAAATTATGTTATACATGCATTGGTTTATGATAAGGTTGACGTAGTATCAGAGTGGTATCAATAAATTATATATATAATATGTTCATTTGAATTAAGACTTTCTGACAATAATGTGGTCATTTTGTTTTTGCAGTATAATTCGTTGGGGCAAGTTTACATGGTTACAGCCGGAATTGTAACTTTTGCTCACTTGTTGACATACCCATTGGACACTATCAACTGCAGAATGGTGATGAGATCAGGAGATGATGTCAAGTACAAGAGTTCATTCGATGCATTTTCTCAAATCCTGAAAACAGAAGGTATTAGGTCTCTTTACAAAGGTGCAACTGCAAAACTCCTTAAAGATACTATCCTTCTTGGTTATCTGCTGTCTGGTATTACAATTTTTTGAGAGCAAAAACAGCACCTGCAAGGAAAAGTAAAACTGGTAATCAAAGTGATGAAGGAAGATCAGTGTAAGCATTGGATGAAAGAAGGACTGAGAGTGAGAAGTTGGGCATGGTTGCCATTGATGATACAATAGAAAATACAAACAGTTTTCTTTATTTTTCATTTGAATTTAGTAGGGGTCTTGATATATATATATATATATATGAAGATTCAAAGGGCAGCTTTATATGAATTAACTGTAATATTACCAGTTTGGGAATTTCAGTCGATTTTTTATCTTTTTGTTTTATTTTAAGAAGAGCATTAATCATAATTTCATAATTCCGATAATGTAAGCATTCTTGTATCAACCTCCAATCTTGTTAAATGAACCTTAGAACAAACTTTGAGGGTAATGTCACTCAAAACTAAAAGTTTAACTTAACAATAACTTTTGTAAACTGCAGGGATATTGAGTGAAAATAACTGATTAAATATTTAATTATGAAGAGAAACGAATTAGGGGGATTTCAAAAATTATGAAAACTATTACACATCTCCTTTTTATTTTGAAAACCCTGATCCCCACATATTTTGAAATTTATCACTCACCTCCCTCTAACTCTAACCCCTTAATTGACAGCAAAGAAAACATATAAAGCTAGGGATGTCAGAGGCCGTAGGATGAGTAGCACAAGTGATCATCCAACGGTCCAAGAGGGGCTTTCCCTTTTCACGAGCCTACAGCTTGCATGCAAAATTAGGAAAATGACCAATAAACTTTTCCACTCAACCCACAAAATCACAAAAACTTGCTTATTATGAAATGAGTCTTTGCCTCACTTCTAATTATCTACTTCAAAATAGCAATATTATACTTATAACTTTTCAAAAGAATAATACTATATTTACAATTGAGTTATATAAACCCACAAAAAAAATTTATTGATTTCAAAACTAGAGCTTAAGTTTTTTCTTTTTACTATTCTTATTTCAAAGCTATATAAGTATATATATATTTCATAATTTCATGAAGCAAAAATATAAACTAGCTATATGTGTGTGTGTGTGTGTGTGTGTGTGTGTGTGTTCGGTAATGAGACTGAAACATTGGCTCAAAAATGAATGGATAGAGAAATTCTTTTGAGGATGACTAAAAATCAATTAGGGTTTTTATTTTTTATATGTATCTCCCCAGCTAAAGAAGAAAACTTTACTTTGGTGTTCAGATATGTAGATAGGGAATACCAATTGATCATCCAACGGTCCAATACAGGCATTCCCTTTTCATGAGGCTATTCCTTCTCCTTGCATTATGATATGAAAATAAATAAGAAACTCAAGACCAATCTTTTTCACTGAACGCACAAATTAAATGACAAACTTGAGCACATTGTTTTTCTCTCTTCCAAAACTAGGGTTTTTCTTTCACTTTTCTTTTCTTGTCTCGAAAATATTCCCAAAGACCAGACAAAGCTCAGAGTCTCAGTGGCCAGTTGTTGAACGTCCCTTCTTTATCACTATAAGTATAATAATAAGTATTATTACATATGCTCGGTTCTATTGCTTCTACCAAGTTGATGGGTTCATTTTTTTTAAGCAGCTGAAGATGAAGATGAAGATTTTGTTTGTACAATAGCTGAAGATGAAGATAAAGGGTTTATTTCATTTACTTATATAAGATGGTTCGATACGAAATTGTTTACTCTTATTAAAACATATTCTCAAAATAATAATAATAATAATAATAACCCTAAAACATATAAAAAAATTATTAATAAAATTATCAAAACTCCTCCCCCTACGTGGAGGGTATTTAATAATTTTCAATAATAATAAATATGTTCATTATAAGCAATCTTGCAGTAGGATAAATGAAATAAACACAGTTTAATAAACTAGCACGCCTTTTTTTTTTTTTTCAACCCAAAACAGTCTTAATTATGAGCTTATGTGTAAACCAAAATTGGAATCTCATAATCAATTCATGTATTGTTCTCTTTATTGATTAATTGATTGATTTAATGCAGTTCAGTAGACTTTGGTATAAAATGGAACAACAATCATTCAATATTCATGAAGATACAAAGGCAACCTCACCTTTCAACTCCAGAAGGCCAATGTGGTGCATTTGCTTACGTTAAGGGGAGTTTACCCATTCTAAATCAAGCATGTCAAGGTATAGTGCTTCATCTTCTATAACACCAATAATGTCACCTGGTTTTCTAGAAGTCCCATCGGAGAAAGGCAACATGATTTTATCATAAAGATGGGGCTTCTCAATAGGATGGCAACTGCCCCAATTGAGCCATTGAAACTCTTGATCCAGTGCCAGAATGAGATTATAAAGATCGGTCGATTATCCCATCCTTATAAGGGAATTGGTGATTAATTGCTTTCTTTTTGGAGGGGCAACACTATACATATCCTTGAATTCCTATCTTTTAAGGTAATTTTTTTTGCTTACTTATAAGTTTCCTTTAATGTCATTTGTCTTCATATTGAATCATTAACACAGCATTTGCCCCATTTTGAGATCATATATGGGATTCAAACTTTTGTTCAGTTGGTTACATACCCAATGGATACTTTACATTGTAGAATGATGATGAGATCAGGAGAAGCTATCACGTACCGGAGTTCATTGCATGCACTTTTCCCAATCCTGAAAACAGGGGGTTTTAGGTCTCTTTACACAGGTGCACGTGTACAAAGTCCTTAAAAGTAATATCATTCTTGGTCTTCTGTTGGCTAGTGTCAGCTTATTCCGAGCAAAACCGCTGCTGGAGAGAGTAAATCTGGTGATGAAAATGGTGAAGGAAATTCCAGTTTAATTAGTACTGTTACATGGAAAAAGGGTTGAGATGTTGGTCTTGGTCATAGTCCCACCGATCTTTTTACTTGTTACAAAATTCCCATAGGGAAGACTTCGGCAACCGCTTTCTTTATACAATAACACTTTGCGTACTAACGGATTTTATTAATCAGTGTACTAATTTTTGTTAAAATCACATATAATATTTGTACTATATGTATGGTATCCGTACTATACTATAAGTTAGTACACTAGTTAGTAAAATCCGTTAATACGCATAGTATTACCCTTTCTTTATATCTATTATCTCTCTCTAATGTAATTTTTATCTTCATTTATTGTAGAAAACCTCTCTCCAAATTGATTTTACAAAATCTCTCTCCCATAATTAATTTACACTGTTAAACAAATTATCAAGTACAAATGACCAAGAGAACCTCCTGGCCGTCCAAAACAATTCACTTAATATATTCTCTAAGGCTTTTGTTTAATTAATTAACTTATCAAAGTAATCAAATTGTTGAAAAGTATCCTTAAAAAAATTAAACTAATAAAATAAGTCACTCATATTATTTCATTTTATTTTTGGACCATCATTCAAACATATGTATAAACTAGTGTATGTTAAATTAAATTATTGTACTCAAAAGTGTTATTACACTCACCAAATTATCAAAGCCATCATTTTATTTATTTTTAGTAATCTTTAATATTCTCAAACTCTTTTTATTATACATCCTCATACAAAACTTTATATTTTAATCATACAATGTTATTCATCAATGCAATCATATATCCAATCAAATGCACGAAAGATCAGAAAAGAAATGGGACGACATACAATTTAGAAATGGGACTAATATTTAATAGTTTCCTGTAACAGATCTGAAGAGCACAATTTGATAATTTATTGTAATATCAGATATTGGGACCTTTAGTTCCCTTTTTCACCAACAATGGATCCAATGAAATTTTAGCTTGGCAGAATTGATAACAAATGAATTTATATTGTTCATTCATTTCTCAGAATTTTTGGTTTGTGATAAACTTACATTCAATGATGATAATCTGACAGTATCTGGGCTCTTGAGCTGCTCAAGTTGTTTTTTACCACGGCGAAGTAAGTATTCAATGTAGATGAAATTTTTTCGATCTACTTGCTTGGAATTCTGGCGAAACTCTGTTGATACTATTGTTTCAACCTGGTGCCGATCTTCAGGAGATTTGGAACGAGCTGCTCGCAGAAACCCTCTGTATAGACTAAGTACTTGCTTCTGCATCCCAGACAGCCTTGGTCCGCTGGAGGCTCCCATTGCATCTTCTTGTTAAGTTTAGTGAGGAAAGTTTTCTTCTCAAAAGTACATTTGAAGAATAAAAAGCAAGCTATTTTGCTATTTCCTTCTAATCTGGAACATCAAAAAATGATAAGTTCCGTAAGCAGAACCAAAAAAGCTACTAAACAGAAAAGTTGAAAAAATAAATACAGTAAAAAAACAAGTCTTGCAAAGCCCGGGGAAAGGAATGGATTTTTCATTTTCTAAGTATTTAGACACATAGTAACAGAAATTATAGCATGAAAACAAAATATATATAGCGTGAAGTAGCAACATATCTACAAATTCATCAGTAAGTTAGAAGATATTTTAAGACCACAAACACAATCCTAGTTTCGCAAACAAACATGAAAATACAAGATTTCAGGATGCATATAGAATCATACAAAAGAAGACATGCACCAAATTCGTCAACCACGATTAAGAAGTTATGTTTCTGGGAGGTAGAATCACCCCCTGCCCAGACCATTAGATCATGATACAATCAACCCTTAGACCATGATCCAAGAGTCTAGATTGCGGGTACCGTTACTGCCTGCTACTACCCCTTTTATGTTAAAGCATTAACCACCAACATTTCTCACAAGATCCTAACCAAGACAATTGCACATAGATAAACTATAATCCAAGAAAACATCAAGAAAGTATACACCACCAAATCAATCAGAAACAAAACAAACACACACGTACTGGACTGACCAAACTAAGCCTCACAGCATGCAAACCATCACAGCATCAAGTAGAATCAAATTAAAACAAAATGAATTAAGTTGTAGCCACATTACAAACCGATAAATAATCAGATACGCTAATGCATAAAACCCAAAAAAAAAAAAAAAATCAATTCACAGGGATTGAACTGAGCTTTTTCATTCCTTTACCAAAGATAAATACATTCAAAATTTCATTTAAGATATTCCACAAACAGTTGCTGAGCATGTTGAAAACAAGACCAGATGTTAAAAAAATGTAAAACCCATTTACACACACAAAATTCATAAGAAATACACAATGGAAGAATTTAAACCAGACCCAGAAACCAGTTTGTTTAATATTTGGCAGAAATTGAATGGTGTTCAAGGAATAGCGAGCATTGATTAGATGGAAAAAGGCAACTACAGATTGATATCATAAAACTACGAATAAAATAAACAAAAGTTAAGCTTAAAACTCGAAAAAAAAAAAATGCGTACCTCCGGAAAAAAAAATAAGAGAGGGAGGGAAGGCGTCCTGTCCTTTGTTGGGATTTTAGATGTTACAAATGAAAATTGTGAAATTATATTTTATTTATTCAATGAGCAGATTACCATACCGGCCAGGTGTTGATACTGGATCTGCTCTAACGTTTTCATCCCTAGTAGGTTAAATATCATTTTTACGCCCAAACCATTACGAAAAATTCCCCTTAATTTTAGAAACACCTAATATCACCCCTATTTTTCAAATTTAAGCGTGAAAGAGCAATTTTGTTAATTCATAATGTTAGTTCTTCATAAATGTTATATATGTGAGGTGAATCAACAAAATTACCTTTTTATAGGTAAATTTTAATGCCTAAATTAAAAAAAAAAAAATAGGGGTAATATTAGTGTTTCCAAAACCAAGCGGGGAAAATGTTATTTCATGATAGATTAGGGTCGATTTTCCTATAAAGGGTTGGTTTTTGTTTATAAAAAAATAAAAAAAATAAAAGTACCCTTGTCAACATTTTTACCCATGTATGTTATCATCTAGAGCAATTAAATACCATTTTTACCCTTATCAGCATGGAATGAATCATATATTTTCTTACTATAATATTGACCCAGTAAACATAGTGTTATAATTTGGCTAATCCAACAAATCATAAAAGCTTTTTATTGTGTTCTATGTACACCTCCATTTTTACGGATTATGTTACAAGTAACATATTTTCTATATAGTAAATTGATTTGGTGCATCTGCTTACCTATGTGCAGAAAGAACTGAGAAATAAAGATCCTATGCGCAAATTCGATCCATCAGTAAGAACATGAGCTAATTTACTACTACCCTAATAGTCGCCTCTAAACATGCACAAAGGATCATAATGTTCTCTTCCTCATAAACTACACATTTTGCATAATCTGTATTTATAGGAATCTCTACATCTGCGGAAACATGTACGAGGTCCTCCTCGACAACACTTTCATTCAGCCCCACATGACCAACCTCTTTTATAGTGTCCTCCTCGCCACCCAAATCACTGCTTACTCTTGATTTTTCAATTAAGAAATCAATGCTCTCGTAGTTAAAATTAAAACCAGCATTCTCTCCACCAACTTTCTTATTATCCCCTTCCTTTGAACCAACTTTCAACAGTTTATCTACAAAAGAAATCCTTAAAATCGATCTCGAACCATTATCGCCCCCATCAACCATATATAATTCCACACCTTCATCCGACTTTAATATAACAAGAAGTACATTATAATGTCCAGGAACTCTGTTTAAAATATACTTCACAACTATATCACTACGTGAGCAACTCAAATCACCTCTTTTAATTACTTCATCAATCAACTCATCAAAACTAACTTTTGTGCTCACAGTAATTGGTATAACTTATTTACTCTTCCTAATCCACTTCCAGCAACTTTCTTCCTCCACTCACTCACCAAAATATTCAACACCTAAAACAACTTGTCCCATGTCTAATAATAGTCAAGTACCTATAATGCAAGGAAAAGAAATTATTAACTAATGTATTAAGGGTTGACAGATTTTAAAAAACATCTGCAGAGTCGCTTAAGGGATCTGATGTATCACTTAAGTGATCTGGTATATCGTTTACTAGATCGTTTAACGATCCATTATATTGCTTAAGTGATTTGGTATAAATAAGTCTGATTGCTTAAGCGATCTGCTGTCATATATCATATATAACATATCGCTTAAGCGATCTTCTACTATGTACCTGATCACTTAAGCGATCTACGATCTGCTGCATTATACTAGATATATCAAATCGCTTAAGCGATTCATCATATCCAAAACACATTTTCAGTCATCTCCACCTACAATTGGTGCTACTACCCGCAGCTATCCACAATGCAAGAAAATATTCAACAAATTTCACTCCTTTTAGCTTGTATTACTTCAAACACAATCCAATAACCTAAACAATTGAATCAAAATCATAACCCAAACCCAATCCATCATTAAATCTTTGTAAATTGAAATATAAAATGCAAAGAGAAGATACATATACCTAGACAAAATGTTAGGAGGAGGAGGAGGCGACGGATCTATGTCAAAGAAGATGTTAATGGCGGAGGAAGAAGAAGATGTAGACGAAGCTTAGAAGAAATAACAACCATGGGAATGATGCGTTAATGGCGGGAGGAAGAAGAAGAAGGTGTTTGGGTTTGTTTGCAAGAATTTTAGCTCTTTGGAGACATACATAATTTTTAAAGGATTACACAATATTTCATTAATCCTAATTAATCACTAATCATGTTTAATTAACCTTAATCAATAATAAGGGTATTTACTTAACACTTTCAAAGTACATGACCTTTTTAATTAAATTTGAACTTGATTTGGTATTTTAATAAAATGCCCCCTAGATCTACTCCAACCTTTCATGCCTTATAGGTTAAATATCATTTTTATGCCAAAACTATCACAAACAATTATTTCTCCCCTTAATTTTAGAAACACCTAATATCACCCCTATATTTTTTAAATTTAAGCGTGAAAAAGCAATTTTTTTTAATTCATAATGTTAGATTAGGTATTTTGTCTCCATAAATGTTATACATGTGAGGTGAATTGACAAAATTACCTTTTTATATATAAATTTTAATGCCTAAATTAAAAAAAAAAATAGGGGTAATATTAGTGTTTCCGAAACCGAGGACAATGTTATTTCATGATAGATTAGGGGTCAATTTTACTATAATGGGGCCACTTGGATCGGGGGTAAATAAGATAACGGAGGTAATATTCGTTTATTTTGCAAGATTTTTGTGTTTAGTTTCCAAATAATAAAATATTACGGTAATCATTTATTGCAAATAGTGGTCACTAATGGTAATGTAGGGAGTAATCTTATTACTTTGCTAGAGACTGTTATTAAAAAAAAATATCGGGGTAATATCATTTTTCTTCCCATTTTGCCCTTAATTAAAAACCATTTCGGACACAATTGTCTTCAAATGTCTACCAAATAACAAATACCCCAGCCCTCCTACATTTGAGAAATTAGCTAAAACACCCCAACCACAAAAAAGTTTAAAAGTTAACAAAATACCCCCAGCCATCCAAGACCACTATCGGTCGTGACACCACCGTCGGCCGCTGGCATCAGTTGTCGTAATGGTGCACGACCGACGAGATCTGGCATGTTGTGAGCCGGTAAGGCCTTTTCCGGCCATGGATCACAAATCCATGGCCGGAAACAGCCAGATCTAGCGTTTCTATGGTAGTTTCACAACCAAAGATATGGCGTTTCTATGGTCGTTTCACGACTAAAGATCTGGTCTTTTCACAGTCAGATCTGTGGCCCTTTCACAGCCACATCTTTGGCCGTGAAATGGCCGTGAAAAGGCCATAGATTTGTGATCCATAGCCATTTCCGGTTTTGTCAACGCACGACGAGCCATATACGATCAGTTGTGCACCATTTCGTCAACCATTGGCGGTAACCAACGGTGGTGACTAGTTGTCGACAGTAGCTTGGGGTGAGTAGAGGTGATTTTGCTACGAATTAAAGTTTTATATAACTATGTAGTTTTAACAAAATTTCAAATGTAGAAGGTTATAAAAAATGATTCAAAAAATAATAATAAAAAAATACTATTATATTAATATTTAAAAATAAAGACAATTTAGTAACCTACATAACATACTCATCCATTTATCCTCCCAACCAAACATATTATTCACCAATTTATTAGAACCAACAAAACACATTTTTTAAACATTCACAGGTGATATTTCTTTTCGTTAATAGAATATACCTCTATAATAAAATATTATATGATCCAAATGCCCCAAGGTTGGTTTTTGTTTAAAAAAAAAAAAAAAAATGTACCCTTGTCAACATTTTTACCCACGTAAGTTATCATATAGAGCAATTAAATACCATTTTTACGGTTATCAGCATGGAATGAATCATATTTTTTTTTTTTTACTATAATATTGACCCAATAAACATAGCTATAATTTAGCAAATCCAACAAATCATAAAAGCTTTTTATTGTATTCTATGTACACCTCCATTTTTACAAATTATGCTACAAGTAACATATTTTCTATATGGTAAATTGATTTGGTGCATCCGCCTACCTATGTGCAGAAAGAACTAGGAAATAAAGCAATCTGCTGTGTCAGACACTACACTTAACAAACACTTGCATAACCATCATCTATTGTTCGAGTGCTAAATTTTACCACTTGATAACTCGTGTAAATCCAGACCAACAAAAATGTCAAGAGTCTCCTGAAAAGTATCCCAATTGAATGAATGCTATGACCCTCAATGCCGCAGCATGGTTAGTGACAGCAAATGGTTAACGACGGAGGTTGAGTTCGGATATAATCAGCGCTTCTTTATAAACTTATTAGCCTTCCTCGAGAAGTTTCTAACCATCATTCTGTCGGAGAATGTCAGAGGAAGTTGTTCTTCTTCTGTCTCTCTTTGATCAGACCAACCGATGGAAGCCCTCTTTGAGTTGTCTTCACTTGAAGATGCAGGTGAGTTAGGGTCTTCAGGAATATCTCGAAACAAGTGTTTCAATATGAAAAGGGCGGTGTCGTAATCCCTCCAATAATTTCTGTACACAGAGACTCAAATTAAACAAAATATATATATTACACATGCAAATGCACATGTAATCAGCAAAATTAAGCAACATCACTTGAAAACTGAAGCTACACAGCCATATACAGTATAAACAATAAACTATTTTGGTTCAGCGTAGAAAGTACTTACGTATGCGCTCCAATGGCTTGTAAATAAGGATGTTCAAATGTTTTATCCTGCATTATCAATATGAACATTAGAAGAAGTCAGCAAATGAGCTTGCAGTGACGATATATAAAACAAAAGTAAAATATCATGTCTATTATTAATAAACAATGAACCATTCAGGCAAAATGTTCGACGGTGGAAACTCGATATCCTCAATGTACTTAATAAGCATCTTATACTATGTCCATCACCTTTTGAACATTCTTCTCATGGCAATTGGCAAATATTTATGTTCACATGGTATTTTGCAAATTGATGGTAGCAGAGGCTACGAAGCTAAGGACTAACAATCAATAAGACACCAGCATTCCCAAATCCCAACTACCCTCATAGCCCATCAAAATAACTCCCAGAGGCTTCAGATACATAATTCATCTATGACAGTGGAGCTATGACATTCTGATGATAACAATACTTCTGGAATTTGGAAAGCTCCTGAGATGTAGTTTCACAGGATAACAGACTTGCAAGTTGCCTTCTATGCAGCATTTATAAACTCATTTCTTTTCTTCTAAATTTTGTGAAGGGAAGACATCCGTAAACTAAGACTATAAACTCATTCAAAAGGGCTAATCAATGTTAAACATTAAGACCTTCAGGAGGGAAAATGATGGCTCAAATTTATGATTACTTATAGGCATCAATGGAGGGTAGTAGGCATCAACTTAAAAGTGTGAATAACAGTGGTATAGACACTCAAAAATTAGCAATAACATGATATAGCAGTAAATGCAAGCATCAAGCTGCACTACAAACCTGAAGCATGTGATCTATCCGTCCTTCTACACTTCCAGTTAGCCTCTCCATCATTATAACACCATATGATCTTTCTTCTCTTTCTTCGGCATTTTCTGCCTCTGCAATATACATAAAAAGATTGTTGAGTGCATTCAAAAAATATGGAAAAGAAATCAACATAGATTAAGTGAAGTTTCATTTATGGGATCGGGGCTTTGTTGTTTATTTTTCATATTATCTTTTTTTACTACTGAACAATGGAGGGGAACCGTAAGTACAAGAATGGTGGGTCCCTTAAGCCATTGTTACTCATATGTACAAAAGGAGGACAACATGAAGAAACAGAAAAGCACTAAAACAATAGCGCTAGAAGATTATATTACCTTCTAGGGCATCTGCATTTCTCGATTGACAAACTGTAAGTACTTTAGCCTGTTTCAATAGCATAAAACTCAGAGCTTTAATACTCACACATGATCAGAAACCAAAGGCCAAAACATGTACATGATAATTCTGGGTAAACTTAAGAACTAAAGGTCAACTACTATTAAATTGATACAATGATATTATATATACATAGAAACATGTATAAATGAATAGCAACTGAGTCGGAATTTCATCAAAATTAAATTTCTCCAACAGTGAACAAAAAAAACCACCCTTAGTTACATACATAATATTTGGTTAACATTGAGGGGAAAAAAAAAAATGACACACTGACAAAGTTGAACCTCTACTGAATTTAATCATCTTAAAAGTTATTCTCAGAAACAGAATTTTAACTCCTGAGGGAGATATAGAGAACAACAATGAGTCTCAATTCTTAAGCAAATACAATACTTAACTCTAAATTCAAATTGGTCAATGTATATTCGCTATGCATGTATATATTGACATTATTAGCATAATCCAATAAAGCTCAGTTTATAAACATGTAGCATATACTATATTACAAAGTTGAGAAATGAAAAGCCTGACCACCGTCATGCTCTATAGTAAGTGTAAAGAAACAAGATAAGCCCAAAAACTGAAAAAGAAAAAAAGAAATATGCCTTTGAAGAAGTTGAAAAGAGAAACTAACAATGAATAGTATCAGAACCCACCCTTAGAGAGTTGAACTGGTCCACTATTGCCTGAGAGTGAGCAGCTATATCTTCAGTAAATTCCTAACTCACATATATAAGGATGTATTAGAAAGTGGGAAAATTTATTTTAAACAAAAAATGCTCCAGAAAGAGAGAAAGAGGAAAAAGTTTAAAAACTTAATTGTGTGGTGCTATAGGGAGCTTACCTGGAATCCTATATGCAGCCTCTTTCCACCTCTATGGTAAGGGATAATAACTGGACGTATGGTGAGGAACTCTTTACAAACAAGTGGTTCTACTCTGTGTAAGAAACCACAACACAACATCCATAATACTTTCCAGATTTATAAAATATTAAAGACAAAAATAGAAAAGAAAAAAACATATAAAAACATACATGTCATTCACAAGAAAATGAAGCATTCAAAATAATCACAGTCACATTGGTTTTGCTCTGAGTCAAGAAATGTGCAAACGCATGTGTAACATGAGTTACTGGATTCTTTTCACCTTGTGGCATTTAATAAAATACTCAAATGTGCAAACTTTGAACCAAATAAATATTTTAAATTTGATTTAACAAGAAGATGTCAGCAGAGGTGGGACTTTAGGAAGAAAAAACCATAAACTTATATGAAAGCAAAGAGAGAGAAAGAGAAAAGAAACAGGGAGAAATAGCAAAAGACTAAATTCTTTTTTCCAATATTCTTTATTTTTGTTTGTTCTATCTTTACCATTACCGTATAGGCTCTTTAATGGGCTTTAGAAATCTTGAAATACAAGAACAATATCACTTTAGATAAAAATGTTCCTAGTTTGCTAAACAATGAAATATCCCAAATTTCTATTTATGATGTCACAAAAAAAAAAAAACTTAATAAAATTAGATATCACGTCATTCTAAGATATATACATTTACAATGATCACATAAAGTTTCTCATTAAACTTTGTTCACATATACAAAATAAGTCTAAATAAACAGATGGTGATTTTTCTTATAAGAAACTGATAATATGTATTAGAACAACATGAGTTACACTGGTGGACAAGCTGCGAACAAAAGAAGAAAAAGATCAGGGTAGGGGTAACAAATCCATACAAGAGAAGAAAATAAAAACTAGGCGGTGATAATTTTCCTTATCCTGACCAAATGAAACCAAACTATACATATAACCCAAAACCCCTACACAGTTAAGATGTATAAACCAAAAAGAACGTTTTTTTTTTTTACTATAATATTGACCCAATAAACATAGCTATAATTTAGCAAATCCAACAAATCATAAAAGCTTTTTATTGTATTCTATGTACACCTCCATTTTTACAAATTATGCTACAAGTAACATATTTTCTATATGGTAAATTGATTTGGTGCATCCGCCTACCTATGTGCAGAAAGAACTAGGAAATAAAGCAATCTGCTCTGTCAGACACTACACTTAACAAACACTTGCATAACCATCATCTATTGTTCGAGTGCTAAATTTTACCACTTGATAACTCGTGTAAATCCAGACCAACAAAAATGTCAAGAGTCTCCTGAAAAGTATCCCAATTGAATGAATGCTATGACCCTCAATGCCGCAGCATGGTTAGTGACAGCAAATGGTTAACGACGGAGGTTGAGTTCGGATATAATCAGCGCTTCTTTATAAACTTATTAGCCTTCCTCGAGAAGTTTCTAACCATCATTCTGTCGGAGAATGTCAGAGGAAGTTGTTCTTCTTCTGTCTCTCTTTGATCAGACCAACCGATGGAAGCCCTCTTTGAGTTGTCTTCACTTGAAGATGCAGGTGAGTTAGGGTCTTCAGGAATATCTCGAAACAAGTGTTTCAATATGAAAAGGGCGGTGTCGTAATCCCTCCAATAATTTCTGTACACAGAGACTCAAATTAAACAAAATATATATATTACACATGCAAATGCACATGTAATCAGCAAAATTAAGCAACATCACTTGAAAACTGAAGCTACACAGCCATATACAGTATAAACAATAAACTATTTTGGTTCAGCGTAGAAAGTACTTACGTATGCGCTCCAATGGCTTGTAAATAAGGATGTTCAAATGTTTTATCCTGCATTATCAATATGAACATTAGAAGAAGTCAGCAAATGAGCTTGCAGTGACGATATATAAAACAAAAGTAAAATATCATGTCTATTATTAATAAACAATGAACCATTCAGGCAAAATGTTCGACGGTGGAAACTCGATATCCTCAATGTACTTAATAAGCATCTTATACTATGTCCATCACCTTTTGAACATTCTTCTCATGGCAATTGGCAAATATTTATGTTCACATGGTATTTTGCAAATTGATGGTAGCAGAGGCTACGAAGCTAAGGACTAACAATCAATAAGACACCAGCATTCCCAAATCCCAACTACCCTCATAGCCCATCAAAATAACTCCCAGAGGCTTCAGATACATAATTCATCTATGACAGTGGAGCTATGACATTCTGATGATAACAATACTTCTGGAATTTGGAAAGCTCCTGAGATGTAGTTTCACAGGATAACAGACTTGCAAGTTGCCTTCTATGCAGCATTTATAAACTCATTTCTTTTCTTCTAAATTTTGTGAAGGGAAGACATCCGTAAACTAAGACTATAAACTCATTCAAAAGGGCTAATCAATGTTAAACATTAAGACCTTCAGGAGGGAAAATGATGGCTCAAATTTATGATTACTTATAGGCATCAATGGAGGGTAGTAGGCATCAACTTAAAAGTGTGAATAACAGTGGTATAGACACTCAAAAATTAGCAATAACATGATATAGCAGTAAATGCAAGCATCAAGCTGCACTACAAACCTGAAGCATGTGATCTATCCGTCCTTCTACACTTCCAGTTAGCCTCTCCATCATTATAACACCATATGATCTTTCTTCTCTTTCTTCGGCATTTTCTGCCTCTGCAATATACATAAAAAGATTGTTGAGTGCATTCAAAAAATATGGAAAAGAAATCAACATAGATTAAGTGAAGTTTCATTTATGGGATCGGGGCTTTGTTGTTTATTTTTCATATTATCTTTTTTTACTACTGAACAATGGAGGGGAACCGTAAGTACAAGAATGGTGGGTCCCTTAAGCCATTGTTACTCATATGTACAAAAGGAGGACAACATGAAGAAACAGAAAAGCACTAAAACAATAGCGTTAGAAGATTATATTACCTTCTAGGGCATCTGCATTTCTCGATTGACAAACTGTAAGTACTTTAGCCTGTTTCAATAACATAAAACTCAGAGCTTTAATACTCACACATGATCAGAAACCAAAGGCCAAAACATGTACATGATAATTCTGGGTAAACTTAAGAACTAAAGGTCAACTACTATTAAATTGATACAATGATATTATATATACATAGAAACATGTATAAATGAATAGCAACTGAGTCGGAATTTCATCAAAATTAAATTTCTCCAACAGTGAACAAAAAAAACCACCCTTAGTTACATACATAATATTTAGTTAACATTGAGGGGGAAAAAAAAAAAATGACACTCTAACGAGTATGATCAGTCTGGGTTGAGTAAAAAAAGAGCTACACTGACAAAGTTGAACCTCTACTGAATTTAATCATCTTAAAAGTTATTCTCAGAAACAGAATTTTAACTCCTCAAGGAGATATAGAGAACAACGAGTCTCAATTCTTAAGCAAATACAATACTTAACTCTAAATTCAAATTGGTCAATGTATATTCGCTATGCATGTATATATTGACATTATTAGCATAATCCAATAAAGCTCAGTTTATAAACATGTAGCATATACTATATTACAAAGTTGAGAAATGAAAAGCCTGACCACCGTCATGCTCTATAGTACATGTAAAGAAACAAGATAAGCCCAAAAACTGAAAAATAAAAAAGAAATATGCCTTTGAAGAAGTTGAAAAGAGAAACTAACAATGAATAGTATCAGAACCCACCCTTAGAGAGTTGAACTGGTCCACTATTGCCTGAGAGTGAGCAGCTATATCTTCAGTAAATTCCTAACTCACATATATAAGGATGTATTAGAAAGTGGGAAAATTTNGATGACAAGATTTGTTGGATACCCTCACCTTCGGGGGATTTCTCTACCAAATCGGCTTGGGAGGCAATTAGAGGAAGGAGAGCAAAAGTTGAGTGGTGTGACTTGGTGTGGTTCTCAAAGGCTATCCCAAGATACTCTATGATCTTATGGATGGCTATAAAGGAGAGATTACCTACAAAGGACAGGTTGATGAGGTATGGGGCTATTACTATCGCTCATTGTTGCCTTTGTAACTCATCTATGGAATCTCTTGACCACTTATTTTTTGCATGCCCTTTTTCTAAGTCTATTTGGAGTAAGATCCTTATGCTTGCTGACCTTGGCTATGTGGTTAGACCCTAGCATGATTGCATCCCCCATTTGGCAAGGAAATGGAAAGGTAAGAGTCTAAAATTCACTTTGGGTAGGCTTTGTTTAGGGGCTACGGTTTATTGGATTTGGAAGGAGCAGAATTCACGAATTTTTAGGGGTGACTATAAGGATTCCTTCACCATAATTGATGTTATCAAAAGTGTTGTGAGAGACAAAGCTATGGAACTTAGGAATGTCAAAGTATCCTATAGCAATGGGAAGTTGGCGAATGATTGGGGCCTCCCCAGATCTATTTTCAAAGACGTTCCTCAAGTTCCCGACACCGTTTGAAGACTGGATTACGGAGGGTTACGCAGAATGATTTTTGCTTGGTTGTGTTTCTATGATTTGTAACGAGTTTGATATCGTGGTTTTCTTTTAATGATCCTAACCTAGGGAGGTGTCCTATGGTAGGTGGAATTGTTGTTGTTCTCCTTGCTTTCTTCTTGGTTTTTTTGGTTTAAGATTTACCTCAAGAGTGAATGGCCGTTTGTAGGCTTGTTTCCTTTGATTCCTATTTTGGGCCATGTCCCAAAATAGGCTGGTCGCCCTTTATCAGGCCTTTGTACATTCTGGTCGCCCTCCCAATTAACCGAGTCGTTTACAAAAATTAAATATCACGTCATTCTAAGATATATACATTTAAAATGTTCACATATACAAAATAAGTCTGAATAAACAGATGATGATTTTTCTTATAAGAAACTGATAATATGTATTAGTACAACATGAGTTACACCGGGGGACAAGCTGCCAACAAAAGAAAAAAAAAATCAGGGTAGAGGTAACAAATCTATACAAGAGAAGAAAATAAAAACTAGGCGATGATAATTTTCCTTATCGTGGCCAAATGAAACCAAACTACACATATTAACCCAAAACCCCTTCCCAGTTAAGATGTATAAACAAAAAAGAACAATCTTATTCCCGAAGAAAAGTTAAATAGTCAAAATCTATCACATAATTCCCATTGTTACTTCTCTTTGCTTAGCAAAAACAAATGGTGATTTCGAAACTTTAAATATGATGGTTCCTCATTGCATTCACAAGCTTTCACAGTGTCGGTGAGGTGTTTCAAATAACAGAGAAGGAAAAAACAACTAAAAGACTGGATTTCTAGAGCTTCAAGTATGGAACCAAGTATAATAGAAGTTCCGAAGAAAAATGCAGAAATTAAAATTACAATCGACAAAAAGATGAAGATGTTTAGAGGATGGTTGAAAATACGAAATTTTTGAGTTGAAAATGTATGATTGCCTGAACTAGCATCAAAATACACAAGAATTTATTACATATTACATATCTATGAGCTTTTAGAAAAAACATACAATTTGCTAATAACAAAAACTGCCAAAGTTACAGGCAAAGTAATGAAAACAAATTCTTCTAACTAATCATAACTTATCCTGAATTTCCCACTCAACTTGATGTAAAATCAAGTCCAATAACGAAAACGTGAAAACCTTTAAACTTCAATAAAGATCTAATGAGATTCTAAAGATGAAAGCATTTCTCAAAACCGTGAGGAACAAAAGTAATACTTCTTTATCCACACCCACGACCAAATGATATAAATATTTACAAATATACAAAATACTTCTCTGAATGTCATGTCCCAACAGTGAGAATATTCACTCATCAAAATTTCAATCATACAAGTGTATTGAGGATTACCTATTCCAATATGGATATTTCGAAGGGCAAGGAAAACACCAAGAGGTGATCCAACTGCAAAGAATGTGTCAACCTGGTATGTAAGAATTAATGTCAAATCAGTAACAAGATTCATCATCTTAAATTTATAGCTCGTAAGAAGTTCTGTTTCAGACCTTGAATTCAAGCTTTGTGCACTTAATATAAGGGGTATAACTCTTTGGTTCATCATCTAGCATAGGTTCAAGCTTCTCAGAAATGGGTTGCTTTGGCTTAATGGCAAGTAACTCATTTTTATCTGTTTATGCAGCCAATAAAACCCAGAGATATTAACACACAAAAGCTCCTTCCATAACACAGAACCAAAAATAGAATGTGAAGATCAAAGATTAACCCAATGCAAGCCCACACATACCTCTACCTTGATTGTACGATTCCAGCTCTGCTACTTTGGCTTTCAGGGAATCAATCTGAAACACAGAAAATTTCATTAAAAGGTGGTGTTTATTATTATGAACCAAAGATTTCACAAAAAGTATCTGGCAAGAAAAGGTCAATTTTATATCCTTGGCTCATTAAACAAGATACGACCATACTTATGAATAAAAGACAAATGCATATAGTGTTCAAAGAAAGCCAAGAAGAAAACAGTACAAACTTGCACCTCTTTCTTTAGAAGATCAATTGTGTTGTTGTCCTTATCACATGTATCTTTGGACTCTTCCTCAGCCGCTCTCGCTAGTATACCATCCAGGACACCACCGTTCATGTGGTAGTTCATTGAAGCCAGCCATATCTGATGACATTGTGTCACTAGAACTCTGAACCAATTGATCAGTATCTTCTTTAGCTGTTTGCTCAAAGTCCATAGCTGCTGCAGTATCTGACACGACAGTACCCACAAGAGAGGAAAAATCTTTAGCAGGTGCTTCCTGGTGCTCTAGATGAGTTGATTGTACACCCATCTTGTCCTCGTCAGCAGACCCCACCTTATCCTTAGTTTCATTTGTCTCAGTGGAGCTTTTACCCTTCAAATCGGTTGAAGAGTCACCATTAGAAGGTTTATTGTTCATAGCATGGGAAGATTCTTCAATGGTATCTTGTTGTTCCAATCCATTGGAAACGGGGATGATAGATTCTCTTGATGGCAAAGGATGTCATACGAGAGGACACTTCCCAAGGAATGACCATATATAGAAACCTAAACAAATGTTAATATAAGCTAAATTGTCACCTAATCATTACAACCTAACAAAGAGATATCAGCTGCATACCTTTCCATCATAACCAAGATTTCGTTTAAGAAATTTCAGATATAACAGATTTAATTGGTTTGAAACCTGGAGGAGCAAAAGTGCATCTTCATCAGTTCAAACTTCAAACAAATTTCAAATTTCTACCTTAACAGACTGAAATGTGACTGTTTTATGCTCAAGACATCAGCTACATTTTTCTTCTTTTAAGACTACAAGGAATTATAGCATAATATTTGCCAAAAGAAAATGTGACTGTCTATGCTCCAGATATCTCTAACAGACCAATGTTCCAGTTTAGTGTGCATAGGATGAAGAAGCAATTTTAAAACTTTTTTTTATAGGAAACTTAAACGTATACTGCTTTGGAAAAACTTAGATAGTGGATCAGGTATTCGCTCTACAAAACAACCCATCTAATTATGGTCTATAGCTTTAGAAAAATGTCATTTTAAACGAGGAACCTGGATTGAAAGAAGCTTTATAGTTGCATAATGAAACAACTTAGTCATTGGGAGATAGAAATGAAAGAAGAGATGGTGAGAAATTGGAAACAAGATAAGCAGTACCGAGTTGATAATATCCTGACAGTAGATGGGGCTCATGTAGTGTAACACATCATGAACTGTTGCACTCAACATGACACGCAAACCTTGTACACCATCTAAAGTAATCTTTTCAACTGCAGTTTCGCCACTGAGCTTCAAACCTTTTCTTCACTGAAACACAAATACAATGGCATAAGAAACACACTTCAATGTATAGAACAGCAACATCTCTGTTTGCCTTAATGGATCAGGCCCATCACGTGGAGGAACGAAATTGGGTTTTAGACAAAAATCGGGCCAGATTTACTAAAGCCCAAGTAAACAAATTGGATTATTACACTCGGGTCACCCCAAGCCCAAACCCGGAACCTAGTCGCCCAAATTGGTGGAATAACACATCGCGAAATGCAGATCTAAATCCCCAATTTTCCCCAAATCGATCTCACGACAGAAACCGACTAAGCAGCGACGCGACGACGCAGAACTTCCGCGGGGATAATTTTCGACGAATGTTCGACGCCGAGTTGCAATAAAAACGGGAAAAGGGTCACTGTTTCCGTTGTGATGAAAAATATGGGCCAAATCACCGCTGTCGGAGCAAATCGATCCAGATACTATTAGTGACCGACGAGACGGGGCAGAAAACGATGACAGCAGTCCTGAACCCACCTCGGAAATTTCCGACGAAGGTAATCCATTGGCATTATCCATGCATTCAATAGTAGGGGTCACCACTGATAAAACCCTAAAATTAAAAGGGGTGATTGGAAGGACATAGGTGATTGTTTTGGTTGACAAAGGGGCTTCCCACAATTTCATTTCGCACGAATAGGTGCGAAAATTAGAGCTTCCAGTGGAGAGAGGTAAATCCTTTGGGGTAATGGTGGGAAACGGATTTACAGTTCGAGGAGGGGAATTTGCAGAGGAGTGCCATTGCGAATGCAAGGTATTGAATTGTGCCAGGACTATTTTCCCTTTGAGTTAGGAGGGGCAGATGTAGTGCTAGGAATTTCTTGGCTTAGTACACTGGGGGATGTTTGTGTAAATTGGAGAAATCTGACAATGGAATTTTTTAGTGAAGGGAAGAGGGTAGTTCTACAAGGGGATCCATCTTTAGTCAAGACAGTGGTATCACTCAGGGCAATGCTGAAATCTTTGCAGAGAGAGGATGCTGGATATATGGTCGAGTTATGCTCCATTGGTGTTAAGGAAGAGGAAACAGAGGAACCCATGGACCCCGCAACCGCAGCTGTTGTTGATGGATTTAGCCACCTGTTTGAACAGCCGAATACACTCCCACCCAAGAGACCCATTGACCACGCCATAGTTTTAGAAACCAATACCAAACCACCCAAAATCCGCCCATACAAATACTCCTTTACCCATAAAAATGAAATTGAAAGGTTGGTAGGTGAGATGCTGATGGCAGGAATTATACAACCCAACATATGTCCTTTTGCTAGTCCGGTTCTATTGGTAAAAAAGAAGGATGGCAATTGGCGGTTTTGTGTCGATTACCGGGCACTGAATACCATCACTATTCCAGACAAATTCCCAATTCCCTCAATTGATGAGCTATTGGACGAACTATCAGGGGAGCCATTTTTACAAAACTGGAGCTCAAATCAGGTTACCACCAGATTCGGGTTAAAGAAGAGGACGTGCCCAAAACAGCGTTTAGAACCCACGAAGGGCACTACGAGTTCCTGGTCATGCCCTTCGGGTTGACCAATGCCCCTTCCACTTTTCAAGCTTTAATGAACACTATTTTTAAATCAGTCTTGCGGAAGTTTATACTTGTATTCTTTGACGATATTCTGATTTGCAGCCCTGATTTGAAGACCCATCTGCTGCACATGCGACACACCTTTCAGATTCTCACCAAGCACGAATTGGTTATCAATTACAAGAAGTGTCTCTTTGCCCGTCAAAGATTGGAGTATTTGGGTCATTTAATCCCAGCAAAAGGGGTGGAGGCTAACCACAAAAGATTGTTTCAATGATATCTTGGCCCGTCCCACGCACCATCAAAGGATTACGGGGTTTTTTAGGCTTAACCAGTTACTATCGCGGCTTTGTGCAGAATTACGGTTTAATCGCGCAGCCCTTAACACAGTTACTGAAAAAGGATTCATTTGCATGGACAGACCAAGCATAGCAGGCTTTTGAAACTCTTAAAGCGGCAATGAATGAGGTGCCTGTTCTGGCAGTCCCTGATTTCACTCTGCCTTTTGAAGTCCACACAGACGCTTTGGGACAGGGGATTGGTGTTGTCCTGGTCCAGAATCAACATCCCATCACATTCCTTAGCCAAGCCTTCTCCAACCAGTTCTGATAGAAATCTGCGTACGAAAGAGAGCTGATGGCCATTGTGTTTGCTGTCCACAACTGGAGCCACTACCTTAGTGGCCGCAAATTTATCATTAAATCTTACCAACGCAGCCTGCAGTTCTTGACAGATCAACGTGCCAAGACACCCGAACAACAAAAGTGGATTTCTAAGCTCCTCGGCTTCTCTTTCGAAATACAATACCAACCTGGCAGCTCAAACCAGGTAGCTGAAGCATTATCACGACGAGGTGAGGGTGCTGAATTGAAGGCCATTTCGGTGGTCCAATTTTCTGAATTTGATGAGTTAGCTGCCGAGGCACAACAAGACCCCAAGCTCCAAGCAATCATACAAGACCTTCTTTTTGAACCTTCCAGCCATCCCCATTATGGTTTTCGCCGTGGCTGTCTCATCTACAAAAATAGATTGGTATTACCCACAACTTCGAAATTCATTCCTAAACTATTAGCCGAATTTCACTACAGCCCTGGAGGGGGCCATTCAGGCTTTTTCAGAACATACAAGAAACTGATGAATATAGTGTTTTGGGCTGGAATTAAGAAGGATGTGTAGAGGTATGTCCAACAATGCTTAGTCTACCAATTAAATAAGTATTCTGCCCTCAAACCAGCAGGTTTACTTCAGCCCTTACCGATTCCAACCCAAGTTTTTGAAGATATCAGCATGGATTTCATTGGCGGGTTACCAAAGTCAAAAGGACAGGATACTATAATGGTTGTGGTGGATAGGCTTACTAAATACGGACATTTCATTCCCTTGTGCCATCCCTACATCGCTAAAGATGTTGCTGTACTTTTTATCTCTGTTATTGTGAAGCTCCATGGATTTCCCAAATCCATAATATCAGACAAAGATAGGGTCTTTCTTAGTCAGTTTTGGCAGGAGCTATTCAAGGCTGCTGGCACTTCGTTGAAGTTCAGCTCAGCATACCACCCTCAAACTGATGGCCAGACGGAGGTTGTCAACCGCTCTTTGGAAACTTACCTACGCTGCTTCTGTAGTTCGCAGCCCAAACAGTGGCTTAAGTGGCTATCGTGGGCAGAATATTGGTACAATACCACCCATCACAATTCCATAAAAATGACTCCCGTCAAAGCCCTATATGGAAGGGATCCACCCACTCTCCTCAGATTTACTGATTCCCCTTCTGCTGTGGAGGAAGTGAACCAATAAATGGCTGCACGCAATGCAATTTTGGAGGAATTGAAACATAACTTAGCTGTTGCTCAAGAACAGATGAAGGGCACAACTGACTTGCGCCGTCGGGATGATAGTTTTCAACCAGGGGACCAGGTCTATTTGAAGCTCCAACCGTATCGTTTCAAATCCTTAGCCAAGAAACTGAATGAGAAACTGAGCCCGAGATTCTATGGCCCTTTTTCCATCTTAGCAAAGATTGGGCAGGTTGCTTACAAGTTAGAGCTACCCACTACGACAAAAATTCATCTAGTATTTCACATTTCTCAGCTTAAACGCAGTCTGCACCCCTCGGTGCCCATCTAGCCCCTGCCCTCTTTCCTCACCGAGGAACTAGAACTTCTTGTTCACCCAGAATCAGTATTGGCCAGCCGCACTTTATTAGATGGCTCTTGGGAAGTCCTTATAAAATGGAAGGATTTGGCTCCCTTTGAAGCATCGTGGGAGGCTTTTGATGTTATCAATCTGCAATTTCCCCAATTCCACCTTGAGGACAAGGTGGCTCTTCATGTGGGGGAGGGGGTATTGATAGACCTCCCATTAATCATGTTTATCAATCTAAAGGGCATAAGAGACATTTGAAGCAGTAAATGCAAGGTTTGAGGTGCCTGGTTGTTTGGAGAGTCTGTTACAGTCACGTGAGTGGGGAATCAAAGTTGTTAGTAGAGAATAGGTGATTAAGAAGATAGTTTAAATAGAAGGGGTATGTTCTGGAGTATTATCAAGTTTTAGGCTATTGTCATTGAGGGAGGTCCCTAGCTCCTCGAATTGCTGGGATCTATCAGTTTGGTGTTTTATACATTGTTGGTCATTCTTCTATTTTCCAGTAATATAATCTTGTTGAGACTTCATTAAGTATATTACTTTCTGTTTTGTGGATTGCTTGTGTGTTTGTTGGTTGATAGTGCAGGGAGTCTTAACAGTACCAAGATTAAGTAGCAAATCACTGATATCCAACCGGCTTATAATAATTACCAGATCATTTCAGGAACCCAAACCCAATACTGTTTCATATCATTTCAAATTGACAAAATAAATTCAATCCTTCCCGAGATGCTGATTTTGACAGAAATCAAGTTCAATATTACACGGCTCTTTTAAATGATTCCACAAATTGATGGCAGTAGACTAAAAATTTATGACAACTGTCCAAAGTAAAAATCTTTCCTGGTGGAAAATAATTACAAATTTCCACATGACAAAAAATAAGCAATTAAAAACAAGTGATGACATGATGGTATATCTGTAAAAATAGACAAATGAGAGATATACTTCTCAATGAAATGGTGTTACCATTTCTAGTTAGAAAACATAAAAACAACCTATCAAATTGAATAAAAACTAGGCATAGTGAAATGCCATAAACGTTTCATCATCTACATAATATACAAAATGCGCATGCCTCATTCATTGAATAAGAAGCAATTACATAGCCTCTTAACAATATGAACACATAATTTTTTAGTTTTCCAAAAAAGGAAGAGAGATTGAGAGAGAAAGAAATCAAAAGAGAGACATTATAACTAAGATACACAGCACTATCCACAAACACATCTACAATCTCGTTGGTCCATATTAGCTTCACATAAAACAGAGCCTAATTTCATCAAAACTGCATCAAACATTATGCATTTTCATATTCCAAACAGCTTGAGACGGGTAATTGACACAAGAGAATCAAACTACATACAGAAGAGAGAGTCCATTAGGTAGAAAATAAGTTCTTATTCACTTGGCAAGGGATATAAATAACTCCCTGGGTGCCACATTGGTCTGTAGTAAGGTGTTGTTCAGCAAGAATTGCTGTAATATGGCGAAAGTTGCCGACATCATCAACCAATTTAGATTTCTCCAACCTCTGACCAATACTGGGTACCATAAAGACAAGGTGCTTAACTGGAACCTATATTAATCAAAACACATAATAAAAGATTAAAATCTACTCAAAACATATTATTCCAGTTTAAATAGCATCCACGAGGCTTGTGGTTGTATCCACATAACAACTCAATTAATTAATTGAGCACATCAAAGGACACGTTAGACCTTAAATACTACTGTTCGTTCCTGTCAGTTTAAACTTTAAAAATCAATCATTACCACAATATATTTTAGATAATATCATCATATAATAATTCAATACCAAAATGGAAGGGGCAAAAATAAACAATGTGCAACTAAATAAGTCATAATCACTAGCTAAATTTAGGCTCAGTTAAAATGCGAAGGACATTTACTTTTACTAAGAGAACATAAAAGACAACAACAAACCATTACCCAGATTTAGTTACAAAATGAAGACAGACAACAAACACAATTAACTTTTTATTTAAACAAGACCTATATAACATTTAAGAGAACGGGAAATAAACCATTGAATTGAACACACAAAACAAAAAAAAAAAAAAAATTAGAAATTGATTATATATTCTAATTCATCATATGTTTTAAATTGATAAGAACCACTGTAAATTGCCAAGCTTCCTGCTACCCCTATTCTTTCCATAAAATTGTAATGACTTCTTTCTACTAGTACACTTTAGAACATATACAATAAAAACATACATACTTAGCATATGAAAAATAGTTGGGCCCAAATTTTTTTTACTTATAAAATATAATTATTTACATATACCAAAATAACAAGTACAAAAACTTTAGCAACGGTGGACAGTAATGTCAATTCTCTTTGTTTGTCGACTTCTTTCCGACCGCTGCTCACCTATTTCTTGCAAAACATGGAAAAACAACAAGGTAAGCACAAAAATGCTCAGTAAGTAAATCCATTATCTCTTCTTCTTCTTTGGTTATTTCCTTACTTAATTCTCTTCTTCTTTCTTTCGTTCCTAGTTCTTTCTTTTTTCTTTCCCTGTTTCTAATTCTTACTGTTCTTTCTTTCTTCCTAATTCTCACTGTTCTTTCCTTCTCTCTGTTCTTTTGTTCTATTTTTTCTATTCTTTCTAACCATAGTAGAATTCATGGTAATATACATGAATGATATGCATATGCAATAATGCATAAAAATGCATTTTTCTTTCTTCTTTCTATTTCTATTTCTTTTCTTTTCTTTCTATTCTTTTCTTTTCTTGTTCTTGTTCTTTCTTATTCCTTCTTTTCTTATTCTTATACTTTGCCGATCAGACTCGGTTGATGCATGGATTCGGAACCTTGGCTGTGTGAGTGAGTACAGTCCTCATCTACATGCACTCTTGCGGATCCCACAAATTATTTCTTTCTTCTTAGGCCACTTAATTAAGGTGGCATGCATATAGGAATTCTTCTTGGTACAACCCTCATCCACATACACTCTTACGGGTCGTATAATTCTTCTTCTTCTTATGCCACTCAATTAAGATGGCGTGTATGTGGGAATTTCTTCTTAGCACTCACGGTTTCCCATCACAACAACCTATTCTTTTATCTTCTTTAACGCTTTTTCTTTCTTTAATTCTTTAGTGCTTTTTCCTTCTTTCTCTTTATTCTTAGAGTGTTTTATTCTTAAAATTTTTTATTCTTTCTTAAGTACCACATATATACAAATATTTGCATATTTATGGCTCATGCTTAGAATTCTTACTTAAATGCACTCATGAAATGCAAATATGCAATGTTGCATACAATTAAGGTTTCTACTCATACTCATGCTTCTCTTAAGCATTTCATCAAACAATAAATGTGCATATACAAACTCTACTTTAACTATAATTCTATTTGTTTCTTAAACCATCCAAAATGAGAGTAAAACTCTCTTGTATCATCACAATCCCTATCACGACAAAAACACTCCAAAAACTTTCTTAAACTCTTTTAATTTCAACCAAACTTCAATCTATCATCATACAATCAAAAACACTTCTCATACTCACATATATCCAACAAGAAGTATAAATAATGACCAATCTAATCTCAATTTCCCAACAATCATAACATATACAATCTCATCTCAATTTCCCAACAATCATAACATATACATGCTTAAAGAAATCTCTACTGAATTGATTTCTTAAACTTTAACTTGAGTTGGATTTACTTACCTTATACTTGAGTAGTCTCCACTAAAGCTCTCTACTCTTGTTGGACTCAAATTTCCCCTTAATCCTAAGCATAAACTTAATAAGAATTCAACTTCTACACAAGTTAGTTGAAATTGTGGGGAGTGAAAAAAGATAAAATTTCATGGAGAATGCAACAAAAATGAGGGCATTATGGTAATTGACTAAGGGACAAAGATGAAATTTCCAAGAAAGTGTAAGCGCAAAATGGGAAAGTATGTTTGTAAAATAAGATATTAAGGGTTTAGTCTTACAAACCCCCTTATTTCTCTTCTTCCACCGCCACTTTCCTTTTCCATTTTCTCTCAACTTTTCACTCAATTTTCCAAGTATCTTTTAGGGCTTTTGAGTGGATTTTGACAAGGTTTTGGTTCTAGGCAACAAGAGGTAAGAATTCTTGCTATATATATAAGATTTACTTGTGTAGAAGTTGAATTCTTATTAAGTTTATGCTTAAGGTTAAGGGGAAATTTGAGTCCAACAAGGGTAGAGAGCTTTAGTTTAGACTACTCATGTATAAGGTAAGTAAATTTAACTCAAAATCCAACTCAAGTTAAAGTTTAAGAAATCAATTCAGTAGAGATTTCTTTAAGCATGTATATGTTATGATTGTTGGGAAATTGAGATGAGATTGGTGATTATTTATGCTTCTTGTTGGATATATGTGAGTATGAGAAGTGTTTTTTATTGTATGATGATAGATTGAAGTTTGGTTGAAATTGGAAGAGTTTAAGAAAGTTTTGAGAGTGTTTTTGCCGTGATAGGGATTGTGATGATACAAGAGAGTTTTACTCTCATTTTGGATGGTTTAAGAAACAAATAGAATTATAGTTAAAGTTGAGTTTATATATGCACATTTATTGTTTGATGAAATGCCTAAGAGAAACATGAATATGAGTAGAAACCTTAATTTTATGCAACATTGCATATTTGCATTTCATAAATGCATTTAAGTAAGAATTCTAAGCATGAGTCATCCATATGCATATATTTGTATATATGTGATACTTAAGAAAGGATAAAGAATTTTAAGAATAAAATACTCTAAGAATAAAGAGAAAGAAGGAAAAAACACTAAAGAATTAAAGAAAGAAAAAGCATTAAAGAAAAGAAAATAATAGGCTGTTGTGATGGGGAACCGTGAGTGCTAAGAAAAAATTCTCACATACACGCCATCTTAATTGAGTGGCATAAGAAGAAGAAGAATTGTACGACTTGTAAGAGTGTATGTGGATGAGGGTTGTACCAAAAAAAATTCTTATATGCATGCCACCTTAATTGAGTGGTCTAAGAAGAAAGAAAGAATTTATACGGTCCGCAAGAGTGCATGTAGATAAGGACTGTACTCACTCACACGGTCAAGGTTCCGAATCCATGCATCAACCGAGTCCGATCGGCAAAGAATAAGAAAAGAAAGAATAAGAATAAAAAAAGAAGGAATAAGAAAGAACAAGAATAAGAAAAGAAGGAATAAGAAAGAACAAGAACAAGAAAAGAAAATAATAGAAAGAAAATAAAAGAAATAGAATAAAAAATAGAAAGAAGAAAGAAAAATGCATTTTTATGCATTAGCATATCATTCATGTATATTACCATGAATTCGATCATGGTTAGAAAGAATAGAAAAAATAGAACGAAAAAACAGAGAGAAGGAAAGAACAGCGAAAATTAGAAAGAAAGAAAGAACAGTAAGAATTAGAAACAGATAAGAAAAGAGAAAGAACTAGGAACGAAAGAAAGAAGAAGAGAATTAAGTAAGGAAAGAACCAAAGAAGGAGAAGAGATAAGGGATTTACTTACTGAGCATTTTTGTGCTCACCCTGTTGTTTTTTCATGTTTTGTAGGAAATTGGTGAGCAGGGTCGGAAGGAAGTCGACAAGCAAAGAAAATTGGCATTACTGTCCACCGTTGCTAAAGTTTTTGTACTCGTTATTTTGGTATATGTAAACAATTATATTTTATAAGTAAAGAAAAATTTGGGCCCAACTATTTTTCCTATGCTAAGTATGTATGTTTTTATTGTATATGTTTTAAAGTAACTAGTAGAAAGAAGTCATTACATTTTTTGTATCACAGCAAAGATTTTGGGATTTGACGTGTGCCACTCTCATCGCCGCGACGTTCCGTAGCCGACCGTTATAAGTTAAATTTTTCTTTCCTTACTTAAAGTGTTGCATGAGTTGATTAAATATGGTTGTTTTGTAAATGAGACATAGAACCCGAGCAAGTAGTAAGAAAACAGGGAGTACGGGGGAACCTTCTAACAAACCAGAACCTACTCCCCCTACCCTTGATGAAGCTAGAATACGGGGGATTGTACAGCAAGTCTTAGTAGAAAGATAGGGGAGAGTTGAACCAGAAATAATTGAAACCCCCGTTCAAATACCGCCTATTAGAGGGGAAAGAGAAAGGCCGGTACCTCAAACAGTATAGAATCAGATTGAACCGATTTATGAGCTTCTAAGTCAACATCAGCCGTCAGCATTTAAAGGTATAACAGACCCTTTAGTGGCAGAAGAATGGTTTAGGTCCGTTGAACATACGACGGCACTGTTTCCTATGACGGACAAGGAAAAGATCCGGTATGCCAGTTTCTTGTTTCGGGGTGATGCCCGAATTTGGTGGGAATTGATGGAAGACACTCATGATGTTCCTGTGATGACCTAGGGCGAGTTTAGAAGATTTTTTGATGCCGAGTACAGAACAGTGGATCGGGTACATGAGAAGATACAAGAGTTTATTAATTTGAAGCAAGGGTCAAGTACAGTGAAAGAGTATTCTGTGAGGTTTAATTCCCTTACCAAGTTTGCACTCGGAATAGTCAGTACCCCAGAATCGAGATGAGATAAGTTTGTCCATGGGTTGAAGCCAGAGATAGCCCGGGATGTAATGACAGGAGCTGAGCCCCCTCAAACCTATAGTGAAGCTTTAGAGCGAGCTTTAAGGGTAGAAATTTTTGTAAACAAGCTCACTCCAGCGGGACCAAGTGAACCCTCTCCTGCTCCGTAGAGAGAAAGATTTGGGAGTGCAAAAAATAGAGAAGTGAAGAATAAGAAGAAGTTTCAGCCAAAGAAGAACAGAAAAGATTGGCTAAATAAACGGCCGAGAACAGTGGAGTTTCCCCCATGTCCTAAATGTGGGAAGACTCATCCAAGAGAGTGTTTGAGAGAGTTAGGCCGTAATGTATGTTATCGATGCCGACAACCAGGGCATCTGATGAAAGATTGTAAAGCTCCTCTTCCATTTGCAGCACAGAATTCCAGCGACACTAATGTCAGGGTGTTTACAGTAGCACAAGATGAAGTAGAGGCTAGTCCATCAGCTGTTACTGGTTAGTTATTATTTCATGCAATTCCTCTTTATGTCTTAATTGATTCTGGAGTCACTCATTCATTTATAGCTTATGGGATGATAGAAAGATTAGGTTTGAAACCTACTAGAGTGAGTCGACCCATTAAGATAGAGTTACCTGATGGGGTTAGTGTTGTGACCCATGAGAATTTGTCAGGAGAGTCTGTGGTGATCCATGGTCGGGAGTTAGCAGTTAATTTAATAGTGTTTGATATGTCTGACTTTGATGTGATTTTGGGTATGGATTTCCTGAGGAGGTATGGAGTAGAAATTGATTGTCGGAAGAAGAAAACGAGATTTAATCTTGATAGTGGAGATAAGTTTAGTTTCGGAGAGGGTCATCAATTGAGTATGTTGATTAGTAGCATAAAGGCTAGAAAGATGCTAAGAAAAGGGTGTTTTGGGTATATAGCCCATGTAGTGCAAAGTAGAGATGTCCTACAACCAGAATTGCAGAGTGTGCCAGTAGTCCGAGAATTTCCAAATGTATTTCCGAAAGACTTACCGGGTATGCCTCCGGAAAGAGAAGTTGAGTTTAGTATTGAATTGGCACCGGGAATAACACCAATATCTAAAGCCCCTTACCGAATGGCCCCAGCCGAGCTTCTAGAATTGAAGAAACAACTCCAAGAACTCCTAAATAAAGATTTTATCCGACCAAGTCATTTTCCCTGGGGAGCTCCAATCTTGTTTGTAAAGAAGAAAGATGGGTTATTACGGATGTGTATTGATTACAGAGAGTTGAATAAAGTGACAGTGAAGAATAAATACCCGTTACCTCGGATAAATGATCTTTTTGATCAGTTAAAGGGTGCAGCAGTATTTTCCAAGATTGATTTGAGGTCGGGTTATCATCAGGTAAAAGTGGCAGAACAAGATGTTGTTAAGACTGCCTTCTGGACAAGATATGGGCATTATGAATTTGTGGTGATGTCTTTTGGCTTAACTAATACCCCAGCAGTCTTTATGGACTTAATGAACCGAGTGTTCCATGATTGTCTGGATCAGTTTATAGTGGTATTTATTGATGACATCCTAGTTTATTCGAAGTCGAGAGAAGAGCATGAGGAACACTTAAGATTTGTGCTGCAGCGATTGAGAGAAAAGAAGTTGTATGCCAAGTTTTCTAAATTTGAGTTCTGGCTTGATCAGGTGATATTTCTAGGCCATACTATTTCTAGCAAGGGGATTTTAGTGGATCCTAGTAAAGTAAAGGCAATCCTAGAATGGCAAAGGCCGAAGACAGTAAAAGAAATGAGGAGTTTCTTGGGACTAGCTGGTTACTACCGACGGTTTGTGGCAGGGTTTGCCCAGTTGGCTAAGTCATTAACAGCTCTTACCAAGCAGAGAGTTCCTTTTATATGGTCAGTTGCCTGTAAAGAGAGTTTTCAAGAGTTGAAGAGAAGATTAACGATAGCTCCCGTGCTAGTATTACCACAGAAAGGTGTAAATTATGACATTTTTACAGATGCCTCACTGCAGGGACTTGGTGCTGTATTGATGCAGTTAGGTAGGGTTATAACTTATGTTTATCGTTAATTGAAAGAGTACGAAACAAGATACCCTACACATGATTTAGAATTGGCAGCAGTAGTCTTTGCCTTGAAGATTTAGAGGCATTACCTTTATGGTGCCAAGAGTAATATCTACACCGACCATAAGAGTTTAAAGTATTTCTTTACTCATAATGAGTTGAATATGAGACAGAGAAGATGGCTAGAGCTGGTTAAAGATTACGCGTGTGAAATTAAGTATCAACTAGGGAAAGCTAATGTAGTAGCCAATGCTTTGAGCAGAAAATCTTATTTGTCCCGACCCACAAGACAGAAAGAGTTAATAGAAAGTAAAGAGCAGATTGAGGTCATACCATGAAGGATTGCCAGGTTAAAGATTCAATCTACTTTACTGGAAGAAATTAAAGAAATGCAACTAACAGATGAATGGTGTCAGAAAATAGTTTAGTAGGTGCATGAGGGCAAGACATCAGAGTTTCAGTTGTTGGATGATGTCCTCCGTTTTAGGAGTCGGTTGTGTATTCCTCAGGATGCTGAATTGAGAAAGAGAATCCTTATAGAGGCTTATGACACACCGTACACTGCTCATCTTGGAGCAACCAAGATGTATCAAGATTTAAAGAAAGGCTATTGGTGGCTAGATATGAAGAAAGGTATTGCAGAGTTTGTAGCTAAATGATTTGTCAGCAAGTGAAAGCAGAATACCAGAGGCCATCAGGGTTGCTTCAGCCACTTAGTATTCCTGAATGGAAATGGGAGAGTATCTCGATGGATTTTATTACAGGTCTCCCTAGAGTGTAGAAATGATACAATGCTATATGAGTGATTATAGACAGATTGACTAAATCAGCCCATTTTCTTCCAGTAAAGGAGAGTACCACTTCGGATCAATTGGCCCAAATGTATATTAAAAAGATAGTGAAACTTCATGGTGTACCCAAGACAATAGTATCAGACAGAGATTCCAAATTTGTCTCAACTTTTTGGATGAGTTTACAGAGGAACTTGGGTACCATGTTGGCTTTTAATACCGCCTATCATCCTCAGACAGATGGTCAAACAGAGAGAACAAATCAAGTGCTTGAGGACATGTTGAGAGCATGCTGTATGGATTATAAATTATCCTAGCATGAGATGTTACCTTTGGTGGAGTTTGCTTATAATAATAGCTATCAGTCTACAATTAAAATGGCTCCTTACGAGGCCTTGTATGGCAGACGATGTAGATCTCCACTGCATTGGGATGAGATGGGCGAGAAAGATGAGTTAAATATAGCTTTTGGGCCAGAAATGACTCAAAAAATGATAGAAGATGTGAAACTGATCAGAAGCAAAATGAAACAAACCCAAGATAGGCAGAAAAGCTATGCTGATCTGAAAAGAAAAGAAGTTGAGTTTGAAGTGGATGACAAAGTTTCTAAAAGTTTCCCCTACAAACGGGTGATGCGATAATAAAGGAAAGTTAGCACCGAGATTCATTGATCCATTTGAGGTGTTACAGCGAGTAGGAAAGGTGGCCTACAGATTAGCACTATCACCCAGTATGGACAAAGTTCACAATGTATTTCATGTCTCGATGCTTCGAAGGTATATAAGTGATCCCCCTTATATTCTGAGCATAGAGGACGTAGACTTGGAAGAGAATCTTGTGTATGAGGAGCATCCAGTGCAGATTTTAGACAGAAAGATTAAAGAGCTCCGGAACAAAAGTATCCCTTTAGTAAAAGTCCTCTGGAGAAATCATAAAGTTGAAGAAGCTACATGGGAGGTGGAGCAGGATATGCAGAACCGTTACTCGGAGTTGCTTGTTTGAAAGTTGAGAGAAAATGGAGAAGGAAAGTGGCGGTTTAAGAAGAGAAATAAAAGGGCTCGTAAGACTAAACCCTTAATATCTTATTTTACAAACATACTTTCCCATTTTGCCCTTACACTTTCTTAAAAATTTCATCTTTGTCCCTTAGTCAATTACTATAATGCCCTCATTTTTATTGCATTCTCCATGAAATTGTATCTCTTTTCACTCCCCACAATTTCAATTAATTTTGAATGAAAATACTATTTTACCCTTAATACAAATTTAAGGCATTTTCTTCACATTCTCTCAAAATAACTTTAACCAAAATCAACTAAGGGCTATAAAAACATAAATTAAATTACATACCTCCGTATGGGCATTACAAAAATGATCATAGCAAATATATGGCAATAGATGCTAGCATCTAAGGGCACTGAATGCATCACTTAATCCATAAAAAACTGAGAAAAAGACGTTTCATTATAGGCCCACAAATATTCCAACACTAGCGATTGTTTTTTTGATGTAATGTTATTTATGTCTATCGCTTATATTTTACTAGATGTTCATCTATTCTACACTTAGATACAATGACCAGCATGTTATAATAATAAGACAAATAGGTGAATCATATACTCGTGTTAGCTTATATCCTAGAGAATGTCTCCTGTCAGGATTAAATATATATTTGCCTACTCACTTAATCACCATTGCACCCAAGGATCATTGTCTACTAAAAAGAGACAATGCGCCTTGACTTTCTTACAAATATAACGAATTTAGCCTCCCTAAAAAAAAAACACCTCATGTTTTTTTATTCATAAGAAACCCTGAATTTGTAAAGATATTATTTAAATTAATAATCAAGAAAAATTGCCAAATTGCATTTTAGGGAAACTTAATAATGGCATGCATAATTTTAATGGTGAAAACAAGACAAATAAGATCAAGAATCAAAATGCCAGATTACATACCTGAGAACAATAATCATCCATTTCCTCTTCTTTCTGCTGATGCAATTCCTCCTGAATGTAGGTGGAAAACACATAAATAACATTACTTCCAATTCTTTAAAAAAAAATAATCCCCACTAATCAAAAGTATTTTCAAACGGAAGTAGACAAATTTGATGAAAGAAAGTTCCAACTTAATTTATTTAATCAAGCATAAATTACTTATAATATATTCCAAAAAAAGAAATGCTATTAAATTCCCTAACCGAGATCTAATTACATATTCCTGAAGCATAAGGCACAAATGAAGATGCTAGAAGTTCTTATGCTAGTAAAAATTTAAAAAGGGAAAGATTAGAGACCTGGCTTGGTTTTTTTTTTACTGGGATTTCGAATAACCACGCCTTAACTTAATTCCATTTCCACTGAAACTAATGACACCAGAAAAACCAGAAGCATCAACATTGAGCCAAGACTCCTAGGTATCATCCTCGCTAGTAAAAATTGCATGAAGTCCCTACATGCACAACCTCAAGATACATTAATCTTTTCATAAACATATGCAGCAGACATTCATAATCAGGTATTGGAAATTCCAATCCACAAGGCAATATACATACTGGGGTAGAGCCTTGTAAATCAACTCGAGCTCCAAAAAGTCCAGAGGATTGAAATCTTCTCCTGTTTCAAACCTAGGGAAAGTCAAACTTCTTACTGTTCCCATACAAAAATGGTAAAACAACACATAATGCCGAATGCAGTTAATTAAAAGGAGAGAATGACAATAAAAGTACAACTTAAAAGATAAAGAAACTACAGACTGCTATTGTCAGAAAGCCATCGCATCCTAAAATTGCATATATTAAAGAAGATAATTGTTAAGACTCCCTGCAACAATAACAAGCAACAGCACAAACAGTCCAAGATAACAGAAAATATTCACTCCATCGAGTCTCAACCAGAGCATATTTCTAGAAAATGGAAAAGAAGCAACCAAACAAATAGAAACCAAACAGATAGATCCTAGCAATTCGAGGAGCTGGGGACCTCCCACAATGACACTATATTAATCTCTATCTTCACCAAAACTGACCCTTTATTCATACTACCTTCATGACTACCTATTCACTATAATAAAAACTTTGATTCCCTACTCACACGTGACTGTAACCAATTTCCCTAACAACCAACAGCAAGGCACCTCACACTCTTTACACTTTCTGACCCGATTGTCCCTTATGCCCTTTGTATTGATAAACATGTTTAATGGGACTTCTTCCACAGAGGAAGGGTAATCTGTAAATTCGAGTAAAGTGGGTGGATCCCTTCCGTATAGGGCTCTGAAGGGAGTCATTTTAATGGAGCTATGATGTGTGGTATTGTACCAATATTCTGCCCAGGACAGCCACCTATGCCACTGTTTTGGTTATGAACTACAGAAACATCGCAGGTAAGTTTCTAAACATCAGTTGACAACCTCCGTCTGGCCATCGGTTTGAGGATGATATGCAGAACTGAACTTCAGCGAAGTGTCGGCGGCCTCGAACGGCTCCTGCCAAAATTGGCTGATAAAGATCCTATCACGGTTCGAAACTACGGACTTGGGAAATCCGTGGAGCTTCACAATATCAGAGATAAAAATGGCAGCAACATCCTTAGCGTTGTAGGGATGGCACAGCGAATAAAATGTCCTTATTTAATGGTCGATTCACCACAACCAGTATGGTACCTGTCCTTTTGCTTTTGGTAACCCTCCAATGAAGTCCATGCTGATATTTTCAAAAACCCGGAATGGATGGGTAAAGGCTGAAGAAGACCTGCTGGTTTGAGAGCAGAATATTTATTTAATTAGCAAATGGAACACCGTTGGACATAATCCTACACATCCCTCTTAATACCATCCCAAACACGATATTCATCAACTTCTTATAGTTCTGAAAAGCCTGAATGGTCCCCCCCCCCCCCGCCCCCCCCCCCCCCCCCCCCGGGCTGCTGTGAAATTCATCTAAAAGTTTACGGATGAATTTCGAATTTCTGGGTAAGACCAACCTGTTTTTGTAGATGAGGCAGCCACGGCGAAAACCATAATGGGTACAACTGGTAGGGTCAAAAAGAAGGTCTTGGATGATTGCTTGGAGCTTTGGATCTTGCTATGCTTCGGCGGCTAACTCATCCAATTCTGAAAATTGTACTACCGAAATGGCCTCCAACTCAGCACTTTCCCCTCATCTAGACAAGGCATCAGCCACTTGGTTTGAGCTTCCAGGTTGGTAACGGATTTTGAAAGAAAATCCTAAGAGTTTGGAAATCCACTTTTGTTGTTCGGGTGTCTTGACACATTGATCTGTCAGAAACTGTAGGCTGCGCTGGTCAGATTTAATGATAAATTTGCGTCCACTAAGGTAATGGCTCCATTTGTGGACAACAAACACAATTGCCATCAGCTCCCTCTCGTATGCTGATTTTTGTCGGGACTGGGAGGAAAAAGCTTGGCTAATGAATGCAATAGGCCGCTGATTTTGGACTAGGACAGCTCCAATTCCTTGTCCCGATGCGTCGGTATGAACCTCAAATGGAAGAGTAAAGTCGAGTACAACCAGCACTGGAACTGAAGTCATTGCCGTTTTAAAAGTTTCAAAAGCCTATTGTGGATGGTCATCCCATGCGAAGGAGTCCTTACGTAGCAACTGTGTCAACAGCTACACGATTAAACCATAATTCTGCACAAAACGGCGATAGTAACCAGTTAAACCCAAAAATCCCCCTAGTCCTTTGATTGTGCGTGGGACGGGCCAAGTCAGCATTGAATCAATTTTATGTGGGTCAACCTATACCCTTTTTGCTGAAATTAAGTGACCCAAATACTCCAATCTTTGACAGCCAAAAATACACTTCTTGAAATTTATGACCAATTCATGCTTGTTGAGGATTTGAAAAGTGTATCTCATGTGGATCAGATGAGTCTTCAAATCGAGGCTGTAAATAAGGATATCGTCAAAAAACACAAGTATGAATTTCCTCAAGACCGGTTTAAATATGGTATTCATTAAAGCTTGAAAAGTGGAGCGGGCATTTGTTAATCCGAAAGGCATGACCAGGAATTCATAATGCCCTTCGTGGGTCCTAAAAACTATTTTGGGAACATCCTCTTCCTTAACCCTAATTGGTGGTAACCTGATTTTAGGTCTAATTTCGTGAAAATGGCTGCCCTTGATAGTTCATCCAACAGTTCGTCAATGGAGGGAATAGGGAACTTGTCGGGTATTGTGATGTTATTTAGTGCCCTGTAGTCCACACAAAAACGTCAACTACCGTCTTTCTTCTTAACCAACAACACAGGACTAGCAAAAGGACTGATACTGGGTTGTATAATTCCTGCCACCAACATCTCACCCACCAACTTTTCGATTTCATTTTTTTGGGAATAGGAATATTTGTATGGGCGAATGTTAGGAGGTTTGGCATTGGCTTCTAAGACTATAGCGTGGTCATTGGATCTCTTAGGTGGGAGCTGAGTAGGTTGTTCAAACAGATGACTAAATTTATTTACGACTGCTGCTACTGCCGGATCCATGTGTTCCTCTGTTTCCTCTTCATTGACACCAATGGAACAAAACTCAATCACATATCCAGCATCCTCCTGCTGTAGGAATTTCAGCATTGCTTTTAAGGATACAATCGTCTTGACTAACGACGGGTCTCCTTGTAAAACCACCCTCTTCCCTTCACTGATAAAGGCCATTGTCAGATTCCTCCAGTTCGCACAATCACCGCCCAGCGTATTGAGACAAGAAACCCCCAACACTACATCAACCCCTCCTAACTCAAAAGGAAAATAATCCTGACGCAATTCAATCCCCTGTATCCTCAATTGTACTCCCCTGCAAATGCCCTCCCCTCTGATTGTAAAACCATTCCCCACCATAACCCCAAATGATTTTCCCCTTTCCACTGCTAAACCTAATTTTCGCATCAAATCATGCGAAATAAAATTGTGGGAAGCCCCACTGTCAACCAGAACAATCACCTCAGTTCTTCCAATCAGCCCTTTTAATTTTAAGGTTTTATCTATGGTTACCCCAACAATATAATGGATAGACAAAGCCAATGGATTACCTTCATCGTTATTTTCTGAGGTGGGTTCAGGAGTGCTTTCGTCGTTTGCTGTCTCATCGTCGTCGGTCACCAACAAGATCTGGATCGATTTGCTCCGATAGCGGTGGTTTGGCCCGAACTTTTCATCACAACGAAAACAAAGACCATTTTCTCGTTTTTGTTGTAGCTCGGCATCGGACATTCGCCGGAAATTATCCCCGCGAAAGTTATGCGTTGTCGCGTCGCTTAATCGATTTCTATCGTGAAATCGATTTGCGGAAAATTGGTGACCTAGATCTGGATTTCGCGATGGGTTAGTCCAATAATTTAGGCGAATGGGTTCTGGGCTTGGGCTTAGGGTGACCCGAGTGTAAGAGTCCAATTTGTTTCCTTGGGCTTTAGCAAACCTGGGCTTGTTCTTGTCTAAGACCCAATTTCTTTCCTCCATGCGGTAGGCCTGATCCATCAATGCAAACAGAGAAGTGGGCTAAGTTAAACGAATTTCAGCTCTAACTTCCTCCTTTAGCCCATTTGTAAAAACCCCCATCAGAATATCTTCTCCTACCTCACGTAAGGGAGCTGCGTGAGCTTCAAAATTTTCCCTGTACTCCGTCACTGTACCAGTCTGCTTCAGAGCTACCAGAGCTTCATAAGTTGATCCTTTAAATGACAGTTTGAACCTCTCAACCACTACAGTCTTAAAATCTGTCCAAGAACCAATGGGTGCTCTGGATTCCACCCACTGATACCAATTCAGGGCACGACCTTCCATACACACGGCGGCTACTGCCACCTTTTCTTTCTCCTTATATTGATTCACAGAAAAATATCGGTCAGCTCTGCATGTCCATCCATAAGGATCTTCCCCATTGAATATGGGTAGTTCCAACTGCTTCACCTTCGAATGCTAAGATACGTGTGAATTTTGATGAAATATTGCTCCTTTTGTGACTCTACAGAGCCAGCTACTTCACTTCCTCGAACTGAGATAGTGGGAAAGAATGAACGAGTTTGTTTTGGTATGAGAGATTCTCTTGCAATAGAGACATCCTTCTTGTAGGTCTGTTAAATGATTATGATTTTCCTTCGATTTTTATAAGGATTTTGGGTTGGCTTTCAGACCATCAACCTCTTTTGATTAACAAATAAGTTCCTTCTAGTTAATATTTTATTCTGATGCAAGATTTTATGAAATTTCCGTAAGATATTTGGGAGGCATGGTTAGAAGCAACCCATAAAGGTGATTTAATATAAAATGATTTTAGTTCTAAGAAACTTTTGTTGAGCAATATTTGCATCCAACTGTTAGACATGTCTTTCTCATTAATGCAATTTGCTAAATGCTTATCTGTTGAATGTACCTTTACAGACACAAGAAGAATTGCTCTCTAGTTGGTGGAAAGAGTATGCAGAATGTAGTGAAGGTCCAAAGGAACAACCTAGTTCCAATAAGAAATTGGAAAAGCAACCAAGTCTTGCTTCCTCAGAAATTACTCCTAGCTATATGTAGAAGAAGAAAGGGTTGGAGTTCCTGTAAAGGGAGGACTTTATGAGGTAACCCTTTTTCTGAGGTTTCAGCTGTAATTGTTGTGCGTGTTGAGTAAGAGTGAAATATGGCTTAAGACATGATTTATTAACTTCTTATTATTATTACTGTTATTTTTTTGTCATGTAGATCTGGATGCCATGTTTCTTGTTCTTTATTCATTTAGTTATTTTAAAAACTTATGTTTTGACCTTTTTAATTATTTATATATTCTGGTCTGCGAAACTCTGAACTTTTGAGCATAAATTTTAATTTGATTTTTTTAATTATTGATTTATATTTAAGAGCCGTCTTTTTTTATTACTCAACTCAGAGAATACTTCTGAAGATCAAATCCTTAAAAATGTTGCAGGTAGATTTGGTAAAGAGACATTGTTTCCCTGTTTATTGGAATGGAGACAATCGATGTGTTCTTAGAGGTCATTGGTTTGCTCGTAAAAGGGGCCTGGATTGGCTTCCACTTCGTGAAGATGTTGTTGAACAGTTAGAGATTGATTACTGTAGTAAGGTTTGGTGCAATAATATCTGATACTGTGAATGATTATGTTGTTTGATAAGATGGAATCTATATAGAACTATTTCCTAGTTCATAATGTTAGTATGCCTGTGATTTGTATATATAATGATCTGCCCTCTTGGGTTAGGAAACTCATTATGAAAAGTGTATATATTTAAAAGATTGATGTAGATTGATTACTGATAGACCTCCCATTAAACATGTTTATCAATACAAAGGGCATAAGGGACAATTGGGTTAGAAAGTGTAAAGAGTGTGAGGTGCCTTGCTGTTGGTTTTTAGGGAAATTGGTTACAGTCACATGTGAGTGGGGAATCAAAGTTGTTAGTATAGAGAATAGGTAGTCATGAAGTATAAATAAAGGGTCAGTTTTGGTGAAGATAGAGATTAATATAGTGTCATTGTGGGAGGTCCCCAGCTCCTCGAATTGCTGGGATCTATCTGTTTGGTTTCTATTTGTTTGGTTGCTTCTTTTCCATTTTCTAGAAATATACTCTGGTTGAGACTCGATGGAGTGAATATTTTCTGTTATCTTGGACTGTTTGTGCTGTTGCTTGTTATTGTTGCAGGGAGTCTTAACAATTGGTATCAGAGTTTCGTTGGGTAATGGTTAAATCGAAGATGGAGAATAGAGTTGAAGGATTGGAAACGAAAATGGGGAACGTTGAGAAAGAAATGGGGACTGTAAGGGAAGAGCTAGGGAGCATTAAGGGCTACTTACTAGAGCTTCGCGAGTGGATGAGACTTAAGGAAGATAGGGATGCAAATCTGAGCCAGGATAAGGGGAGAGAATCTAACGCTGAACCTTCCAACAGTAGTGACAGTAGGGGAGTTCAAATATTAATGGATAAATATATTAAAAAGAAACAAACCACTAAAATTTGTGTCGTTGCAGCTATTAATCAATTATTTGCTCACAATGGAACCCCCTCTAGGAGGCATTACGACTTAGTCTTCAGCATTCTGACAACATTACTTATAATAGCTAACAAAGTAACATGTTTACTGAGCCAACAAAGCTCAAATCCAGATAAAAACTTGAAATGTCATATGGGTAAAAACAAAGCAAAGTAACCTTGCAACAGAACTGAATGCATACCAGTGGCCACTTCTAAATCAAAACAACTAATCACAGTAACATGCTAGCTAACCCAACAAAGCTCAAACTCCATAGACAGCCACAAAACTTTCATATGGGTAAAACCAAATCAAACCAAAGCAATGAGACCACTGGAAAGCAAAGAGAACTCAATGCAGACATACCCATATCTAAATCACGATAACCAACCAAACTAAAGTTCTTGTTTAGCTAACCGATATCTGTTCAGAGAGAAAATACAAACCATCACATAGAATATATGTATGCATGCAAGGTATGTATCTGCAGGACATACATACAGGCCCCTTAAAACAGGTAATAAACACTCCAAACCATTTATACATTATCATGATGCAAGCTTCAAAAAATATGTAAAGATTCTTACCAACTGTTTTCGGGGTATATCTCACCAAATTCACAGAAGCGCCCAAAACCCATTGGCTAGAGTCAACTAAATGAACAAGTAACCATAGTATTCAGAGCAACTTGTAATTATATAGAAAGAAGAAGGAAACTTTTCTAAGAGAAAAAAAAAAAAAAAAACAAAAGAATTATGTCCCTGCTTTACTAAAGCCAATCTAATGCTTTCGGAATGAACAGATTAGTGAACCAAAACATCAGAGTAATTTCAAACAAAAATTAAGGCATACAAGGCACTAAGTTAATTCAGATCTGGTAGAGGCTGCTATTAAAGCTTAACTTTAAAAGTTATGGTTCATACTTTGCATTGGCTTGAAGTCCCCTACGCAGACGCATTCCAGGGTCCCGCTCCCCAGTGAGTGGGCGGTAGTCCCTCTTGTCAGTGAGCGGGCGGGGGTGAGGGGGCAGCTCATCATATCATGAAAAATGTTTTAAACGGACATTTGCGTTAGTGTTAAATAGCATAAACTGATTCAGATTATAGGTGAGTTGCATATCTTTTGTATTATCAACTTTTACAAAGTCATATAGACCATCAATGTAATTTTACCCATTTTATAACTGGGATGGGAAAAGAAAACATTCAAGATGATCCAAAGTACCCAACTAATATTCTCTTAAATGGCTTAGTTGAAAAATGAATTAAACCATTTCCATTAGATGCAACTTACCTTCTTGGTCCAAAGAGATGCACCGAAGTGAAAAAGCAAGTTGAAAACACCGAACTACGGCCATGTGGCTGGATGTCTGTCATCACCAAAATGATAACCACGAATGTTAAGTATAGTACTAAAGTACAAAAAAAAATAATTTATCAAACTTCAGGCATGCCATAAAAACTCAAAGAAAAATGATGAGACCATGCAAAATTTGTTCCACTTTTTCAAAATATCTGAAAAAAGAACACAGAGGAGATAAAAGTAAAAACAATGGAAAATAACATAAACATGAATCACCTTAAATTGCGTAAACAATAAAGCAATGTTATAAGTGTGAGACATAGCCTCAAAATTTGCAGGGTTATTTTCTACAGATGTTGCTTGAACCTAGGCTGATGAAAGCAAAAGACTCACTTGATGGCTACTCAGTAGGAAGCAAGTTATCTGCAGGAAATAATTTAGACAGGTAGATGATTAAATAGAATTTCTAAAACACTGTGTTTAAATTAAAATTGTAGGATTTTGGGGTTTCATACTGTTTTTACATCAGTCAGAGCACGCTTAAAGCTATGTGACTGACTATGAGAGTGTCTCACATTCACATCTGGTACCCGACTTTCCTCCTACAGTCGTCCATCCATGATTTTTTCTTTTTCTTTACCTTCATCCTAAAAGGAGAAACTTCCACTTCTTACTTTCTGTGACACAGAGACTGGCAAGATGCTAGAAACAGCTTGTGAAGTGTCCTTGCCCTGATCTGACCAATGGGAGACCAGAGATGGCATTAGCACAACAGAAAATACACTATGTGCCCCAACTCAGGTTTCATGGTCCGGATAAGCTATTACTAGGAGTAATTGATGAAACAGAGCATCAGGAAAAGCCTGAAACAGAAATCCTCAAAAATTAGATGTTTCTTCAAATTTCTTAAAACTGAACAGTGTATTGCAATTTCAACAAGTACCTTTGCCTTCTTGTAATATGATATGTTCCAGATGGAAAAGACAATCTGAGCAGTCCTATGAGCAGCCAAGATTGTTGTTCTACCAATAATAGTATTATTTGAAATATTCTCTAGCAAACCAGACATCATATCAAGAATGGATCCCACATCGCCAAGTACAAACAGTTGCATATATGGCATGACTGCGTATATATTTTTAACTCCACTTCAAAAAATAAAAACATAAACAATCACAAACCTTCTTTGAGAGTTGTGAAATGCAATTTTCTGAGGCATATTGAAAATTGGCATTCCATTTAGCCATTTCATCCACAGCATTAGATAATTCAGCTGCATTTTGTTGGCATTTTCGTAACTGTTTAATCAAGTCGGTTATTGCACCAATGATAGCAACAGAGGCCTGCAGCTTTGCATTTTGTGTGAGTTGTGTGGCAACGTCAACAGTATGAATCTGTAAACAAGTTGTTTGGCAGCATTCTTATGATCCAAGTGCTTGATCAAGATAGATAGCAACAGGTGGGAGTTTCCTCCTGGAGATTGAACCAAAAAAAAAGTTCATATCAATTATATCCACAGAAAAACTAATAAAAAAATAATTGCAACAAGATGGAGCATTAAGATTCCATATGTAACCTGATTCCTCCAAAAGCGACTGCAGGTACAATATAACAGAACAGGCAACTCCTTTATCTGATGACCAATGATTTTCTACATCAAAATGATGGAAAAGGGGTTCAAGCACACGCCTCACTGTTGTAGCTTCCTTAGCCAACCTGGCTATATTATTCAAGTAAACTTTGGACCAGTAAGAGGGACTCTTGGAAGAGTCATTGTAAAATTTGCATATAAAGCTAAGAATGTTAAATACATTTAAGAAATCTCCTTATATAAAGAATATATACCCAAGAAGTAAAAAATGATGCCTTACGTTGTTGAATACAACTTAGGACTACTCACAGGGTTCCGGAGAGAAGAAACCCTCTTACTCATATCTGGAAAAGATGAGCCATGAGATTCTTCTTTAAGCACCCCTTGGACCCACTGGTCCTGAGATTAAGCATGTTGCCTCGCTTCCTTACCATCCTCGAGTTTCATTTGAAGATCGAGGTAGTTCTCCAAAGTCACTGAAATAATCTATTTTGGAATGGAAAATTACTTCAAATTAATATGAAAAGCAAACATTGTGTACTCCTGCTAGTGTACCTCATAGTCCAACTTAAAATATAAGAAGAAAAAAAAATGTTTCCCAAAATTCACCTATAAACTAGATGACATTAATTATATATATCACGTAAGCAAAAAACACTAATAAGAACCAACAAGAGGAAAAGCAAACTCACATTGTCAAAGTCCATTGAGATATGTGATTGCTCACCCATGAACCAAACCTAAGCATAGGAAGCGGGAAAAGATTATTAAAAGTGGCACAACATTAACAAATGAAATCTCTACATTTGAACCAAAAAAATATTAAGTTTGTCAATAGAATATGTTGGAGTTATGAGAAAAGAATTTAATAATTATCTATTCATACACTAAAGGCCAAATGATAAAATCAACTCAACATCTTCTAAGTCTAATAAAGGGGCCTGTTGACAAGTAGAAGAAGTGATAGACAATTTGGTCCAGAAAGGTAATGCAGAGAACCAGCTTGCTACTGGAAGCAGATTTCATGTTCAATCACTGTGTCCCGCAAGCAGGAAAAAGTGACGCCACACCCACATTCTTAAACAAGGAATGCAAGTCCAAAGACAAAAATTATTCTTATTCACAAAAAGGTTAGCTTGTCTTGTTTTAGTTAGATTTTAATTAAAATTAATTAGGTCTTTATTATCTCCCATGTAAGAAGGACTACAGGTGTAGGACTTGGATCAAATCTTCTCTCCTGACTTCTATTCCTCCCCTTTCTTTTTCTCTTTCACGATCGTCATATGTTCCCTATTGTAACACTAGAGGGTTTATGTGGACAGTTTGTCCTTGGTATTAGGAAAATTTGTTAATTCTCTTGCAAAATCTCCTATACATAATTCAACTATGCTTTGTTTCATAGCATATAACAAAAGATCATTTATAAAACAGAAAAGAAGCAATTACCACACAAGTAACCTACAATAGCAAGTCACAGAAAGCAATAAAAGTTCCTCTACTTTTTATATAACGGAACTGGAAAACTGTTGTCAGATGATTTCTTTAGGTTTTGGCCTTTTTATTGGTGGTAATGGATTGGAAAACTTGACTATACATGGCCATTCTCTTAACTTTACTGTTTTTCACACCATGATCTGAAAAAGAAAAAAGAAAAAAGTAATGGCAAGAGGAGTGCATCACTATAAAATTAAAAATTAAAAGAAAAAAAAAAAAAACTCAAGCAATTATTTCATTTCACGCATAAACATCCTGAAAAAGGTAAAAATTCTAGAAAATAAACAATTATTCATTTTCTCATACAACAAATAGATAACCAGGCATGAGAACCAATTCTGGCTCTAAATTAAAAAGACGAATTCAACTAGTAAAGATCACAGTAGTCGAGAAAGGAGAAATAAGTAAAATAAAAAAAAAAAAAATTCTTTTAAGAACATATCCACGACTTTAAATCGCCTGGGTCCATAAAAAGTTCAATTAAAATTCATTTTAACCCAATCAATTATGGCCAAATAAATGAAAAATACACCAAGTGGAAAATACCTGAGTTCGATTTTCGAATGCGCCACATCTGATTGAATAGAGACATGAGGAAGCATAATCAATTGGTTCTCATCTATACTGTATATTGCATGACCGCATATACATCCAATTTGTCTTCGCTTGGTAACCAAAATCAAATAATATAACAAAAAACTTAATGCAACCTTTACAAAATGAAATGAAAAGAAAAAAAAAAAAAACTCAATTATATACTGAAATGTACAGAAATAACAATATAATAGAAATAATAAGGTCTTTAACCCACACCCCCCCGCCCCAAAAAAAAGACCTCTTGTTCCTGTCACTCCCAATTAAATTGAAGCAAGTTTTTGATTTCCTGAGGGGGAATAAACCACCGGATCCTCGTTGATATTTAGATCAGACGGCTCTGATCGATCAATTTTCAACACTCGAAAAAACCTCTTGTTCCTGTCACTCCCAATTAAATAGAACCTCTGCTCGAAAACACCCAAACTTAATTCAGTTGAATAGCCCTTAGTTTATCAATTATTTGAAAATTACAGTTAAAAAAAAACACTCACCGCTCTGGTCTCCTAAAGCTTGAACTTCTCAAGGGAGCAGGATTTGGGGTCTATCTCGGGGTGGATTTTTGCGGAAGAGGAAGCATATGCAGGCAAATGAGATTTCGCCATTGAAATAAGCTTCATACTGATCTTGTCGGGTACAGATTTTGTTTATAGGATTCCAATTCCATGGTGAAGGGATTTCAACGGTCGGGTTAATTACATTTTGAAGTCCGGTCACACTTATTACATTTTAAATTTAGATCAAATTACCTTTCCCCACGCTAGGCTTGGAAAATCTATTTCCCATCCCTAATTTCGGAACCATCATGTTTAGAGGTGGAAAATTTGGGCCGGGTTAGGCGGGTCAACCCTAACCCGGCCCGGGAAAATGCAGGTTAAGCCCGGACTGCCATCTTGGCGGTCCGGGTTGACCCTAACCCCGCAACAACCCCTGGGCGGGCCGGGTTGCACAATGGCAACCCGCAACCCGGCGGGTTGCTGTTTTGTCTCTTTTGCAAGAGACCCGGCAACCCGTTGGGTTGGTTGTGTGCAACCCGGCGGGTTGTACATTACAACCCGCCAACCCGGCGGGTTGGCCGAAAAAAATAAAAAAAAATAAAAATTTTTATTTTATTTTTCAAATTACCTTTTTATCCTTGAAATATAGCCGTTTTATAGTCGTTGGAGGGGTCTTTTTCGTCCTTTTTCTTTCCCATTTTTTCCTATAAGTTGGCCATAAACTCTCACATTTTTCTCACAATTCAAATTCTCTCATTCTCTCATATTCTCTAATCTTTAATATCTCAATTATTCATTTATTAGTTTTTGCAATTTGCTCATATTTTAATTTTTATTAGTTTTTGCAATTTTTAATTCATATTTCCAATTTTCCAAATTCCAATTTTCATACTCCAATTCTCTTTCTTTAATTTTTATTTCTTCTACATCAATTTTTTTTTCAACTACAATGGATAAATGAATAAGTCTAATTTTTCTTATATTACAATTTTATTGTATCAAAATTGAATTAATATTTGAAATGTTAACAAAAAAAAAAAATTGAATTGAATTGAATTATTGATATTTGAAAAGTTAATTAAAAACAATTATATTTATAATTATTTATTTGAAAAGTTAAATAAAAAAACAAAAAAAATAGGAAAATCTGGCTAACCCGGCCTGGACCGCCACCTAACCCGACGGGTTAGGGTTGGTGGACCGGGCTGGGCCAGCCATTTTGGAGAAAATGGCGGGCCTAACCCGGCCTGCCTTTGTTGGCGGGCGGGTTAGGCCCGGCCCGCCAAACAAAGTAACCCGCCGTGGGCCAGGCGGGTTACTTTTCCACCTTTAATCATGTTCCACCCAATTTTTAAATTTCAAATATTATGCTTAACCGTCAAAGCGTATTTACATCTTCTTATGCAATATATACAAACTTGAATTAAAAAAAAAAAAACTTAAATCAACCATAATCTCTCTCATTAATTTTTAAATTAGAAAAATAATCTAAAAACAGATGTTTATATCAAAAAAAAAAAAAAAAAATTGAAGGCCATGCCTATAGGGGGGCCGCTGGTTAAGGCCATGTTGGCCGCTACTAGGTTTGACGGTATGTCATGGCTATTTTTGTTATTTCATTCTTTCTAGATTTGATTTTGAAGTTTTGTTTTTGATGTGTTTGGACATGGTTAATTATATGAAATTATTATTTTTTTTTTTTTTTGTATCTGTGAGTGTCTAAACCAGATTGCGCATACCTCGACAAGTCTCTTAGGATCCTGAAGTTGACAGCCAGGTAAGCATTCAGTGGTTATCCCTTATTAATAGTTGTAGAGATTTGAACTCAAGACCTCTTAAGTAATATACTCAAAAGTCTCAAGCAAACCGTCAAACTATCTAGAGATAATTATTAAAGTTTAATGTTGATGATCTGAAAGTTTGATTTTGTCACCCAAAGAACATTTTTATCATAAATATGACACAAATTTAGAAGAGATGATGAGAAGACATTTCAAAATCGATAACTTTAATTGAAATTTTATAAATGATTGAAATATCTGTGTAGATGATTTAATTGTTTCAAAATTAAAAGGCCACTTTACCCCTTTCCATGACTTATCAACTTAAACAATATTTTTTTATATTCTTTATTTTTATTAATCATTAACAAAAAAAAAAAAATTAATTTAACTAAAATACCAATATTTTGATTTTGTCTCAAACTGAAATTACTTAAAGGTTTTATAAAAGATCTAGGCTTTGTTTGTCTCATAATACAAATTTCAAAATGTTTGATTACAATAAAATTTGTTTTAAGTAATTTTTTTTTGGTAATCGGAATATCCGGGTCAGTTTGCACGTATCTCAACTAATATTCGAAGTCTATTGAATACCTTGTAAAATTTAATAATTATTGCGGACGGCTAAACTATCTAGAGATAGTTATGAAAGTTTAATATTGATGATGTGAAAGTTTGATTTTGTCACCCAAAGAATATTTTTATCATAAATAGGACACAAATTTAGATAAGATGATGAGAAGACATTTCAAAATCCATAACTTTAATTGAAATTTTTTAAATGATTGAAATATTTGTGTAGATGATTTAATTGTTTCAAAATTAAAAGGCTACTTTACCCCTTTCCATGACTTATCAACTTAAACAATATTTTTTTATATTCCTTATTTTTATTAATCATTAACCAAAAAAAAAAAAAAACTTATTTTAACTAAAATACCAATATTTTGATTTTGTCTCAAACTAAAATTACTTAAAGGTTTTATAAAAGATCTAGCCTTTGTTTGTGTCATAATATAAATTTTAAAATGTTTGATTACAACAAAATTTGTTTTAAGTAATTTTTTTTTTTTGGTAATCGGGGTATTCGAGTAAGTTTGCACGTATCTCAACTAATATTCGAAGTCCATTGAATACCCTGTAATTTTTAATAATTATTGCGGACTATCTAGTTATGTCCTTTTTTTTTAAATGGCAAGCTTTAATAACTTTTTAATGTCTTAACTAAAATATAATTATTTCTAAAGTTGATAAAGCAATATTTCAACATCTATTATTTATTTAATCATGTTTAAATTATTTCATTCATACTAATCTCATTTTTTATAATTATCATTTATTATTTAGCTATTTTATCCCTTTAAAAACACAATTAATAGATGTTTTATTTTATCTAAAAATCAACTAAGTGTGTAACCTTGCTTGGGATAGTATAATTGTAAGTTCAAGGTTGATTTGGTAGATTTGGATACTTATAATTGAGCGAAGGATTTAAGAAATTTGTTAAGTTGGTAAGTAATAAATATGAGGGGGTAAAATAGATTTTTAATTTTAAAATTGGATGAAAGCTTGACATATCACTAATGATGTAGGTGTTTTTTATATTTTTATAATAAAGTAGATGAATTAGACATTAACCGATCTTAAAGAGGGTAAAATACACTAGACAATAGCTCTGTTTGGTAAGTTTTTTAGAATAGCATTTTTGGAAAATAGGATTATGAGAAGTTTTTAGTACATCTCTGAATAGTATTTTCTGAAAATATTTAGATTATTTTAACCCTCTAAGTTTGTTAATTTAACTAAACACTTCCCCACAATAAAAGTTTATAAATTGACAAAAACTCCCCCACTCACCCACATATTGTTGACAACCGACCACCACTACTAGAAGGTGGTCGGAATCTGTCGGAATAATGTACGACCGGTTGGATCTGGTCGGTCGTGAGCCAATCAGACCTCTTTTGGCCAAATCCACGGCTTTTGGAGAACGACTGGTCAACTTGAAATAGTAGACTTTGAAGAGGCTGAACATTTGGCTGCAAACGACAACTATATATATATATATGAAGACACAATGATAATGAAAGAAATTAAGTGACTTAACAAAAAAAAAAAGAAAAAGAAATTAAGTGCCCATTTCGTTATACCATCATTGTGAAGTTAATCTCTCTGGTCTCATAACCATGAATTGCTTTGCATTCTATGTCTCGTCAAGCTCTTCTGCCTACACGCGACCTCAATCTCGCGATGATGGACCCATGCCAATGGAAATTGACGACGAAGAAGAGAAATTGGAGAAGAAAGTAGAGAAAGCGAAATTGAAATAGCCTTTGTTACTGCCTCCTTCATTATAGCAAATCACACCATGACAATACTCAAATCAATTACCTCTTGTTTCACAAAATTCTAAATGAAAAAGAAGAAAAAATAATATGGCACGTAAGTGTAGCAAAAGCTATAATGAGAAAAATAAAAATACTCAAAATTGATGCACTAACTTGAATCATTATTGAAGTAACAAGTGTAACTTCAACACCTCAAAGTAAATTTGGCTTCTTTTGCAAGTTTGACTGAAGATGACCCACAAATGTATTATGAAGACAAGAGAGTTGCCTGGAGTGTGAGTTTGACTGGAGTTTGAACTCTTGGAGAGATTGAGAGAGAGGACTACGGACTTTAGCGAGACAAAGTGAGTCTGTATGGCAAGAGATCTCAACAGTGGTGGTGGCCCCCGATATCAGGCGATGGTGGACGTATTTTCCGTCCGATGACAGGGGAGGTGGTTGCTGTTGGTCGAGCGATGGGAGATATTTTCCAATTTCAGGTAGAGGGAAATTAATTTCTGATTTAGGGTCTGTAATGGTTTGCCAAATTCTTGATATAATTAGGGAGGGAATTAGGGAACTCAAGTCGGCTACCACGTTAGTTTGCATGTTGGTTAGTAAGAATGGTTTATAAGTAAACATTACTCTTCGAAGGGTAAAAAGAAAACACTTACAAATCTCAGAGTTGGTTTTCAGTTAAAGTTCTATTTTAAAAATATTAATTTTAATTTTTTTTATTTAATTGTTGGGACAACGTTGAATTGGTTGTCCAAGTTAACTTCATTTGGATTGGCAAGTGGTAATGGGTGATAACTTTAAAATTTGAAGCTTTTGTTGTATGATCAATGGTTAGGTAATCAATTGGCTTTCAGATATCGTATTGGTAACCAGAAATTTTTGCTAACAAAGCTACTATACCTATAAACACAAGTGGTTTTCCAGTTTACAAGAACAAGATTCTTAGTAACTACTTTTATGCACAAACACAATCTATGTTTCAATTCCTTCTATATTTCTGGTGCATTTCTCACGCATTTCCACTTTCGAAATTTTTGTCGATCCTTCCCCCACTTGCACTCAATAAAGTCAGCTAAATCATCAAAGTCAGAAAATTTTTGGGAACCTTCAAGTAGACACTTCAGAAAAGCCTCACCATTGCAGGCTTCAACTGTTTCCTCTTCTATACCTAGATTAGATTCCATCTCATTCACGACAAAGGCATTTTCTCAAGTTTATGCACGTTTGTCTTTGTTTCTTTCATGGATATTTGTGGGTTTGCTGTGTTACGAAACAAAAAGAAAACATGAGATTATAGAGATGAATGGCAAATTACCATAGGACAAGGAAGGAAAAATAATATAAGAACAAAAGAAGAGAAGAATTTAGGATTTGGAAGAAATTATCATATATACATTGTTATTTTCAATCATCAAGAAGCTGTGCCCAATATTTAACATGCAGCCTATCAGGTTCAGTCATAAAAGCTAAAGGAAAAAGATAGAGTTACCAAAAAGTTTACACCGAATTTGTGCACCGAATGACGTGGCAAAATCCTGACCATTGATTAATATTAACTAATAATAAATCAACGGTCAGAATTTTGCTACGTCTTTCAGTGCACAAATTCGGTGCGCACCCGTCGGTAACTGTAGCATTACTCAAAGCTAAATATGAGATCCTTACAAATGTCCCACGTTTTGATGGTATCATAATTAAACAATTTCCATGATAAGACTAGAGGTGGAACATTTGACCCGCCTAACCCGGCCCGTAAAAATGCGGGTTAAACCCGAACTGCCAAGATGGCGGTCCGGGTTGACCCTAACCCGACAGCAACCCCCGAGCGGGCCGGGTTGCACAATGGCAACCCGCAACCCGACGGGTTGCTGTTTTGTCTCTTTTGCAAGAGACCCGGCAACCTACCGGGTTGCAACAGCAAACTCGGTGGGTTGTAACGGCTAACTCGCCCGGTTGGCCAAAAAAAATAAAAAATTTTATTTTATTTTTCAAATTACCCCTTTACCCTTGAAATATAGCCGTTTTATAGCCGTTTGAAGGGTCTTTTTCGTCATTTTTCTTTCCCATTTTTTCCTATAAATTGGCCCTAAACTCTCACATTTTTCTCACAACTCAAATTCTCTCATTCTCTCATATCCTCTAATCTCTAATNACCAGTCCTCGTGGGAACGATATCCTACCCATCACTTTATTACTTAAGCGACTAGTGCACTTGCTAGTTTTGCATGTTATAATAAACATGCATCATCTATGCCCTAGAGTTTAGCCATATTGATTTTTATACCAAAGTTATTCTAAAATTCTAATTTCGTTTAGATTTTAATGTATTTTCTTTTTCATTAAAGTCATTCATAAAATTATGTTTCATCAAATAGCAATAAAATAGACTAGTTTGGTACTTGGTAAGCAGTTCTCTTGAGATTTGACACTCATTTACTCGAGCTTTATTACTTGCACGATTTCGTACACTTGCGAATAGCCTATCAGTAATTGATAAAACAGAGCATCAAGAAAAGCCTGAAACAGAAATCCTCAAAAATTAGATGTTTCTTCAAATTTCTTAAAATTGAACAGTGAAATTGCAAGTACACTTGCCTTCTTGTAATATGATATGTTCCCAATGGAAGAGACAATCTGAGCAATCCTATGAACAGCCGAGATTGTTGTTCTATGAATAACAGTATTATTTGAAATATTCTCTAGCAAACCAGATATCATATCAAGAATGGATCCCGCATCGCCCAGTACAAACAGTTGCATATATGGCATGCCTGCATATATATTTTTAACTCCACTTAAAAAAATAAAAACATAAACAATCACAAACCTTCTTCGAGAGCTATGAAATGCAATTTTCTGAGGCATATTGAAGATCGGCATTCCATTTAGCCATATCATCCACAACATTAGATAATTCAGCTGCATTTTGCTGGCATTTTCATAACTGTTTAATCAAGTCAGTTATTGCACCAATGATAGCAACAAAGGCTTGCAGCTTTGCATTTTGTGTGAGTTGTGTGGCAACGTCAACAGTATGAATCTGTATACATGTTGTTTAGCAACATTCTTATGATCCAAGTGCTTGATCAAGACAGATAGCAACAGGTGGGAGTTTCCTCCTGGAGATTGAACAAAAAAAAAAGTTCATATCAATTATATCCACAGAAAAACTAATAAAAAAATAATTGCAACAAGATGGAGCATTAAGATTCCATATGTAACCTGATTCCTCCAAACGCGATTGCAAGTACAATATAACAGAACAGGCAACTCCCTTATCTGATGACCAATGATTTTCTACATCAAAATGATGGAAAAGGGGTTCAAGCACACGCCTCACTATTGTAGCTTCCTTAGCCAACCTGGCTATATTATTCAAGCAAACTTTGGACCAGTAAGAGGGACTCTTGGAAGAGTCATTGTAAAATTTGCATATAAAGCTAAGAATGTTAACTACATTTAAGAAATCTCCTTATATAAATAATATATACCCAAGAAGTAAAAAATAATGCCTTACGTTGTTGAATACAAATTAGGATTACTCACAGGGTTCCGGAGAGAAGAAACCGTCTTACTCATATCTGGAAAAGATAAGCCATGAGATTCTTCTTTAAGCACCCCTTGAACCCATTAGTCCTAAGATTGAGAATGTTGCCTCGCTTCCTTACCATCCTCGGGTTTCATTTGAAGATCGAGGTAGTTCTCCAAAGTCACTATCTCTACATTTGAACCAAAAAAATATTAAGTTTGTCAATAGAATATGTTGGAGTAATGAGAAAAGAATTTAATAATTATCTATTCATGTATTAAAGGCCAAATGATAAAATCAACTCAACATCTTCTAAGTCTAATAAAGGGGCCTGTTGACAAGTAGAAGAAGTGATAGACAATGTGGTCCAGAAAGGTAATGCAGAGAACCAGCTTGCTACTGGAAGCAGATTTCATGTTCAATCACTGTGTCCCGCAAGCAGGAAAGAGTGATGCCACACCCACATTCTTAAACAAGGAATGCAAGTCCAAAGGCAAAAATTATTCTTATTCACAAAAAGGTTAGCTTGTCTTGTTTTAGTTGGATTTTAATTAAAATTAATTAGGTCTTTATTATCTCCCATGTAAGGACTACAGGTGTAGGACTTGGATCAAATCTTCTCTCCTGACTTCTATTCCTCCCCTTTCTTTTTCTCTTTCACGATCCTCATACGTTCCTTATTGTAACACTAGAGGGTTTATGTGGACAGTTTGTCCTTGGTATTAGGAAAATTTGTTCATTCTCTTGCAAAATCTCCTATACATAATTCAACTATGCTTTGTTTCGTAGCATATAACAAAAGATCATTTATAAAACAGAAAAGAAGCAATTACCACACAAGTAACCTACAATAGCAAGTCACAGAAAGCAATAAAAGTTCCTCTACTTTTTATATAACGGAACTGGAAAACTGTTGTCAGATGATTTCTTTAGGTTTTGGCCTTTTTATTGGTAGTAATGGATTGGAAAACTTGACTATACATGGCCATTCTCTTAACTTTACTGTTTTTCACACCATGATCTGAAAAAGAAAAAAGAAAAAAAAAAAAAAAGTAATGGCAAGAGGAGTGCATCACTATAAAATTAAAAATTAAAAAAAAAAAGCAAAAAAAATAAACTCAAGCAATTATTTCATTTCACGCATAAACATCCTGACAAAGGTAAAAATTCTAGAAAATAAACGATTATTCATTTTCTCATATAACAAATAGATAACCAGGCATGAGAACCAATTCTGGCTCTAAATTAAAAAGACGAATTCAACTAGTAATGATCACAGTGGTCGAGAAAGGAGAAATAAGTAAAATAAAAAAAAAAAAAAAATTCTTTTAAGAATATATCCACGACTTTAAATTGCCTAGGTCCATAAAAATTCAATTAAAATTCATTTTAACCCAATCAATTATGGCCAAATAAATGAAAAATACACCAAGCGGAAAATATAACTGCGATAAAGTATAATAACTAGATATGTGGGAAGCGTCATAGTTCATGCATAACTGACTAAGAAGAAAATCAGTAAATAGGTTTGTAGGGGTAATAAGTGTTGGAGATCCCACATCGACTAGACACGCTCAAGCCAATGGGTTTATAAGAGTGGACAATCCTCCCACTTAATGAGGCCTTTTGGGTGAGGAGTTAGGCCCAACTCCAAAAAGTGGTATCAGAGCCAACCCCATTTGAGCTGAGTGATTGACCAGCGGTGGGCTGCCAAACTACCTCCATTCATAGACAAGTGGACCATATGGGCTTGACCGTGAAGGGGAGTGTTGGAGATCCCACATCGACTAGGCACGCTCAAGCCAATGGGTTTATAAGAGTGGGCAATCCTCCCACTCAATAAGGCCTTTTGGGTGAGAAGTTAGATCCAACTCCAACAAGAATAAGTCTTAACAAATACCAACTTGCAGCACAAGGGCCTTAATAACTACCTTGTCATGCAGAAAAAGGATGTGCAATGCACATTTGGACCACCATAAATCTTATATAAGTAACAAAACACTAGATAAATTTTTCAAGCAAAAGCTATTCAGCATCATTCTAGTTGTGCATCTTATTCCCCCATTTTGTCACAAGTTGCATCCTTATGAAATAAAATATAAAGTAGAAATTTACAGTTTCCAGAACTCTGTGCCCCCAATTGTGGCATTGATTCAGAGATTTTATATCAAAACAATGCATTTTGACGCTATTATCTTCTAAGATATAATAAAATCTCTGGTAGCAAAAGATCTGCATTAATATGACATAAGTTTTTTTTTTTTTTAATTTCTAGTTATTTTAACCAAAGGCATAGTTTTAAATATTGGATGGATGAGAGATTTTTGTGTAATCTTTGTTTGATGTTGATTCGAAATTTGTTGATGATATTTGACTGAAGATTGTTGTACGGTAAAAATTTCGTAAACTGTCAAAACTGAACCAATCTGACCCAATTTTCTCAGTTCGGTTTCAATTGAAGAAGGCTCCGGTACAGTTGGGTGTTTGAAGGAAAAAAAAAATTCAATCGGCTTCGGTTCCATTCAGACCAAAAACCAATATGTAGTGGCTTTATGCAAGTACAAAGCTAAATTAATATGCTCACCCAGAGAAATTTGGAAAAATAAATCCTGTGTTGATATCAAAATCATTAAAAACAAACTCCAAATAAAATTTATGCAGATAGCAAATATTAAGGCAAATGAAGAACTTAATACAGTCAATGTAAATAAGATGTACCTGAAGAACGTTGTCTGCATGTTTTGAAATTTTGATGCAATTGTTTTGCATGACTTCTGCTCCAGCAATGCCTGCAACAATGACAACAACGTTAAAGCAAGGAAGGAAATGGGAGAAAGGAAATAGAAGAAATGATTTAGAGAGGACATAAAACTCACTTCTCCAACTTTATCAGAAGATCTTGATGAAATAAATTCCGATCCAGAAGCAAATAATGGTGACAGAGCATCTAAATCTCCCTCTTCAAAGACAGATAGATTCAACAAGGACATCATTGTTAGGATGCAGTCTTTAACTAAAAAATCAAGCCCAACAACATAACTTAATGAGAGCAAGCCTGAAAAATGCAAAAACATCCATTTGGATTCTTTATGCCTTATCGGGTGAGTTTTCATCACATCAAACACAAACTTCTGAATTGGTAGACAGATATTGAATTGCCGAAAACAATCAACAATATGCACTACGGATTCATATTTCTTACATGACAGAACATCCTGCAAAGTTTTCAGACAACCTGAATTGCTGATGTGCCTCAAGCACCAAATTGCTTGCAACATCGAACTACTCATTAACTTCAATATAGAAGCCAGGAGACATATATCTTGGGGACTTTTGACCTCAATACACCACAAAGGATCACGCATATTATCAGAAGAGCATCTATGTACAATGGAAGTTAATATTGACAACATTTTATCTTTGTATGATTTATCAAAAGCATTTAGGCTCTCCCTTATATATGCAATAGAGGCATCCATCAGGTCGGATTTTGTTCTATGAGCTGTATTGTTTACGTAACAATCCAAAGATTCGTTAAGCTTTGTAACTAGATGATCAATTTTGTCCTTTGTAGCTGGCTGAAGATAAGATTCAAAAGCCAGTTGACTACTTCCAAACATACACGATTTGACACTTTAACTGTTACTACCTATAGGAAGGTCATCCATATGCAAGTTGGAAAAGTGGCTTTTGTACAAGATAATGGACCTCTCCAATGCTGTTAGGTAGCAATCCATGATTGCAAGATCTGGATTTAAATACTCAGAACGTATGCAAACACCAATTGCTTCAGAGAACAATAAAATCAAATATGGCTGAAACATTTTAGGTGCAGAATGCATGATAGGGTTAAGAAGCAACGATAAAGATACAATCAGGCTCATCTCGGGAGTCCTAAAATCTTTGCCAGGCTGCCAAAATAAACTGTTGACGAAACATTCAAATGATTTGTCACCAGAAATCGACAGAATAAAATATGCAGTAATCACCTCCATCACAGTCCCAATATCATCATGACCAAAATGGCACATGAATAGCATTTCACTTGTGGAAGACGCAGAATCAATTAGCAAAAAGTACTCCCTCAATGACTTATGCATTATATATACAGTGCCAGGAAACACAGCTGCAAACTGGTTTCACACTTTCTGCAACTTCTCCTCCCCAATGATCCATCTTGACAACCTACTCGGATCTTCAGCAAACAATTTACATGATGTCGGGATGATCCGAAGATCAGCACCAATTTGATCCCACTCCCTGAGGACTGCTTCCATCTCTGCTTCGACAACATCTTTGTCAAGTCTATTCATTTCTACAACATGAGAATAGTGCATCTCCCTCTGATGATCATTTTGGAAGGGTTCCATCGCTGGGCCCTGCAATTCCAAGAGTTGACTATAAGAGCTTGTTTCCAGTACATGCCCATATGCATCAATTATGAAAATGATTAGAGCTAGCCATATTTCATTTTCCCTCAAAGAACATGAAAACATTACCTGGCATAGTTCAGTATAATGTTTATATATCTCACTGCCTTCATCTTGATCACCGAGCAGTGTTCCACCATACCAACCATTGGCTTCATCAGCAAAGATCATTGTGAGATACCTAGATAACCACAAGACAATAAATAAAGTTACAAACAAAAATGAAAAGAGATGAGAAAATCAGTCACAGAAATGAACACTAAACATTCCCATTTTAAAGTGCCATCGCCATTCTGAATTTGGTATTTGTATTTGTGTAAAAACTCTAAACCTTCGGTGATTTCTCAAAAGAACAAATAACCCTTTAGTTTATCAAAAAAAAATAAAAGACCCCTGACATAAGTCTAATTATACATGACAGACACGTAACACACATAGACTAGTGAAATCCCGTATTTTCTTTTGATTTTTAAGAGCTTTCATTAAACGGCCAAAAACTTGAGACCCCCAGTCTTCCTCAATACAAATAACCCTATACTTTTTAGGTGAAATTATCCAAATGTAATAATTAAATTTACAAAAATAGAGGGACCACTTATAAATTAAGCTCCGTAGTTAGGCCGGGCAATGTGGCAGTATGAGTGAAGAAACTTGGTGAAAACTAGCAACCTATCCATTTATAATCGAGAAAAAGCTCATTTGTAATTTCTATATGATTCAAAGTTTCAAAGAATTAATCAAATTTTTTTTTTTATTATTATTATTTTTTTTATTTTTTTTGCTTTTAAAAAAACATAGTAATTCAGCATGAACGACTTCATCTAGAAAAAAATTCAATCTGACCCTTCAACTTAAATTTACCTTTAAAACAATATTTTATCTATTCCATCAAAATCATATTAATATAGGTGCACGGGATGAAATAAATTAAACTTTTATGAATTCTTCCAAGGTTTGTTCTGACATATTCTAAGAACATAAGATAAAAAAAAGTTTACCAACGTATTTTTACACTCAAAAATAATTTTAAAAAAGATAACATAAGCAAGAGTTATCCGTATTTTCAATATATCTCATGGAGTTTAAAATTATCTATTTTTTATCTTATTTTATCTGATCTTTTGCATCATCAATTACCATTTTAGCCTACAACTGCTCAACTGTAACGGAAATTTCATTAGCATTTGATTAACTTCTTTTTTTTTTGCCTTCAGAAAAAAAGGTGGAGGTTATTTGTATTTTCAGGGAATGACATGGGATTTAGAGTTATTATACTTTCGTAGACAATTGATAACAGATGATGTTAAGTGAATTCTAGAGTGAAACTTTTAAGTAACATTTTAATGTGTTTAAGATTATAAATCCAGATAACCTACACATGTATAAAATGTTCTTGTATCTAAGATTTAATGGTGGTCATCTCCAACAGATTGTGTTTGAATTAAAACATAACAGCCGTGTCTGAATCAACATACAACAACACTAATCAATAAATCTAGGGCTACCTACATATCTAAAAAGGATGAAAATTTCTAAAACCCTCAACGTTAATTGAACAAATTAAAGTCAAAATCCCATTCCAACTTCACAAATAAACTGATAGTTGCGTATAGAATCATGTCAAAGATACTCCAAGCATGCATATTTGCTACATAATGTATACTGTAGCCAGCCAGGTTTCACCTAAATCATACCAATAACTACATGGCCCATAAGAAGAGTAGAAAATACATGCATTGTCACCTTTGGCTTTCGCTCTGTAAATAAACGTGCTAAGGATGAATATTCACACACACTTCTCATTCATAGCTTAAAAGGATACATATTTATATACACTTGTAGTGTTCTAAACTAGGTAGGTGATCAATCTCTATTAGGATACAAGTGATCCCTTAATCCAGGATTTTAATGTGATCCCTATAATCTAGGAAGTTATATACATCTATAACACCCCCCCTCAAGCTGGAGTATAGATATCAATCATACGCAGCTTGTTACAAAGATAATCAACTCGAATCCCAGTTAGAGCCTTTGTGAAGATATCTCCCAATTGTTCTCCAGTCTTCACGTACCCAGTGGAAATCAGACCTTGTTGTAGTTTCTCACGGACGAAATGGCAATCGATCTCAATGTGTTTTGTTCGTTCATTGAACACTGGATTAGATGCAATATGAAGAGCCGCTTGGTTATCACACCATAATTTCACTAGTACTGAAGTTTCAAGGCCTATTTCAGTCAGGAACTGATATATCCATATTATTTCACAAACAGCTTGTGTCATAGCTCTATATTCCGACTCTGCACTTGATCGTGACACGAAATTCTGCTTCTTGCTCTTCCATTATATTCAATTTCCTCCGACAAAGACACAATAGCCTGATATGGATCTTCTGTCTACCTTGGAACTTGCCCAATCTGCATCTGAGAAACATTCAATATGAGAGTGACTATGATTGGCAAATAATATACTATGTCCAGGGGCTCTTTTCAAATAACACAAGATCTGCTCCAAAGCCGCCCAATGATGAACTGTTGGGGAGGCCATAAACTAACTGACAACACTTACTGAATATGCAATATCTAGACGAGTCACCGTAAGATAGTTCAACTTCCCAACCAATCTTCTATATTTTTCAGGTTCTCCAAATAGTTTACCATCTTTCGTAAGCTACATATTAGGAACCATCGGAACACTACATAGCTTTGCCCCCAATTTCCCTGTCTCAGTTAATAAGTCGAGCACATATTTCTTCTGAGAAAAGAGTATACCTCGTTTGCTCCTTGTAACTCTAACCCCCAAGAAATACTTCAATATCCCTAAGTCTTTTGTGTGGAACTGGGTATGGAGAAAAAACTTAAGAGATATGATGCCCACACTATCACTCCCAGTAATAACAATATCATCCACATGCACAACTAGAAGAATGATACCAGTTTCAAACCGTTTGTAGAAAACAGAATGGTCAGTTTTACATTTCGGCATACCAAATCTCTCAACAGCCTGACTAAACTTTCCAAACCAAGCACGAAGACTCTGTTTTAAACCATACAGAGATTTGCGAAGATAACATACTTTCTCATACTCCCCTTGAGCAACAAACCCAGGAGGTTGCTCCATATATACCTCTTCCTGAAGATCGTCGTGAAGAAAAGCATTCTTGATGTCTAGCTGATGCAAAGGTCAATCATAAGTAGCTGTCATAGAGATAAACAGCCGAATAGAGGTGAACTTAGCCACAGGGGACAAAGTATCAAAATAATCAACTCCATAGATCTGAGCATATCCTTTAGCAACCAGACGAGCTTTTAGTCGAGCAACTGATCCATCTGGATTAACTTTAACTGTAAACACCTATTTGCATCCAATTGCATGTTTCCCTTAAGGTAAATCTACCAATTTCCAAGTACCATTGTCATCTAAGGCATTCATTTCCTCTATCAGTGCATTACGCCAACCAGTATGAGAAAGGGCTTCATGAACAGTTTTAGGGATAGTAATAGAATCAAGGGAAGCAATAAAGGAGCATGATGAATGTGACAAATGATCATAAGAAACACAAGAAGAAACAGGATAAGTACACTGTCATTTACCTTTTCGCAATAGGAAGATCATCACTTGAAACTGGATCGAATGACGAAGAAGTTGGTGCCGGACATGAAACAAGAAGAGGTGGACGATGAGAGTAGACTTTGACAGGAGCAGGATTAGAGATAGGAGCCGATGCAGGAAGCTTAGGAATAGTGACAAGGTCAAAGACAAGAGCTGGTTCAGATATCGGTGTAGGGAAAGTGAAGGTATAAACTAACAAATCATCATTATCATCATCCTTCTGACGATCTACAGGAGAAGAGGGAAAGTATGGTGTTTCTTCTAAAAAGGCAACATCAATGGAAACAAGATACTTATTAAGACTTGGACAATAACACCGATATCCTTTCTGAAGTCGAGAATAACCAAGAAAGACACATTTTAATGACTTGGGATCTAATTTAGTGACTGATGGTTGAACATCCCGAACAAAGCAAGTGCTACCAAATACCCTAGGTTCAAGAGAAAATAATGCTTTGTTAGGAAAAAGAATACTGCACGAGGTCTCACCATGAAGGACAGAAGATGGCATGCGGCTAATCAAAAAGCAGGCGATGGAAACTGCATCAGCCTAGAATGGTTTAGGAACATTCATTTGGAATAATAAGGCTCTGGCAGTTTCAAGAAGATGTCTGTTTTTCCGTTCTGCTATTCCGTTTTGAGATGGAGTATCAACACATGAAGTTTGATAAGAATGCCATTCTGAGTCATGTAACTTTGAAAAGAAACTGACATATATTCTTTTGCATTATCACTACGCAGTGTATGAACAGAAACATTGAATTGAGTTTTAATCTCAGTACAAAAAGCACAAAAATAAGAAAACAAATCAGAACGATTTTTCATTAAGAATAACCAAGTCATACGAGAGTAATCGTCCACAAATGTAACAAAATATCTAAAACCAGTTTTAAACAGAACTGGACAGGGACCCCAAACATCAGAGTGAACTAATTCAAAGGGAGAATTAACTCTTTTATTGACTCTAGGACTAGAACTGACACGATCATGTTTAGCAAACTGACACAACTCACACTCTAATGTAGACACTTTATTAAACTAAGGACACAATCTCTTCAGTGAAGGAAGAGATGGATGGCCCAAACGACAATGTGCTTGAAACGAGGATGCAACGCTAGAACAAGCGACAGGTGTAGATTTTGGTCTGTCGAGAATATATAAACCTTCAGATTCATGTCCTTTACCAATAATCTTCTTCGTCATAATATCCTGAAATAAGCAATAATCAGAAAAGAATAAAACACAACAGGTAAGAGCACGAGTAAGTTGGCTAACAAAAATCAAATTGAAAGAAAAATCTAGTAAATGTAAGGCATTTGACAAGGGAAGCTATGGAGTAGGGGTAACTATGCCAGACCTAAGAACGTAGGATGGTGACCCATCTGCTAAAGTCACATTCGAAAGGGTTTTTGATTGATAAGTAGCAAAGAGACTGGGATTACCTGACATGTGATCTGTTGCACCAGAGTCAATGACGAATTTGGAGGATGAGGAAAAGAGACATGTATGTGGCTTACCTAAGTCAGCCATAGCCGTGACAGGAGTATGTGAAGCTTTTAATAATTCCTGGTACAATGAAAACTTGGCAAATTCATCTGCAGAGATAAGAACTGACTGATCCGAATTATCATTTTTGGATGCAACATGGGCAGAGGGATTTCTTTTATTTCTGTTCTGAAGCTTTCTACAATCACGCTTCATGTGTCCTGGCTTATGGCAATAGTGACACACAATTCCTCCCATATTACTATTTGACCCTCCTCCTCTGTTGCCACTTCCAAATTGTGATCGCCCAACTTCATAGTCATTCTTTTGATTGACAAGAGCACCACTAAATTGAACCGGTGGGGTACCTTCTGTGCGAAGTACCCTACTAAAGACATCCTGCAACAAAGAGATCTCTGGACTGGCTAGAACCTGAGACTTAGCAGTCTCAAATTCAGAAGGAAGACCTGCAAGAAAACTCATGACTGCCATTTACTCCCGTTGTTTTTATTGAACTTTGGCATCAGCACTGAAGGGTAACAACATGTTCAACACTTCATAAGTCTTCTTAAACTCCATAAAATAAGAAGTAAGAGACTTATCTTGTTTCTCTGCATGGTAGAATGCCTTACACACTTCATAAATATGAGAAACATTCCCTTTTCCAGAATACAAAAACTCCAAATAATCCATCAGTTCTTTAATAAACTCACAATGATTAATTAGGCCAAGTACCTCACCGTCAATAGAGTTCTGTATTTGTAGAATCAACCGAGCATCATCCTGGAGCCATGTCTTTTTCGAATCATCCTCAAGTGGATCATCAGTCATATGATCATCTTTATCAATACTCCGCAAATACAGTATAATAGTTTTACTCCAATCATGGTAATTAGTTATACCAATGAGCTTATGTTCTGTAATTTTCGACATCGTTGGTATCATTTCCATTACTAGCTTTCTATCAGACATGTCTTAAACAGACGATAATCCCAATGCACACTAACAAACGGTTAAAACAAAGCGAACTAACCAAATTTCAATGACACACCAAATCAATCAACAGCCCCCACCAACCAGAGGCCACAGCACAACAAAAATCCAATAACCAAACGAAAACAAAGTGCTGAAAGATCACAACTAAATCCTCAGAAATATCCAAACAAAGAACAGTAGTAAACCAGTAAGAGATTACCCAATCCAGCATGAAAATATGCTGTACAAGTACCGACGAAGCAGACGAAGAGAATCGAAAGGGACATCAACGGTGGACACGCTCTCACGCGCCGGCGCATGATACTGTTCACCGGAGTTTCAGGTGGCGTGTGGAGCTCACACGCGGGGATTCTGATGGCCGAAACTCGGGGTTTTGCCGATCGACGGCTTTTGAATCTCCCTAGGGTGGTGGTGTTGAACAAATCTCAACCTAAATAGGTGTTCCCAATTTGAAACCCAAACCCTAATTTCCTAATTTTGAAACTCAAACCCTAATTACCTTTTCAAGGCTCTGATACCATGTAAATAAATATACTAAGGATGAATATTCACACACACTTCTCATTCATAGCTTAAAAAGATACATATTTATATACACTTGTAGTGTTCTAAACTAGGTAGGTGATCAATCTCTATTAGGATACAAGTGATCCCTATAATCCAGGATTTTAATGTAATCCCTATAATCTAGGAAGTTATATACATCTGTAACAGGCTCAAAACAAGCAACTTGAGGGCCAACCTAGCTAGTGACAAACTGAGTTAGGTTAACTAAGCTATAACATTGAGAAACAGCATCGAAGTGTCCTTCTATGCCAAATGGGAATGCTTTAATTATAGAGAAAATTACCTCTGGAAGACACCTTCGTCATTTATGTCATCAACCGAAGAAAGCCAATTCAAGTCACAGAAAGTGTCGGCTCTTATTTCATTATGAACTTCCCGATTTACAATTTCATGTGATGTAACATTGGGAGCAGACACACTTCCTTCAAGCTTTCTCTGGCCGAAGAGCCAATTGGGACTCTTCAACTGTATTTCACTGTATAAGAAACTTGCCTGAGTTAACAAATATAAAATAAATTGCCACACAAATTCTCATATTTGCACTGGCAAGATCAAAGTGTTAAACAAACTAAAAATAAGATAATGAAAATACTTTATGCAAATAACTAAGAGTGATGAATAAAAATGCGGACACAAAACAATGTAAACAAAAGGAGCTTATTTTGCAAGTTATTAAGTTCAAACAAGTACTCTAAGACTAGTGACCAAATGAAGAAACTAAACATGCTTATGAACTTGGTGGAGAGACAAGCCTCTTGATCTAAGGTGATCCACACAGCTACACAACAATACATATAACAAATAAGACTATATTAAAAAGGTAGAAAAACTTGAAATCATAAGCTTAGAGGGAAAGTATGTCCTCAACAGCAGAACAAAAGAGATGGAGGAAGTCATAAACAGGACCAGAAAAACTAAAAGAGTAAACAGATCAACATCTTTTAAGAAATGAGATAGAAATTGTGCACAAATGCAGAATGAGAAAGGGAGGAAGATTCACGCTGCATCAGGTGCCATCACCTGGTCTTTGGTCTGGTGCACTACAAAGTCTTTAACATTTTTTATTGAGCTACGTGTTTTCGCTATCAATTTTTTCAAAGAAAGTCAATTTTAGCCGAGAAAAATCTTCTCTTCATGCCGGAACAGGGGCAAGAATCATCCCCTGTCCTACAGCTTTAACAGTAGCTTCCAAACTGCAAAGTGGATAATTGAAAGAGAAAAAAAACTAAATTCTAATAGGATAACATATCTGCCACTGTGTGCCTAGTTAGTAAATACGGGTACGACAAAAAAAAGGTACGAGAATTTTACAGGTATAATACAACAAACGATGAAAAATACGTTTATAAAAATTCGGCCATGAAATTCAGATACGGGAAAAATACAGTACAAGTATATACGGGCTTAATATGATACATTGTCAATAATACGTTTTGAAAAATACGGCAATATCAATCTTAGTTTTAACACTTTTATGGACTACCTGGTTAAAATCAATATAACATTTCAAATGCAAAGTATTCAATTAACCAATAACACAAATACACAATATATAACTGATATTCAAATTATAGTCTCCAGACTCAAACACAATATTTAGCCAAGATTCAACTATAGTGTCAAAGCAAACACATAAGTCATAACAAAACCAAAATTCAAAGTCGAATTAGAGCTCCAAGCAAATAAAATACACAAATAATACAACAAAGATTCAAATTATAGTTTATAACAAAAACTCACAAAGTACATAAACAACAATAAGTCAATAACAACTCAAAAAAGAGCATCGTCCAACCAAGCAATATCATCATTATCCATTAAGTCATCCATGTAACTCTCAACTCTAGAAGGCTGAGAAGGAGGAGTAGCAACTGTAGAAACTGCACCTCTTGTAGGAAGGTAGGTGTGCATATGAGCCAAGCCAAGCCGAGCAGTGGCTGGCTCGAGCTCGGCTCGTCAAGAGAAGGGGTGAGCTCGAGCTCGTCGAGCTTCGGCTTGTGAGCTCGAGCTCGACTCGGCTCGGCTCATTAAGTTTCGAGCCGAGCCAGGCTGAGCTCGAGCTCGAGCCAAGCTCATTTTCATATTTTTGAATAGGTTGCAGATTTGCAGATTTTTGAATAGCCAAGCTCCGAAATTTAAAAGTAGCTAAAGTTGCAATAAAAGCATTTGAATTGGTTGGAGATTTCTCTTCACAGCGTGTTGTAATGGGAAATTAAGATTAGTTTTCAATTTTTCATAGCATTAAAATTTATTCAGGCAAACCACATAGTTTTGCAACTTAATATAAAATCATGCTACATATCAATTAAAATAGCTGAAGATAATCTTGAGACAAAATAATTTATATGCTTGTCAATATCTGTGTCTTGATCTTAATCAAAGCTTAAACCACTCAATCAACAGTTCTGAAGTAAAAGTAAAAGAACAACAATCAGTTTCAGACTGTAAAAAACTAGACAAAATTCCATCTTCCTTCTGGTGTTATGCCTTTGTGCTAGACAAAATTTTCAGACTATCTTCCTTCATCAAAACCTTTCTTCAACATCCTGTGCACATGTAAAACATCCCCAATCATTGAAATTTGCATACAGCAAACAGATTATATTCAATTTTCAGAAATAGTAACACACTCCTACAAACTAACCATCACAAGGTAAAGAAGCAAATGTCATGTTTATGTGAATAGGAAGTGTTTCTCCACGTTTCAAGTCTACAGATATCTGCCAAACACTGTCAATTCATGCGTATCCTCATGAAGTACATAAACTGACATGTGTGGCTCATGATTTTTACCCGTCTGCTCTTTGTTTTCCAGTTGGAGGTGTCAACAGAACACCAAGTTCTTTCTGCAGCAATTCAATGAATACCTCTATTGAAATTAAAAATGCAACAATATACAATTGCCACAGATGCCAAATGAAGAAGCAAATTTCAACCTTTCCAAACCCAGCATACACATGCATATCCACAGACAACTACAAACATATACTCACAACAATCAAACAATCAAACATATTACCAAGAAGCAAATTTCAACCTTTCCAAACCCAGTATATACTGACTTTCATAGCTCAATACCTCTACAAAATTAAACCCAGTATTTTCACATCTATCTTTGTATATATATATAAACCAAGATCAATATGAGAACCTATCTACGCCAATCTTTGCTGAGCAAAGTAATCTTCACGACCTTAAACATAACATTGTAAAGAAATCTTGAAATTTGCCAGTCAATAGATTTAGAGATTAAAGTAAAGAGAACCTAAAAATGACAGATCTGAAGCCCATAACAGTATGAAAAGTGCTAAAATTGAAAGAAATGTAAAGAAATAAAAGTAGAGAAGGGAACCTTGAAGAAGACAGAGTGAAAACCCAGATCACGAATCCATGTTTGGTGAGTGAAAGGAGAGAGCGGTTTGAGAGAGTTTATAAGAAGATTTTGAGTTGAGTGTATGGGTTTGAGCGAATATACGCCAAAGGAGAGAACGAGCTGTGGTTTAGTTTTGCGACTGCTGTAGGACGACGACTGTTGTGGTTTAGTTTTCATTTTAGGGTAATGGAAATTGGACGCGAGCTCAGATGAACGAACGATCGAGTAACGAGCTGAAAAACTCGATTGACGACGCGAGCTTCAGCAAAGATCGCGAGCAGCTCGAATCGAGCCCCATCTGCTCGACTTATTTTCGCGAGCCTGAACTTGCGCTCGAACTCGTCATCTGCTTGAGGATAGTCGAGTCGATCTTCCACTCATCACGAATCGATCCCGAGTTGCTCGCGAGCAACTCGGGTCGACTACACCCCTATAGGAGGGGCACCTCTTGTAGGAGCGACACCTCTTGTGCGGCTACCATTGATAACAATCCTCAATGGGTTTGTTGGGTTCAATGTTCGCAACATTGACACATTAAACCCTCTTTGATCACCACGAATATTGTTATCATTTCTCTCCACCAACTTTTCTTCCACAGACTCCACATGACCCATCTCCCCTTTCTCCACATCCCTCACTCTCTCTTCTTCTTCTTCATCATAATCTTCATCTTCTTCCTCTTCTTTCTTCCCATTCCCTTCTCTTTCTTCTCTTTCTTCTCCTTCTTCTTTCTTCTGACTCTCTCTCTCTTCCACCTAACACACACAAAAAAAAAAAGAAAAATAATATTCTTGTAAGTTCACAAGCATGTAAATATAATATTAATTAATAAAAACCAAAACTTTACATAAACATGACATGAAGACATGCAAATGAATTAAAAAAAGGAGAGTAGAGTTATTGTTTTCGTTATCTTACAGGAGGGTCATTATCTTACAGGAGGGTCAGCAGCACCCATGGCGGCAGTGATGACGTCAGATAATTTACAAGAAACGACGGCGATGGAGTTGGTGAAGACGTCTAAACTGTTGTTGGATTTGATTTTAGATTGTATTATGATGATGATGTTATGTTACTGCCCAAATGCTTTGTCCCTGTTTTGACTGTTACAACATTATCAATTCTTTTTTATTACCAACACTAAAACGACATCGTTTTGGGGTGACCAATAATGTTTTTTTTTTTTTTTTTTTTTTTTGGGAATAATTCGCGAATTATACGGATATTCATATTATATGCGTATAATTCAACAGCCCTTATAAAATACGTAAATACGCTTTTTATACGCGTATTTACTAACTAGGACTGTGTGTGAGTAAGAAGAGTCAATTAAGCTTATAGCTTGTCCAAAGCAAAGAACAGATACCTACCATTTATCAGGGAATAGGTCATCACCAATCCCAGAAACGTGAAGATAATAATCAGAATCCAATTCCCATAGAGCAGGTTTCCCTTCCTGTGGTTTAAAATAACCCAAAAATCTGGTAAAACCAACAAAACATAATAGTTTCAGAACATAAACAAGCTGACGTAAACTTCAAAACCAATTTAATTTACAGCCAGAGCATTGTAGCACATTTCTATCTTTTCAGAGATAATTACTAAGCCTTTATGGAATAAAACTTTTAAGGATAAGGGAAAAGCAATTTAAGCCTTTATGGAATAAAACTTTTAAGGATAAGGGAAAAGCAATTTAACCTTTATGGATTAAAACTTTTAAGGATAAGGGAAAAGCAATTTAGAAATTTAAAATTAAAAATAAAATATGACAGTAGAAATATACAAATTTATTGCATCTTGCTTTTCACCATCGGTGTCGCTTGATAGACTTAAGAAATTTCTAGATTGGGTAGTAGCTCTCCACCTTCCCTGCCTGGAAAGAAGGATGTATTGTATCCAAAAAAGGACACACACTAGATGTGCAAATTCAATAGCCAATAAATGCATTTAAAATTAGCATGTCAGAGAATCATACAAAATTGTGAGCAGCAAGACACCATATTGTTGTGCAAGAGCATCCCCCATAAGAGCTGGAGCTATGCTGCTATTAGGGTCAACTTTTGGCATGTCTGTCAAACCCATTGCATGAAGCTGGCGGCCCAAAGCAGCAAGCCCATAAGCATACTAGGCACCATCATGGTTGTCTTTTCTATTTTGTTGGCCAAAATCCACATCTCTTCTCAATTAATTGTAGAACTTAAATTCTCACCACTACTTGCAAGCCTTGCAAGGTCCCCTGAGCTGGCACGCAACTCTCTTAGAGAAGCATCTCTGCAAGAAACAGACACAAAAAAAAAACAACGTTAGAATTTTGAAAATCATAATACGTGTCTTGTCTAGGCACCTAATAAAGTTTTACGCTGAGATAGAAAACCAAACACAACCTCAAAGAATAGGCTTCCACAAACCATGTATTTATGCACCTGTTAACAGTTTACATAGTGTCTCCAGAATATTGCCAATAACAGAATAAAAATGTTCACATATTTAAGCACCTGTAACAGTCAACATAGTGTCTCCATATATTCAACTCCGGTTTTGAATTAAAAAAAAAAAAAAAAAAAAAAAAAAAAAAAAAAAAAAGATTCCAAAGTATATATAGCCATCATGTTGTTTAAAGGGAGAGTGCCAATAACAGAAATGAATATGTCGTCCGCATACGATACCTACACTTAATCAACATGCCAATATTATCAGTAGAAGTGAAGAAAAAAGGAATGTGAATATAGAATTTGTAATATTTTGTGAGGAAAGAAAATAATTAATTTTATGGCTTCTATAAAAGAATTTAATGTATTCTCAGAGGAAGTACTCAGTCAAAACTTCAAAGTGCTAAGTTGCTTCTCCCAGATTTTGAATACAACTTCTTTAAGAAAATTTTGCCCTTCCCATCCATATTACTTAGAAACTTACTCACTTAGAATTGTTTTCTCCATGGTTGTAGTCAGTCCATCTACAACTTATGTGAAAAGAAATGAGAAAAGCCATCTCCTCCCATTCTTCCCCCTTTGTCTCCCATTTATGATATACAAAGCAATATCCAACGTCCCCAGTTGTAGTCAATCCATCTACAACTAATGTAAAACAAATGAGAAACCATCTACTCCCTATTCCCCCATCTACTCCCTTACCCCCCCTTGCCTCCCATTTATAGATATAGAAAACCATAATTCAACCTCCTCTAGCTCCCCCCCAAAGAACAAAGTCCATCAACCCAATCTAAATGCTAAGAAACCTTTTCAAAATCTATTTAACCACCATCCCTTCCAGCTTTTTCTTCCTACATTACTCAACTTCATTGGCCCCCAACGCAACATAAAAATATTTGTGTGCCCTTGGCAAAGGCTCATTGTGGAGTGGAGGCTTAGCACTTCTTTCTTTCAGTCTAGTAGGCAATTGAAACAAATTAGTAGCCTACAATGGATTAAATACAACCACCACCCTAAAGTTTCACAAACGGAAAGCTAGACACTAACTTTAGGAGTATTATACAAAATCACCCTTAATGTTTGAAAATTATTCAAAAACCACCCCTATTGCAGAATCTTTTAGTCTACCATTAACAAACTATGAAATATCACTTATACCCTTAATTTATATCTTAGTTAAAAACAATTAGATAAAATCCCAAAACACCCTACTAAATATCACAAACTTTGTGGTGTCTTTAATATCCCAAAAAAAAAAAAAAAAAAATTCTATTTTCCTCTCCCCCATCTTTTTCTCTTTTTTTCAAATCCCTAAATCCTCCCAACAAATGGTGACGAGGCCAACGGTGTCCATGCCAATGGTGGCCGAATAAGTAGTCCAGTGTGACCGCCGCACAACCTTATGTGACGCCCAGTATGGTTGCATCATGGCCTCATGTTGTTGCCTGCTATGGCCTCGTCACAGCCTCAAGTTACTACTGGTGATGGTCAGTGACGACCTTAAGCTACAACCAACTTGGGCCGCTCACGACCTTATGCAGCAACTACCACCACCATTGCCCACATTTCAGACAACTACCACCAACCACTTTCAAATTTTTTTTTTAATTATTTTTAATTATTTTTTTGGGTCAGATTTTGATTTGGTGTTTATACATGTGCTATGAATGTGGGTTTTTCTATGTTTTTGCCTATCATTTGGTGCCAAATAAAAGAAAGAGTTGCCTTTACTATCCAAGAAGTCAGGACTATGTTTATTCTGCCTTTGAAATCTATATTCTGCTTACATGCATGGAAGGATATTTTGGGAAATTGCTTAGGATGGAGAAGGTTTTACAGGAAATAATAGGTAATGGGGAAAGATTTAAATACCAAACCTTAAAGAAGACTACAGATGTTCAAACTATTTATCAAAGTATCTAAAAACTAGAGCACAATTTAATCACCTTCCAGTTCGACTACGTTGTTGGTTTTCCTCTTAACGATGCTTGGTTTACCACCATAGAAAAAACCAGTCAAGTCAAGTGCTTCACTTGCCGCGTGATACAACGCGAAGTGCGGGTGTAAAAAAGCGTGGGAAGGACCACCAGGGTCAATAATATTAAAACAAGCAACTAAAGTGTAAGTGAAGTATGGGACAGGTGCGAAGATTATTGGAGGAAGGGTATTTCTGTTAGTAGAAGAAATGAATAAAGGGCAGCAGAAGGAAATAGGCATCGAGAAAGAAGTGAGGAAAAGGGGAGTAGCTGGCCCTCGAAGTCCAGCATATCAGTTTCTATTACGTTCTAGCTTGGTTTCTCTTTTTTTCAGTGTATTTATTAAACCCAGTAGTTCTTATTTGAGAGATGGTCTAGAGTGGTGTAAACAGAATTATTAATGAATACTTCTCTTATGTTATTCTGGAACTCTAGAGGTTGCTATAAATTGTTGTTTGTTTCGGTTATGGCTATTGTATGTGTGAGTGATTGAGAAATCTGGGTAGGTTCGCAACAAATTGGTATCAGAGCAGGTGTGTGCGTGGGTTATGGTAACAACAAAATGGAATCTAGGCTTGAAAATGTGGACGAGAGTGTAACGAATTGGGCGTGGATTGGGGACAATTCGTGAATGCATGGTAGAGATACAGAGTTGGATGAGGAAAGGATGAAGAAGAAGCTGGGCGTGAGGAACAAAATTCATCTAAAACATGGAAATCAGGAAGGGAGAATCAAAACAGAGTAAGTGGATCAGGAGTTTGGGAAGTCAAGTGAGTTGGGAGGAAGAAAACTGGAATTACCCATTTTCATGGGTGAAGATCCTTACGGGTGGATCTTTAGAATTGAAAGGTATTTTTCTCTGAATGGAATTCCTGATGGGAAAATTAACAGCGGCGGCAGTGTGCATGGAAGGGAAGCCTTACTGGTATCAGTGGATGGAAGTCAGAGCACCTGTAACATCGTGGCCATCATTTAAACTTGCTTAATTCAGAGATTCAGCGGATCTCAAGAAGTAACCCTTATGAAACTCTAATGGCCCTAAAGCAAAACAGTACAGTCGCTGATTACAGAAGAGATTCGAAGCTGTAGCTGCTTGTTTTGGTGGAAGAGAAGGAAGAGATCCTGAACGCTGCGTTTCTGAATGGGTTAAAGGCAGAAATTCGGCTGAGCTGGGTTGATCCAGCCCATTTCTCTTCTCCAAACAAGAAGAGCCCACAGAGTAGAGGAACGTAACTGGGCTTTAGAAAACTGAAGACAGGTCCAGCAAGAGCCAATAGTGGAATGGGCCAGGATTAAATGTCGGGTCAAACCATTTGGGATCCAGGAGTTTTAACCCGATATCCACCACCCGACCCGAGATTCAATTAAAGCCCCAAATTTGACTGAATCCCTAAATCGAACTCCTTCTCAAATTCTTCCTCAAATTCATTCTCCAATTTCTCAAATCCTGGGCGAAGAAACCAGAAGGTACTGTCGTGGGTTCATCCATGAATTCCTCTCCTCGCGAATACACTTCGCACAAACTTCAGATACTTCGACAGAACCATCCACCGCGACGGGAATTTCCCTTTCGAAAGATGACGGAGGCCGAAATACAGAGGAAAAGAGAAAAAGGGTTGTGTTTCAAGTGTGATGGGAAGTATTTCTTTGGCCATAAGTGTGGTGAGAAGCAATTTCAAGTAATCCTCGTGGATGAGAAGAAGAAGAATTGGATCCAGACATGGAAACCAGTGAAGGAACGACGACAGAACAAACCCAAGGTAATGTTGAACTTTCCCTTAGCTCGGTTGTGGGAATCAATGGCCCGAAAACGATGAAGTTGAAGGGCAGTATTATGGGTCAGGAGGTTATTATCTTGATGCATGGGGCTTCCCACAATTTCATTAGCCGAGAGTTGGTTGAGAAGCTGGGTATTGCTGTAGAAAGAACACAGGCGTTTGGAGTGAGAGTTGGTGATGATATAAGTCCGATGTGAGGAGAGTGTAAAGCAGTATGTTTGGGAGTCCAGAGGGTACAAATAACTCAAGATTTTTTTCCCTTTGAAATGAGTAGTGCAGATGAGTGTTAGGCATGGCTTGGCTTGAAACATTAGGGGAAACCACAATGAATTGGAGGCAGCAGGTGATGATTTTAAATTAGGTGAGGAAACGGTGACAATTGTAGGGGATCCTGCACTTAGCAAAACAAGGTTTCCTTGAAAGCCATGATCCGAACATTGGAAGTGAGGGAAATGGTTACATGGTTGAATTTGGGCACTGCAAAAACAGTCAGACGAAGGATCAGGTCAGTATACGCTGTTTCCAGTTTTAGAAACTTTCAGATCCGTATTTGAGCCTCTACCAGATTTACCTCCTAGCAGACCCCAAGCCATGCAATTAGGTTCTGCCAGATGCCCAACCCCCAACCTTAGGCCTATAGATATCCGTTTTACCAGAAAAACAAATTGAAAAATCATTGGGGATGTGTTAGCCTCAGGACTTATTAAGCCTAGTATTAGTCCTTTTTCCAGTCCAGTGTTGTTGTTTAAGAAAAAAGATGGTGGTTGGGATTTTGTGTAGACTATAGGCACTCAAAAGTGACCATCCCGACCGATTTCCCATTCCAGCCATTGATGAACTGTTCGATGAACTTGGGGGAGCTGAGGTATTTTCCAAGCTGGACTTAAAGTCTGGTCCTCAAATCAAGTGCGCTCTGAAGACACGCACAAGACGGCTTTTCGCACTCATGAAGGGCATTACGAATTCCTTGTTATGCCTTTCGGATTGACCAACGCCCCATCCACATTTCAACTTTGATGAACGAGGTATTCAGGTCTTATCTTCGGAAATTTATTCTGGTTTTTTTTGATGATATTCTTGTGTACAGCCAGTCAATGGAAGACCACATGCAGCACCTCAGTCTCACATTTCAGAAGCTACAGGAACACCAATTAGTGGCCAACCAAAAAATGTTCCTTCGGGCAACCCCAATTAGAATTTTTGGCCATGTTATTTCAGCAACGGATTGGCTGTGGATCCCTCTAAATTGAGAGTATCGTCGACTGGCCCCGTCCAAAAGATATTAAACACTCAGAGGGTTCCTTGGACTGACCGGATACTACAGACGGTTTGTCAAAGGATACGGTAAAATCGCACTTCCCTTGACTAACCTGTTGAAAAGGATGCTTTGTTTGGGGTGAGCAACCGCAGGCCGCATTTGAAGCTCTAAAATCCCTTGACCAGTGTACCATTGCTACGCATGCGGATTTCTCTAAACAGTTTGTTATTGAAACAGACGCATCAGGATGTGGTTGGGAGCTGTCTTAATGCAGGAAGGTAGGCCTCTTGCATTTCTTTAAAGGACTGTCAGCCAATTCGAAACTCAAATCAGTTTATGAAAGAGAATTGATGGCTATTGTATTAGCAGTACAGAGTGGCGACATTTTTTGTTAGGCCGACGCTTCCTTATCAGAACTGATCAAAAAGCCTCCATTTCCTTACTGAACAGAGGTTGCTGAATGAAGACCAACAGAAATGGGTGTTAAAACTGCTCGGTTACAGTTTGAAATACAGTATCGGCCCGGGCCAGAGAACAAAGCTGCTGATGCCTTATCCAGGCGGCCAGAGAGTGTGAAATTAACGCCATCTCAATGGGTTTTTCGGAGGGTTGGAGGAATTGGAAGAGACCATCCAAAAAGATGACAAGTTGCGCAGCTCACCCAGCAACTTGTGGTCGACCCTCATTGCCATCCTCCTTTCAAGCTAATGGTAGACACCTTATGTATCATAACAGTTTAGTTGTTCCGAAACAAGGCCCCCATATCAAAAACTTTTGCATGAATTCCACTCATCCCCGATCGGCGGTCACTCTGGATTTTTCAGAACTTACAAAAGGCTGATGAATGTGTTTTATTGGGATGAATGAGAGGGATATCCGACGTAGTGAACTCCTGCAGTGTTGTGTCAACAGAATAAATATGAGCACTGCGGCCAGCCGGATTTTTACAGCCTCTCCCTATTCCCGTTCAGGTTTGGGAAGACTTTCTATGGACTTTATAGGGGGACTCCCAAAAGTGCACAATGTGGATACTATCCTGGTGGTGGTCGACAGACTCACTAAATACGTCATTTCCTCACACTCAAACACCCTTTTACAGCAAAGAAGTAGCACAGCCTTCATAAAGATATAGTTAAGCTTCATGGGTTTCCACGAACGATCGTGTCGGATCGCGATCGGGTGTTTATGAGCCATTTTTGGGGAGAATTGTTCAGGCAGGCTGGAACTAAACTTCATATGAGCTCGGCTTATCATCCGCAAACGGATGGGCAAACGGAGTTTGTTAATAGGTTGTTTAGAAACTTATCTCCGCTGTTTTGTAGGAAATCAGCCTCGGCAGTGGCCTCACTGGATTCCGTGGGCAGAATTCTGGTTCAACACTACCTATAGTAGCTCCACGGGCATGAGCCCTTTTAAAGCATTATATGGACGCGATCCTCCAGCATTGCTGAAATACACAGACCATAACTCTCCGGTGGATGAGTTAATCAACAAATGCAACCCAACAGCATTTACTTGAGCTTAAGGAGAACCTGCACAAAGCTCAAAACCGCATGACAACTTCTGCCAATGCAAAGAGAGGGATGTCCAGTTTGAAGTGTGAATCTGCCTACTAAGCTACAGCCTTACCGTCTGAAATCTCTAGCTTGCCGCAGTAATGAAAGCTAATCCCGGTTTTTATGGCCCCTACCAAGTCCTTGAGAAAATTGGTTTAGCCGCTTACAGGTTAGACCTACCAGAAACTGCCCGTATCCATAATGTATTTCATGTGTCTCAACTCAAAAGGTCAATTTTCCATCACCCCATTCAGCCTCTCCTTATCACTGAATGAGATTTGGTCTTAGTGGTTCATCCAGGAAGTGCTCAGCTCCGCAGGTTATCAATGGGGACAGGGAGGTTCTTGTTAAGTGGACAGGGTTACCCCACCATGAGACACTTGAGGAATATGACACCCTGAATTTGCAATTTCCTTCATTCCACCTTGAGGACAAGTGGCCTCCTTCGGGAGGGTATTGATACAACACGCGAAGTGCGGGTGTATAAGAAGCGGGGAAGGAGCCCAGGGATCAATAATATTAAACAAGCAACTAAAGTGTGAATGAAGGTAGTGGACAGGTGGCGAAAGATTATTGGAGGAAGGGTAAATTCTGTTAGTAGAGAAATGAATAAAAGGAGCAGCAAAGGAATAGGCATCGAGAAGAAGTGAGGAAAAGGGAGGTAGCTGGCCCTCGAAGTCCAGCATATCAGTTTCTATTACGTTCTAGCTTGGTTTCTCTTATTTTCAGTGTAGTTAATTAAACCCAGTAGTTCTTATTTAGAGATGGTCTAGAGTGTGTAACAGATTATAATGAAATACTTCTCTTATGTTATTCTGGAACTCTAGAGTTGCTATAAATTGTTGTTTGTTTCGGTTATGAGCTATTGTATGTGTGAGTGATTGAGAAATCTGGGTAGTTCGCAACACCGCGCCACCCAAAACAGATACAACATTGGCAGACTTGCTAGAAATCAGCAAAGAAAGGAGAAAAGGAAACAAAAAAAAAAAGGTTAGCTGACCTGAAATGCAGCTCCTTTCTTGCGTTTGATTGGATGATGATTACTTTGTGAGATAAAATACATGATTACCTCTTTGCAAACTTATGAAGTCCCAGTTTATAAATCAAACTTGTGTTAAGATACCCAACTGCATCTGCAACCTCATGCCTTAGCATCATTTCCCGCAGCCTTTTCAACGGTCTGCATTTTAATATGTAAATGAGCTCCAAAAAAGTATTTAAATGTGAGAAATGATTTAATAGTAACTAATATGTAAAGGCGGACAAAACAGAGAAAATGTTACGATACAATGTCTTTCCACATTATATGTGCTCTTAAAAACACTATTCGGATGGGGGGAGAACCCTCATAGCGAATTTGCGTTAATGAAATAAATAAACTGGAACAAACAAAATGAAGACATAATATAATTACAAAGAATAATGTCAAGCTTTCACTAACTTTTCCTAAGGTTTGGCTCAATTTTAAAGAAGTGTTTTTTTCTTTTTTTTTTTTTTTTTTTCTTTTCAACAAAGCCTCCATATGAAGGTTTCTGCTGGTATTATACAATTGTGTTATTGGCAGTTCTCATATATTTAATTGGGAAGAAATAAAAATTTTATCACGATGCTTGGATTAATGAGATAAGTCAAGCTTTCTTGCTAAGACTTCATTTATATCTTTGAAACTGAAACCTACAACAACAAAGAAAGAGCACCTTATCTTGTTAAAATCCAGATTTCAAGCATCACTAGTTCTATTTCTTTCCGATCATTATACAACAATGCTGGTGGGAACAAGGGATGCACGTAATCATCAACTCTCTTATATTCCAACAAAAATAAGTCTTATTTATGGCTAAAGAACCAAATCCCAATTCTAATCCTAATACGGCAATGAACTATGGATATTCTAATCCTAATTAAACAAAGAAACTGAAATAAAAGACTGAAATAACTAAGACACTCAATCCTAAAACATAGAAAGATAGAACTAAATATCCTTTGCATCGTATATGCTCTAGAACGCTTCCTAGCTGAGAAGGTTGGCTTGGTATTTAGGGCTTCCAAGTTCTAGTTCATCCACACGAAAATGAGGTATTTGGAAAATGGCAATGTTGTGGAGGATTGGTTGTGGTAATAGTCAAAACGAACCATTTCGTTCTATTTAAAGCAGAAATTAGTAAAGAATCTAGATTTATACCAGCATTCTATGTCATTGAAGATATCTGGTTTAAATGAAGAGCAGCTGATTGACAATGATATTAGCCACCACATATAAGGGTCTTAGTTTGTTTTGCTATCTAGCCTTAGCTCTGATTGATTATTGAGAATAAAGAAACTTCCCCATTCAAATTTTCTCTTCTCACTTCTCTAATTCCTCCCCTTGCTTTTCTATTCCATCATCTTCATAGTTTTCTTATTTTCTTCCTCAAATTTTCTCTCCTGACTTCTGTTCCTCCCCTTTCTTTTTCTCTTTCATGATCCTCATATGTTCCCTATTGTAACACTAGAGGATTTATGTTGACAGTTTGTCCTTGGTATTAGGAAAATTTGTTTATCTCTTGTAAAATCCCCTTTACATAATTCAACTATGCTTGTTTTCATAGCATATAACAAAAGATCATTTATAAAACAGAAAGAAGCAATTACCACACAGTAACCTACATAGCAAGTCACAGAAAGCATAAAAGTTCCTCTACTTTTTATATAACGGAACTGGAAAACTGTTGTCGATGATTTCTTTAGGTTTTGGCCATTTTATTGGTGGTAATGAATTGGAAACTTGACTATACATGGCCATTCTCAACTTTACTGTTTTTCACACCATGATCTGAAAAGGAAAAAAAAGTAATGGCAAGAGGAGTGCATCACTATAAAATAAAAATTAAAAAATAAGCAAAAATAAACTCAAGCAATTATTTCATTTCACGCATAAACATCCTGAAAAGGTAAAAATTCTAGAAAATAAACAATTATTCATTTTCTCATACAACAAATAGATAACCAGGCATGAGAACCAATTCTGGCTCTAAATTAAAAGACGAATTCAACTAGTAAAGATCACAGTGGTCAGAAAGGAGAAATAAGTAAAATAAAAAAAAATAAAAATTCTTTTAAGAATATATCCACGACTTTAAATTGCCTAGGTCCATAAAAATTCAATTAAAATTCATTTTAACCCAATGAATTATGGCCAAATAAATGAAAAATACACCAAGTGGAAAATACCTGAGTTCGATTTTCGAATGCGCCCCATCTGATTGAATAGAGACATGAGGAAGCATAATCAATTGCGCTCATCTATACTGTATATCGCATGACCGCATATACATCCAATTTGTCTTTGCTTGGTAACCAAAATCAAATAATATGACTCCAAAAACTTAATGCAACCTTTACAAAATGAAGAAAAAAAAAAAAAGAACTCAATTATGTACTGAAATGCACAGAAATAATAATATAATAGTAATAATAGAAATAATAAGGTCTTTAACCCCGCCCACCCCTCCTAAATAAAAAGACCTCTTGTTCCTGTCACTCCCAATTAAATTGAAGCAGGTTTTTGATTTCCTGAGGGGGAATAAACCACCGTATCCTCGTTGATATTTAGATCAGACGGCTCTGATAGATCAATTTTCAACACTCGAAAAAACCTCTTGTTCCTGTCACTCCCAATTAAATAGAACCTCTGCTCAAAAACACCCAAACTCAATTCAGTTGAATAGCCCTTAGTTTATCAATTATTTGAAAATTACAGTTAAAAGAACCCTCACCGCTCTGCTCTCCTAAAGCTTGAACTTCTCAAGGGAGCAGGAATTGGGGTCTATCTCGGGGTGGATTTTTGCGGAAGAGGAAGCATATGCAGGCAAATGAGATTTCGCCATTGAAATAAGCTTCATACTGATCTTGTCGGCTACAGATTTTGTTTATAGGATTCCAATTCCATGGTGAAGGGATTTCAACGGTCGGGTTAATTACATTTTGAAGTCCGGTCACACTTATTACATTTTAAAAGTTGTATAATGTTATCTCTATACCATTTTTATCACATAATGATTCTGTAATATGTTACAATCAAACAAAATTTTAATTATTATAAATTTTTAATATTATAATAAAATTATTATTGATAAAATAGTCATGAAGTAAAAGAATGGCATAAAATACTGGTGATATATTACTGTTTAAAGTTAGACCAAATTACATTTCCCACCCCTAATTTCAAACCATCTGTTCCACCCAATTTTTAAAATTCAAATATTATGCTTAACCGTCAAAGGGTATTTACATCTTTTTATGCAATATATATAAACTTGAATAAATAAATAAAAACTTAAATCAACCATAATCTCTCTCATTATTTTTTAAATTAGAAAAATAATCCAAAAACAGATGTTTATACAAAAAAAGAACAAAATTGAAAGTTTATATATTCATTTTTGGTATTTGTGAGTATCCGGCCGGACTAGTTTGCGCAAACCTCTTAAATAATACACTCAAAAGTCTTAAGCGAACTGTCAAGTTATTTAAAGGTATTTATGAAAGTTTAATGTTGATGATGTGAAAGTTTGATTTTGTATCACCCGGAAAACATTTTTATCATAAATAGGACACAAATTTAGAAGAGATAATAAGAAGACATTTAAAAATCTATTACTTTGACCGAAATTTTTTAAATTATTTTAATATATATGTAGATGATTTAATCTTTTCAAAATTAATATATAAATTCAAGGCCTTTATAATGTAATTATAATATTACATTATAAAGGCCTTTTTTCTAAGTCTATTTGGAGCAAGATCCTTATGCTTGCTGACCTCGACTATGTGGTTAGACCTTGGCATGATTACATCCCCCATTTGGCAAGGAAATCGAAAGGTAAGAGTCTAAAATTCACTTTGGGTAGGCTTTGTTTAGGGGCTACGGTTTATTGGATTTGGAGGGAGCAAAATTCGCGAATTTTTAGGGGTGACTATAAGGATTCCTTCACCATAATCGATGTTATCAAAAGTGTTGTGAGAGACAAAGCTATGGACCTTAGGAATGTCAAAGCATCCTACATCAATAGGAAGTTGGCGAATGATTGGGGCCTCCCTAGATCTATTTTCAAAGACATTCCTCAAGTTCTCGACACCGTTTGAAGACTGGATTACTGAGGTTTATGCAGAATGGTTTTTGCTTGGTTGTATTTGTATCATTTGTAAAGAGTTTGATCTCATATTTTTCTTTTCATGATCCTAACCTAGGGAGGTGTCCTATGGTAAGTGAAATTTTTGGTGTTCTCTTTGCTTTCTTCTTGGTGTTTATCTCCCTATGTGGTTTCAGATAAACCCCAAGAGTGGATGGCCATTTGTAGGCTTGTTTCTTTTGATTCCTATTTTCAGGGCATGTCCCAAAATAGGATGGTTGCCTTTTATTAGGCCTTTGTACATTCTTCTCTTATTTTCAGTGTAGTTAATTAAACCCAGTAGTTCTTATTTGAGAGATGGTCTAGAGTGTTGTAAACAGAATTATTAATGAAATACTTCTCTTATGTTTTTCTGGAACTCTAGAGGTTGCTATAAATTGTTGTTTGTTTCGGTTATAGAGCTATTGTTGTGTGAGTGATTGAGAAATCTGGTTAGGTTCCAACAAATTGGTATCAGAGCAGGTGTGGTGCTGGTTATGGTACAACAAGAATGGAATCTAGGCTTGAAAATGTGGAACGAGAGTAACGATTGGGCGTGGATATGGGACAATTCGTGAATGCATGGTAGAGATACAGAGTTGATGAGGAAAAGATGAAGAAGAAGCTGGCGGTGAGGACAAAATTCATCTAGAAACATGAGAAATCAGGAAAGGAGAATCAAAACAGAGTAAGTGGATCAGGGAGTTTGGGACAGAGTCAAAGTGAGTTGGGAGAAGAAACTGGAATTACCCATTTTCATGGGTGAAGATCCTTACGGGTGGATCTTTAGAATTGAAAGGTATTTTTCTCTGAATGGAATTCCTGATGATGGAAAATTAACAGCGGCGGCAGTGTGCATGGAAGGGGAAGCCATTAACTGGTATCAGTGGATGGAAGTCAGAGCACCTTGTAACATCGTGGCCATCATTTAAACTTGCTTTAATTCAGAGATTCAGCGGATCTCAAGAGAGTAACCCTTATGAAACTCTAATGCCCTAAAGCAAAACAGTACAGTCGCTGATTACAGAAGAAGATTCGAAGCTGTAGCTGCTTTGTTGGTGGAAGAGAAGGAAAGATCCTGAACGCTGCGTTTCTGAATGGGTTAAAGGCAGAAATTCGGGCTGAGCTGAGGTTGATCCAGCCCATTTCTCTTCTCCAAACAATAGAAAGAGCCCCAGAGTAGAGGAACGTAACTGGGCTTTAGAAGAACTGAAGACAGGTCCAGCAAGAGCCAATAGGTGGAATGGGCCAGGATAAATGTCGGTTCAAACCATTTGGGATCCAGGATTTTTAACCCGATACCCCCCACCCCCCGGAGATTCAATTAAAGCCCCAAATTTGACTGAATCCCTAAATCGAACTCCTTCTCAATTCTTCCTCAAATTCATTCTCCAATTCTCAAATCCTGGGCGAAGAACGCAGAAGGTACTGTCGTGGGTTCATCCATGAATTCCTCTCCTCGCAATACACTTCGACAAACTTCAATACTTCGACAGAAACCATCCACCGCGACGGGAATTTCCCTTTCGAAAGATGACGGAGGCCGAAATACAGAGGAAAAGAGAAAAAGGGTTGTGTTTCAAGTGTGATGGGAAGTATTTCTTTGGCCATAAGTGTGGTGAGAAGCAATTTCAAGTAATCCTCGTGGATGAGAGAAGAGAAATTGGATCCAGGGGACATGAAACCAGTGAAGGAACGACGACAGACAAAACCCAAGGTAATGTTGAACTTTCCCTTAGCTCGGTTGTGGAATCAATGGCCAAAACGATGAAGTTGAAGGGCAGTATTATGGGTCAGGAGGTTATTATCTTGATTGACAGTGGGTTCCCACAATTTCATTAGCCGAGAGTTGGTTGAAGCTGGGTATTGCTGTAGAAAGAACACAGGCTTTTGGAGTGAGAGTTGGTGATGGATAAAAGTCCGATGTGAGGGAGAGTGTAAAGCAGTATGTTTGGGATGTCCAGAGGGTACAAATAACTCAAGATTTTTTTCCCTTTGAAATGAGTAGTGCAGATGTAGTTAGCATGGCTTGCTTGAAACATTAGGGGAAACCACAATGAATTGGAGCAGCAGTGATGAAATTTAAATTAGGTGAGGAAACGGTGACAATTGTAGGGATCCTGCACTTAGCAAACACATGGTTTCCTTGAAAGCCATGATCCAAACATTGAGAAGTGAGGGAAATGGTTACATGGTTGAATTTGGCATGCAAAAACAGTCAGACGAAGAGATCAAGGTCATAATACGCTGTTTCCAGTGTTAGAAACTTTCAGATCCGTATTTGAGCCTCTACCAGATTTACCTCCTAGCAGACCCCAAGCCATGCAATTAGGTTACTGCCAGATGCCCAACCCCCAAACCTTAGCCCTTAAGATATCCGTTTTACCAAAAACGAAATTGAGAAAATCATTGGGGAGATGTTAGCCTCAGGACTTATTAAGCCTAGTATTAGTCCTTTTTCCAGTCCAGTGTTGTTGGTTAAGAAAAAGATGGTGGTTGGAGATTTTGTGTAGACTATAGGGCACTCATAAAGTGACCATTCCCGACCGATTTCCCATTCCACTCGCCATTATGAACTGTTCGATGAACTTGGGGGACTGAGATTTTCCAAGCTGGACTTAAAGTCTGGTTACCACAAATCAGAGTGCGCTCTGAAGACACGCACAAGACGGCTTTTCGCACTCATGAAGGGCATTACGAATTCCTTGTTATGCCTTTCGATTGACCAACGCCCCATCCACATTTCAAGCTTTGATGAACGAGGTATTCAGGTCTTATCTTCGGAATTTATTCTGGTTTTTTTTGATGATATTCTTGTGTACAGCCAGTCAATGGAAGACCACATGCAGCACCTCAGTCTCACATTTCAGAACTACAGGAACACCAATTAGTGGCCAACCAAAAGAAATGTTCCTTCGGGCACCCCAATTAGAATATTTGGGCCATGTTATTTCAGCAACGGATTGGCTGTGGATCCCTCTAAAATTGAGAGTATCGTCGACTGGCCCCGTCCAAAAGATATTAAAACACCTCAGAGGGTTCCTTGGACTGACCGGATACTACAGACGGTTTGTCAAAGGATACGTAAAATCGCACTTCCCTTGACTAACCTGTTGAAAAAGGATGCTTTTGTTTGGGGTGCAACCGCAGCGGCCGCATTTGAAGCTCTAAAATCTGCCTTGACCAGTGTACCATGTCTACGCATGCCGGATTTCTCTAAACAGTTTGTTATTGAAACAGACGCATCAGGATGTGGGTTGGGAGCTGTCTTAATCGGAAGGTAGGCCTCTTGCATTTCTTAGTAAAGGACTGTCAGCCAATTCGAAACTCAAATCAGTTTATGAAAGAGAATTGATGGCTATTGTATTAGCATTACAGAAGTGGCGACATTATTTGTTAGGCCGACGCTTCCTTATCAGAACTGATCAAAAACCTCCATTTCCTTACTGAACAAGGTTGCTGAATGAAGACCAACAGAAATGGGTGTTAAAACTGCTCGGGTTACAGTTTGAATACAGTATCGGCCCGGGCCAGAGAAACAAGCTGCTGATGCCTTATCCGGCGGCCAAGAGTGTGAAATTAACGCCATCTCAATGGGTTTTTTCGGAGGGTTGGAGGAATTGGAAGAGACCATCCAAAAAGATGACAGTTGCGTCAGCTCACCCAGCAACTTGTGGTCGACCCTCATTGCCACCTCCTTTCAAGCTAATGGGTAGACACCTTATGTATCATAACGTTTAGTTGTTCCGAAACAAGGCCCCCATATTCAAAAACTTTTGCATGAATTCCACTCATCCCCGATCGGCGGTCACCTGGATTTTTCAGAACTTACAAAAGGCTGATGAATGTGTTTTATTGGGATGAATGAAGAGGGATATCAGACGTATGTGAACTCCTGCATGTGTTGTCAACAGAATAAATATGAAGCACTGCGGCCAGCCGGATTTAACAGCCTCTCCCTATTCCCGTTCAGGTTTGGGAAGAACATTTCTGGACTTTATAGTGGGACTCCCAAAAGTGCACAATGTGGATACATCCTGGTTGTGGTCGACAGACTCACTAAATACAGTCATTTCCTCACACTCAACACCCCTTTTACAGCAAAGGAAGTAGCAGCAGCCTTCATAAAGATTATGTTAAGCTTCATGGGTTTCCACGAACGATCGTGTCGGATCGCGATCGGGTGTTTATGGCCATTTTTGGGGAGAATTGTTCAAGCAGGCTGGAACTAAACTTCATATGAGCTCGGCTTATCATCCGCAAACGATGGGCAAACGGAGGTTGTTAATAGGTTTTAGAAACTTATCTCCGCTGTTTTGTAGAAATCAGCCTCGGCAGTGGCCTCACTGGATTCCGTGGGCAGAATTCTGGTTCAACACTACCTATAGTAGCTCCACGGGCATGAGCCCTTTTAAAGCATTATATGGACGCGATCCTCCAGCATTGCTGAATATCACAGACCATAACTCTCCGGTGGATGATTTAATCAACAAATGCAGACCGCAACAGCATTTTACTTGAGCTTAAGGAGAACCTGCACAAAGCTCAAAACCGCATGACACACTTCTGCCAATGCAAAGAGAAGGGATGTCCAGTTTGAAGTGGGTGAATCTGCCTACCTACTAGCTACAGCCTTACCGTCTGAAATCTCTAGCTTGCCGCAGTAATGAAAAGCTAAGTCCCGGTTTTATGGCCCCTACCAAGTCCTTGAGAAAATTGGTTTAGCCGCTTACAGGTTAGACCTACCAGAAACTGCCCGTATCCATAATGTATTTCATGTGTCTCAACTCAAAAAGTCAATTTTCCATCACCCCATATTCAGCCTCTTCCGGATTCACTGAATGAGATTTGGTCTTAGTGTTTCATCCAGAGGAAGTGCTCAAGCTCCGCAGGTTATCAATGGGACAGGGAGGTTCTTGTTAAGTGGACGGGTTACCCCACCATGGAACACTTGGAGGAATATGACCCCCTGAATTTGCAATTTCCTTCTTCCACCTGAGGACAAGGTGGCTCTCCTTCGGGAGGGTATTGATACAACACGCGAAGTGCGGTGTATAAGAAGCGTGAAGGAGCACCAGGGGATCAATAATTTAAACAAGCAACTAAAGTGTGAGTGAAGGTAGTGGGACAGGTGGCGAAAGATTATTGGAGGAAGGGTAAATTCTGTTAGTAGAAGAAATGATAAAAGGAGCAGCAGAAGGAAATAGGCATCGAGAAAGTGAGGAAAGGGGAGGTATTGGCCCTCGAAGTCCAGCATATCAGTTTCTATTACTTTCTAGCTTGGTTCTCTTATTTTCAGTGTAGTTAATTAACCCAGTAGTTTCTTATTTGAGAGATGGTCTAGAGTGGTGTAAACAGAATATTAATGAAATACTTCTCTTATGTTATTCTGGAACTCTAGAGGTGCTATAATTGTGTTTGTTTCGGTTATGAGCTATTGTATGTGTGAGTGATTGAGAAATCTGGGTAGGTTCCAACACCCGCGCCACCCAAAACAGATACAACATTGGACAACTTGCTAGAAATCAGCAAGAAGGAGAAAAGGAAAAAAAAAAAAAAAAAGGTTAGCTGACCAATGCATGTCCTTCTTGCGTTTGATGGATGATGATTACTTTGTGAGATAAAATACATGATTACCTCTTTGCAAACTTATGGAAGTCCCAGTTTATAAATCAAACTTGTGTTAAGATACCAACGCATCTGCAAACTCATGCCTTAGCATCATTTCCCGCAGCCTTTTCTCAACGGTCTGCATTTTAATATGTAAATGACTCCAAAAAGTATTTAAATGTGGAGAAAGATTTAATAAGTAACTAATATGTAAAGCGGACAAAGACAAAGAGAAATGTTACGATACAATGTCTTTCCACATTTATATGTGCTCTTAAAACAACTATTCGGATGGGGGGAGAACCCTCATAGCGAATTGCGGTTAATGAAATAATAAGAACTGGAACAAACAAAAATGAAGACATAATATAATTACAAAGAATTTGTCAAGCTTTCACTAACTTTTCCTAAGTTTGGCTCAATTTTAAAGAAGTGTTTTTTTTCTTTTTTTTTTTTTTTCTTTTCAACAAAGCCCCCATATAAGGTTTCTGCTGGTATTATACAATGTGTGTGATTGGCAGTTCTCATATATTTAATTGGGAAGAAATAAAAAATTTTATCACGATGCTTGGATTATAGATAAGTCAAGCTTTCTTGCTAAGACTTCATTTATATCTTTGAAAAACTGAAACCTACAACAAAGAAAGAGCACCTTATCTTGTTAAAATCCCAGATTTCAACCATCACTAAGTTCTATTTCTTTCCGATCATTATACAACAAATGCTGGTGGGAACAAGGGATCACGTAATCATCAACTCTCTTATATTCCAACAAAAATAAGTCTTATTTATAGGCTAAAGAACCAAATCCAATTCTAATCCTAATACGGCAATGAACTATGGAATATTCTAATCCTATTAAACAAAGAAACAATGAAATAAAAGACTGAAATAACTAGACACTCAATCCTAAAACATAGAAGATAGAACTAAATATCCCTTTGCATCGTATATGCTCTAGAACAGCTTCCTAGCTGAGAAGGTTGGCTTGGTATTTAGGGCTTCCAAGTTCTAGTTCATCCACACGAAAATGAGGTATTTGAGAAATGGCAAATGTTGTGGAGGATTGGTTGTGGTAATAGTCAAAACGAACCATTTCGTTCTATTTAAAGCAGAAATTAAGTAAAGAATCTAGATTTATACCAGCATTCTATGTCATTGAAGATATCTGGTTTAAATGGAAGAGACGAGCTGATTGACAATGATATTAGCCACCACATATAAGGGTCTTAGTTGGTTTTGCTATCTAGCCTTAGCTCTGATTGATTATTGAGAATAAAGAAAACTTCCCCATTCAAATTTTCTCTTCTCACTTCTCTATTCCTCCCCTTGCTTTTTCTATTCCTCATCTTCATAGGTTTCTTATTTTCTTCCTCAAATTTTCTCTCCTGACTTCTGTTCCTCCCCTTTCTTTTTCTCTTTCTTCCTCATGATCCTCATATGTCCCTATTGTAACACTAGAGGATTTTATGTGGACAGTTTGTCCTTGTTATTAGGAAAATTTGTTTATTCTCTTTGTAAAATCCCCTTTACATAATTCAACTATGCTTTGTTTCATAGCATATACACAAAGATCATTTATAAAACAGAAAGAAGCAATTACCACACAAGTAACCTACAATAGCAAGTCACGAAAGCATAAAAGTTCCTCTACTTTTTATATAACGGAACTGAAAACGTTGTCAGATGATTTCTTTAGGTTTTGGCCATTTTATTGGTGGTAATGAATGGAAACTTGACTATACATGGCCATTCTCTAACTTTACTGTTTTTCACACCATGATCTGAAAAGGGAAAAAAAGTAATGGCAAAGGAGTGCATCACTATAAAATAAAAAATTAAAAAATAACAAAAAATAAACTCAAGCAATTATTTCATTTCACGCATAAACATCCTGAAAAGTAAAAATTCTAGAAAATAAACAATTATTCATTTTCTCATACAACAATATAAGATGAACCAGATGAAACCATTCTGGCTCTAAATTAAAAGACGAATTCAACTAGTAAAGATCACAGTGGTCGAGAAAGTAGACAATAACACTTAATCAACATGCCAATATTATCAAGTAGAAGTGAAAGAAAAAAGGAATGTGAATATAGAATTTGTAATATTTTGTGAGGAAAGAAATAAAATTAATTTTATGGCTTCTATAAAAGAATTTAATGTATTCTCAAGAGGAAGTACTCAGTCAAAACTTCAAGAGTGCTAAGTTGCTTCTCCCAAGATTTTGAGAATACAACTTCTTTAAGAAAATTTTGCCCTTCCCAATCCATATTACTTAGAAACTTACTCACTTAGAATTGTTTTCTCCATGGTTGTAGTCAGTCCATCTACAACTTATGTGAAAAGAAATGAGAAAAGCCATCTCCTCCCATTCTTCCCCCTTTGTCTCCCATTTATAGATATACAAAAGCAATAATCCAACGTCCCCAGTTGTAGTCAATCCATCTACAACTAATGTGAAAACAAATGAGAAAAGCCATCTACTCCCTTATTCCCCCATCTACTCCCTTATTCCCCCCTTGCCTCCCATTTATAGATATAGAAAAGCCATAATTCAACCTCCCTAGCTCCCCCTCACAAAGAACAAAGTCCATCAAACCCAATCTAAATGCTAAGAAACCTTTTCAAAATCTATTTAACCACCATCCCTTCCAGCTTTTTCTTTCCTACATTACTCAACTTCATTGGCCACCAACGCAACATAAAAATATTTGTGTGCCCTTGGCAAAGGCTCATTGTGGAGTGGAGGCTTAGCACTTCTTTCTTTCAGTCTATTAGGCAATTGAAACAAGAATTAGTTGCCTATTATGGATTAAATTTAACTACCATCCTAAAGTTTCACAAACTGAAAGCTAGACACTAACTTTAGGAGTATTATACAAAATCACCCTTAATGTTTGAAAATTATTCAAAAACCACCCCTATTGACAGAATCTTTTAGTCTACCATTAACAAACTATGAAATATCACTTATACCCTTAATTTTATATCTTAGTTAAAAACAATTAGATAAAAATCCCAAAAACACCCTACTAAAAATATCACAAACTTTGTGGTGTCTTTCATAATATCCCAAAAAAAAAAAAAAAAAAATTCTATTTTCCTCTCCCCCATCTTTTTCTCTTTTTTTCAAATCCCTAAATCCTCCCAAATGACAAATGGTGACGAGGCCAACGGTGTCCATGCCAATGGTGGCCGAATAAGTAGTCCAGTGTGACCGCCGCACAACCTTATGTGACGCCCAGTATGGTTGCATCATGGCCTCATGTTGTTGCCTGCTATGGCCTCGTCACAGCCTCAAGTTACTACTGGTGATGGTCATGTGACGACCTTAAGCTACAACCAACTTGGGCCGCATCGCGACCTTATGCAGCAACTACCACCACCATTGCCCACATTTCAGACAACTACCACCAACCACTTTCAAATTTTTTTTTTAATTATTTTTAATTATTTTTTTGGGTCAGATTTTGATTTGGGTGTTTATACATGTGCTATGAATGTGGGTTTTTCTATGTTTTTGCCTATCATTTGGTGCCAAATAAAGAAAAGAGTTGCCTTTACTATCCAAGAAGTCAGGACTATGTTTATTCTGCCTTTGAAATCATATATTCTGCTTACATGCATGGAAAGGATTATTTGGGAAAATTGCTTGAGGATGGATAGAAGGTTTTACAGGAAATAATAGGTAATGGGGAAAGATTTAAATACCAAAACTCTTAAAGAAGACTACAGATGTTCAAACTATTTATCAAAAGTATCTAAAAACTAGAGCACAATTTAATACCTTCCAGTTCGACTACGTTGGTTGGTTTTCCTCTTAACGATGCTTGGTTTACCACCATAGAAAAAACCAGTCAAGTCAAGTGCTTCACTTGCCGCGTGATACAACACGCGAAGTGCGGGTGTATAAGAAGCGTGGGAAGGAGCACCAGGGGATCAATAATATTAAAACAAGCAACTAAAGTGTGAAGTGAAGGTAGTGGGACAGGTGGCGAAAGATTATTGGAGGAAGGGTAAATTCTGTTAGTAGAAGAAATGAATAAAAGGAGCAGCAGAAGGGAAATAGGCATCGAGAAAGAAGTGAGGAAAAGGGGAGGTAGCTGGCCCTCGAAGTCCAGCATATCAGTTTCTATTACGTTTACTAGCTTGGTTTCTATTTTTTCAGTGTAGTTAATTAAACCAGTAGTTCTTATTTGAGAGATGGTCTAGAGTGGTGTAAACAGAATTATTAATGAAATACTTCTCTTATGTTATTCTGGAACTCTAGAGGTTGCTATAAATTGTTGTTTGTTTCGGTTATGAGCTATTGTATGTGTGATGATTGAGAAATCTGGGTAGGTTCGCAACAAATTGGTATGCAGAGCAGGTGTGTGCGTGGTTATGGTAACAACAAGAATGGAATCTAGGCTTGAAAATGTGGAACGAGAGGTAACGAAATTGGGCGTGGATATGGGGACAATTCGTGAATGCATGGTAGAGATACAGAGTTGGATGAGGAGAAAGGATGAAGAGAAGCTGGGCGGGAGGAACAAAATTCATCTAGAACATGAGAAATCAGGAAAGGGAGAATCAAAACAGAGTAAGTGGATCAGGGAGTTTGGGAAGAGTCAAAGTGAGTTGGGAGAAGAAAACTGGAATTACCCATTTTCATGGGTGAAGATCCTTACGGGTGGATCTTTAGAATTGAAAGGTATTTTTCTCTGAATGGAATTCCTGATGATGGAAAATTAACAGCGGCGGCAGTGTGCATGGAAGGGGAAGCCATTAACTGGTATCAGTGATGGAAGTCAGAGCACCTGTAACATCGTGGCCATCATTTAAACTTGCTTTAATTCAGAGATTCAGCGGATCTCAAGAGAGTAACCCTTATGAAACTCTAATGGCCCTAAAGCAAAACAGTACAGTCGCTGATTACAGAAGAAGATTCGAAGCTGTAGCTGCTTTGTTGGTGGAAGAGAAGGAAGAGATCCTGAACGCTGCGTTTCTGAATGGGTTAAAGGCAGAAATTCGGCTGAGCTGAGGTTGATCCAGCCCATTTCTCTTCTCAAACAATAGAAAGAGCCCACAGAGTAGAGGAACGTAACTGGGCTTTAGAAGAACTGAAGCAGGTCCAGCAAGAGCCAATAGGTGGAATGGGCCAGGATTAAATGTCGGGTCAAACCATTTGGGATCCAGGAGTTTTAACCCGATATCCCCCCGACCCGGAGATTCAATTAAAGCCCCAAATTTGACGAATCCCTAAAATCGAACTCCTTCTCAAATTCTTCCTCAAATTCATTCTCCAATTTCTCAAATCCTGGGCGAAGAAACGCAGAAGGTACTGTCGTGGGTTCATCCATGAATTCCTCTCCTCGCGAATACACTTCGACAAACTTCAGATACTTCGACAGAACCATCCACCGCGACGGAATTTCCCTGAAAGATGACGGAGGCCGAAATACAGAGGAAAAGAGAAAAAGGGTTGTGTTTCAAGTGTGATGGGAAGTATTTCTTTGGCCATAAGTGTGGTGAGAAGCAATTTCAAGTAATCCTCGGTGGATGAGGAAGAAGAAGAATTGGATCCAGGGACATGGAAACCAGTGAAGGAACGACGACAGAACAAACCCAAGGTAATGTTGAACTTTCCCTTAGCTCGGTTGTGGGAATCAATGGCCCGAAAACGATGAAGTTGAAGGGCAGTATTATGGGTCAGGAGGTTATTACTTGATTGACAGTGGGGCTTCCCACAATTTCATTAGCCGAGAGTTGGTTGAGAAGCTGGGTATTGCTGTAGAAAGAACACAGGCGTTTGGAGTGAGAGTTGGTGATGGATATAAAGTCCGATGTGAGGAGAGTGTAAAGCAGTATGTTGGGAGTCCAGAGGGTACAAATAACTCAAGATTTTTTTTCCCTTTGAAATGAGTAGTGCAGATGTAGTTAGGCATGGCTTGGCTTGAAACATTAGGGAAACCACAATGAATTGGAGGCAGCAGGTGATGAAATTTAAATTAGGTGAGGAAACGGTGACAATTGTAGGGGATCCTGCACTTAGCAAAACAATGGTTTCCTTGAAAGCCATGATCCGAACATTGAGAAGTGAGGGAAATGGTTACATGGTTGAATTGGGCAGCTGCAAAAACAGTCAGAGACGAAGAGATCAAGGTCAGTAATACGCTGTTTCCAGTGTTAGAAACTTTCAGATCCGTATTTGAGTCTACCAGATTTACCTCCTAGCAGACCCCAAGACCATGCAATTAGGTTACTGCCAGATGCCCAACCCCAAACCTTAGGCCTTATAGATATCCGTTTTACCAGAAAAACGAAATTGAGAAAATCATTGGGAGATGTTAGCCTCAGGACTTATAAGCCTAGTATTAGTCCTTTTTCCAGTCAGTGTGTTGGTTAAGAAAAAAGATGGGGTTGGAGATTTTGTGTAGACTATAGGGCACTCAATAAAGTGACCATTCCCGACCGATTTCCCATTCCAGCCATTGATGAACTGTTCGATGAACTTGGGGGAGCTGAGGTATTTTCCAAGCTGGACTTAAAGTCGGTTACATCAAATCAGAGTGCGCTCTGAAGACACGCACAAGACGGCTTTTCGCACTCATGAAGGGCATTACGAATTCCTTGTTATGCCTTTCGGATTGACCAACGCCCCATCCACATTTCAAGCTTTGATGAACGAGGTATTCAGGTCTTATCTTCGGAAATTTATTCTGGTTTTTTTTGATGATATTCTTGTGTACAGCCAGTCAATGGAAGACCACATGCAGCACCTCAGTCTCACATTTCAGAGCTACAGGAACACCAATTAGTGGCCAACCAAAAGAATGTTCCTTCGGGCACCCAATTAGATATTTGGGCCATGTTATTTCAGCAAACGGATTGGCTGTGGATCCCTCTAAAATTGAGAGTATCGTCGACTGGCCCCGTCCAAAAGATATTAAACACTCAGAGGGTTCCTTGGACTGACCGGATACTACAGACGGTTTGTCAAAGGATACGGTAAATCGCACTTCCCTTGACTAACCTGTTGAAAAAGGATGCTTTGTTTGGGTGAGCAACCCAGGCCGCATTTGAAGCTCTAAAATCTGCCTTGACCAGTGTACCAGTGCTACGATGCCGGATTTCTCTAAACAGTTTGTTATTGAACAGACGCATCAGGATGTGGGTGGGAGCTGTCTTAATGCAGGAAGGTAGGCCTTTGCATTCTTAGTAAAGGACTGTCAGCCAATTCGAAACTCAAATCGTTTATGAAAGAGAATTGAGGCTATTGTATTAGCAGTACAGAAGTGGCGACATTATTTGTTAGGCCGACGCTTCCTTATCAGAACTGATCAAAAAGCCTCCATTTCCTTACTGAACAGAGGTTGCTGAATGAAGACCAACAGAAATGGGTGTTAAAACTGCTCGGGTTACAGTTTGAATACAGTATCGGCCCGGCCAGAGAACAAAGCTGCTGATGCCTTATCCAGGCGGCCAGAGAGTGTGGAAATTAACGCCATCTCAATGGGTTTTTTCGGAGGGTTGGAGGAATTGGAAGAGACCATCAAAAAGATGACAAGTTGCGTCAGCTCACCCAGCAACTTGTGGTCGACCCTCATTGCCATCCTCCTTTCAAGCTAATGGGTAGACACTTATGTATCATAACAGGTTAGTTGTTCGAAACAAGGCCCCCATATTCAAAAACTTTTGCATGATTCCACTCATCCCCGATCGGCGGTCACTCTGGATTTTTCAGAACTTACAAAAGGCTGATGAATGTGTTTTATTGGGATGGAATGAAGAGGGATATCCAGACGTATGTGAACTCCTGCAGTGGTGTGTCAACAGAATAAATATGAAGCACTGCGGCCAGGGATTGTTACAGCCTCTCCCTATTCCCGTTCAGGTTTGGAAGACATTTCTATGGACTTTATAGTGGGACTCCCAAAAGTGCACAATGTGGATACTATCCTGGTGGTGGTCGACAGACTCACTAAATAAAGTCATTTCCTCACACTCAAACACCCTTTTACAGCAAAGGAAGTAGCACAGCCTTCATAAAGATATAGTTAAGCTTCAGGGTTTCCACGAACGATCGTGTGGATCGCGATCGGGTGTTTATGAGCCATTTTTGGGAGAATTGTTCAAGCAGGCTGGAACTAAACTTCATTGAGCTCGGCTTATCATCCGCAAACGGATGGGCAAACGGAGGTTGTTAATAGGTGTTTAGAAACTTATCTCCGCTGTTTTGTAGGAAATCAGCCTCGGCAGTGGCCTCACTGGATTCGTGGGCAGAATTCTGGTTCAACACTACCTATAGTAGCTCACGGGCATGAGCCCTTTTAAAGCATTATATGGCGCGATCCTCCAGCATTGCTGAATAACACAGACCATAACTCTCGGTGGATGAAGTTAATCAACAAATGCAGACCGCAACAGCATTTTACTTGAGCTTAAGGAGAACCTGCACAAAGCTCAAAACCGCATGACAACTTCGCCAATGCAAAGAGAAGGGATGTCCAGTTTGAAGTGGGTGAATCTGCCTACCTGAAGCTACAGCCTTACCGTCTGAAATCTCTAGCTTGCCGCAGTAATGAAAAGCAAGTCCCAGGTTTTATGGCCCCTACCAAGTCTTGAGAAAATTGGTTTAGCCGCTTACAGGTTAGACCTACCAGAAACTGCCCGTATCCATAATGTATTTCATGTGTCTCAACTCAAAAAGGTCAATTTTCCATCACCCCATATTCAGCCTCTTCCGGATTCACTGAATGAGGATTTGGTCTTAGTGGTTCATCCAGAGGAAGTGCTCAAGCTCGCAGGTTAATCAAGGGGACAGGGAGGTTCTGTTTAAGTGGACAGGGTTACCCCACCATGAGAACACTTGGGAGGAATATGACACCCTGAATTTGCAATTTCCTTCATTCCACCTTGAGGACAAGGTGGCTCTCCTTCGGGAGGGTATGATACAACACGCGAAGTGCGGGTGTATAAGAAGCGTGGGAAGGAGCACCAGGGATCAATAATATTAAAACAAGCAACTAAAGTGTGAAGGAAGGTAGTGGGACAGGTGGCGAAAGATATGGAGGAAGGGTAAATTCTGTTAGTAGAAGAATGAATAAAAGGAGCAGAGAAGGGAAATAGGCATCGAGAAAGAAGTGAGGAAAAGGGGAGGTGCTGGCCCTCGAAGTCCAGCATATCAGTTTCTATTACGTTCTAGCTTGGTTTCTCTTATTTTCAGTGTAGTTAATTAAACCCAGTAGTTCTTATTTGAGAGATGGTCTAGAGGGGTGTAAACAGAATTATTAATGAAATACTTCTCTTATGTTATTTGGAACTCTAGAGGTTGCTAAAATTGTTGTTTGTTTCGGTTATGAGCTATTGTATGTGTGAGTGATTGAGAAATCTGGGTAGGTTCGCAACACCGCGCCACCCAAACACGACAACATTGGCAGAACTTGCTAGAAATCAGCAAAGAAGAGAGAAAAGGAAACAAAAAAAAAAAGGTTAGCTGACCTGAAATGCAGCTCCTTTCTTGCGTTGATTGGATGATGATTACTTGTGAGATAAATACATGATTACCTCTTTGCAAACTTATGGAAGTCCCAGTTTATAAATCAAACTTGTGTTAAGATACCCAAGCATCGCAAACTCATGCCTTAGCATCATTTCCCGCAGCCTTTTCTCAACGGTCTGCATTTTATATGTAAATGAGCTCCAAAAAAGTATTTAAATGTGGAGAAAGATTTAAGTAACTAATAGTATAAGGCGGACAAAGACAAAAGAGAAAATGTTACGATACAATGTCTTTCCACATTTATATGTGCTCTTAAAAACAACTATTCGGATGGGGGGAGAACCCTCATAGCGAAATTGCGGTTAATGAAATAAATAAGAACTGGAACAAACAAAAATGAGACATAATATAATTACAGAATATATGTAAGCTTTCACTAACTTTTCCTAAGGTTTGGCTCAATTTTAAAGAAGTGTTTTTTTCTTTTTTTTTTTTCTTTTCAACAAAGCCTCCATATGAAGGTTTCTGCTGGTATTATACAATGTGTGTATTGGCAGTTCTCTATATTTATGGGAAGAAATAAAAAGATTTTATCACGATGCTTGGATTAATGAGATAAGTCAAGCTTTCTGCTAAGAACTCATTATATTTGAAAACTGAAACCTACACAACAAAGAAAGAGCACCTTATCTTGTTAAAATCCAGATTTCAAGCATCACTAAGTTCTATTTCTTTCCGATCATTATACAACAAATGTGGTGGGAACAAGGGATGCACGTAATCATCAACTCTCTTATATCCAACAAAAATAAGTCTTATTTATAGGCTAAAGAACCAAATCCAATTCTAATCCATACGGCAATGAACTATGGAATATTCTAATCCTAATTAAACAAAGAACAATGAAATAAAAGACTGAAATAACTAAGACACTCAATCCTAAAACATGAAAGATAAGAACTAAATATCCCTTTGCATCGTATATGCTCTAGAACAGCTTCCTAGCTGAGAAGGTTGGCTTGGTATTTAGGGGCTTCCAAGTTCTAGTTCATCCACACGAAAATGAGGTATTTGAGAAATGGCAAATGTTGTGGAGGATTGGTTGTGGAAATAGTCAAAACGAACCATTTCGTTCTATTTAAAGCAGAAATTAAGTAAAAGAATCTAGATTTATACCAGCATTCTATGTCATGAAGATATCTGGTTAAATGGAAAGAGACGAGCTGATTGACAATGATATTAGCCACACATATAAGGGTCTTAGTGTTTTGCTATCTAGCCTTAGCTCGATTGATTATTGAGAATAAAGAAAACTTCCCCATTCAATTTTCTCTTCTCACTTCTCTAATTCCTCCCCTTGCTTTTCTATTCCATCATTTCATAGGTTTCTTATTTTCTTCCTCAAATTTTCTCTCCTGACTTCTGTTCCTCCCTTTCTTTTTCTTTCATGATCCTCATATGTTCCCTATTGTAACACTAGAGGATATGTGGACAGTTTGTCCTTGGTATTAGGAAAATTTGTTATTCTCTTGTAAAATCCCTTTACATAATTCAACTATGCTTTTTCATAGCATATAACAAAGATCATTTATAAAACAGAAAAGAAGCAATTACACCACAAGTAACACAATAGCAAGTCACAGAAAGCAATAAAAGTTCCTCTACTTTTTATATAACGGAACTGGAAAACTGTTGTCAGATGATTTCTTTAGGTTTTGGCCATTTTATTGGTGGTAATGAATTGGAAAACTTGACTATACATGGCCATTCTCATAACTTTACTGTTTTTCACACCATGATCTGAAAAGGGAAAAAAAAGTAATGGCAAGAGGAGTGCATCACTATAAAATAAAAAATTAAAAAATAAGCAAAAAATAAACTCAAGCAATTATTTCATTTCACGCATAAACATCCTGAAAAGGTAAAAATTCTAGAAAATAAACAATTATTCATTTCTCATACAACAAATAGATAACCAGGCATGAGAACCAATTCTGGCTCTAAATTAAAAAGACGAATTCAACTAGTAAAGATCACAGTGGTCGAGAAAGGAGAAATAAGTAATAAAAAAAAATAAAAATTCTTTTAAGAATATATCCACGACTTTAAATTGCCTAGGTCCATAAAAATTCATTAAAATTCATTTTAACCCAATGAATTATGGCCAAATAAATGAAAAATACACCAAGTGGAAATACCTGAGTTCGATTTTCGAATGCGCCCATCTGATTGAATAGAGACATGAGGAAGCATAATCAATTGCGCTCATCTATACTGTATATCGCATGACCGCATATACATCCAATTTGTCTTTGCTTGGTAACCAAAATCAAATAATATGACTCCAAAAACTTAATGCAACCTTTACAAAATGAAGAAAAAAAAAAAAGAACTCAATTATGTACTGAATGCACAGAAATAATAATATATAGTAATAATAGAAATATAAGGTCTTTAACCCCGCCCACCCCTCCTAAATAAAAAGACCTCTTGTTCCTGTCACTCCCAATTAAATTGAAGCAGGTTTTTGATTTCCTGAGGGGGAATAAACCACCGTATCCTCGTTGATATTTAGATCAGACGGCTCTGATAGATCAATTTTCAACACGAAAAAACCTCTTGTTCCTGTCACTCCCAATTAAATAGAACCTTGCTCAAAAACACCAAACTCAATTCAGTTGAATAGCCCTTAGTTTATCAATTATTTGAAAATTACAGTTAAAAGAACCCTCACGCTCTGCTCTCTAAAGCTTGAACTTCTCAAGGGAGCAGGAATTGGGGTCTATCTCGGGGTGGATTTTTGCGGAAGAGGAAGCATATGCAGGCAAATGAGATTTCGCCATTGAAATAAGCTTCATACTGATCTTGTCGGCTACAGATTTTGTTTATAGGATTCCAATTCCATGGTGAAGGGATTTCAACGGTCGGGTTAATTACATTTTGAAGTCGTCACACTATTACATTTTAAAAGTGTTAATGTTATCTTATACCATTTTTATCACATAAGATTCTGTAATATGTTACAATCAAACAAAATTTAATTATTATAAATTTTTAATATTATAATAAAATTATTATTGATAAATAGTCATGAAGTAAAAGAATGGCATAAAATACTGGTGATATATTACTGTTTAAAGTTAGACCAAATTACATTTCCCACCCCTAATTTCAAACCATCTGTTCCACCCAATTTTTAAAATTCAAATATTATGCTTAACCGTCAAAGGTATTTAAATCTTTTTATGCAATATATATAAACTTGATAAATAAATAAAAACTTAAATCAACCATAATCTCCTCATTATTTTTTTAAATTAGAAAAATAATCCAAAAACAGTGTTTATACAAAAAAAGAACAAAATTGAAAGTTTATATATTCATTTTTGGTATTTGTGAGTATCCGGCCGGACTAGTTTGCGCAAACCTCTTAAATAATACACTCAAAAGTCTTAAGCGAACTGTCAAGTATTTTAAAGGTATTATGAAAGTTTAATGTTGATGATGTGAAAGTTTGATTTTGTATCACCCGGAAAACATTTTTATCATAAATAGGACACAAATTTAGAAGAGATAATAAGAAGACATTTAAAAATCTATTACTTTGACCGAAATTTTTTAAATTATTTTAATATATATGTAGATGATTAATCTTTTCAAAATTAATATATTAATTCAAGGCCTTATAATGTAATTATAATATTACATATAAAGGCCTTTTTCTAAGTCTATTTGGAGCAAGATCCTTATGCTTGCTGACCTCGACTATGGGTTAGACCTTGGCATGATTACATCCCCATTTGGCAAGGAAATCGAAAGGTAAGAGTCTAAAATTCACTTTGGGTAGGCTTGTTTAGGGGCTACGGTTTATTGGATTTGAGGGAGCAAAATTCGCGAATTTTTAGGGTGACTATAAGGATTCCTTCACACCTAATCGATGTTATCAAAAGTGTTGTGAGAGACAAAGCTATGGACCTTAGGAATGTCAAAGCATCCTACATCAATAGGAAGTTGGCGAATGATTGGGGCCTCCCTAGATCTATTTTCAAAGACATTCCTCAAGTTCTCGACACCGTTTGAAGAACTGGATTACTGAGGTTTATGCAGAATGGTTTTTGCTTGGTTGTATTTGTATCATTTGTAAAGAGTTTGATCTCATATTTTCTTTTCATGATCCTAACCTAGGGAGGTGTCCTATGGTAAGTGAAATTTTTGTGTGTTCTCTTGCTTTCTCTTGGTGTTTATCTCCCTATGTGGTTTCAGATAACCCCAAGAGTGGATGGCCATTGTAGGCTTGTTTCTTTTGATTCCTATTTTCAGGGCATGTCCCAAAATAGGATGGTTGCCTTTTATTAGGCCTTTGTACATTCTTCTCTTTTTTAATATTATTACTTACTTAAAAAAAAAAACAAAAAAAAAAAAAAAAAAAGACAAGAAAGGCCAAGAGAAACAAACAACCAAGACAGGAAAAGGGCCCTCGGCATATTGGGGGGCAGCCCCTTTTACTCAAAAAATGGTGTTCGAATTTAAAAATGGGAAGTGAAGGCATTAGTTATGTGCCAATTTGGGTCAAATTTAGTGGAGTGCCATTGGAGTTTTGGACTACTAAAGGGTTGAGCTATGTTGCGAGTGCTATTGGAAAACCTCTTTATATGGATAACATTACGGATGTTGGGGATAGATTGGAGTATGCAAGAGTTTGTGTTGAAATATACACATCTACTTCATTCCCGAATTCAGTGGAACTTGGCCTCCCAAATAGTGATTGTGTGAACATAGGGGTGGAGTATTCTTGGAAACCGAGGGTCTGCCCTTCGTGTAGAACTTTTAGGCACAATTTGAAGGAATCTCACTTGGCCCCTAGAATTAAGAAGGAAAGTGCCGAGAACAAGAACTTGACTTTAACTCAAGAATGGCGAATGGTGACTAAGAGGAAGGAGAATGTGTCAAAGGACATGGTTGTGCAAGGAGAGAAAGTGGGCGAGAGCTCTAGCCGCAAAAAAGAGTAGCCCATCGATGAGTCGAGAGACACGGTTAGTAAAACAAAACCCTCCAATAATCAATTTGTGGTTCTTAGTTCGGGGAATAGGCTGGATAATGGGGAAGTGGGTGTCGAAGAGGGTAATGAGAATGTTGAAGGTAGGTTTGGAAAAGATAAGGGTGAAATGAGTGGGGTTGATGTTCCTACGGGACTGATCTTAATAGAGTTTATAATCGAGGTGCGTGTGATGATAGGAGTAAGTGTGTTAAGGGGAATGAATGTGGGGTGAGTGTTCCTAACATAGAAGAGAGTTGATTGGAAGTAAGCAAGATGTTGAATGTTTTGAGTGCTGGTGACAACAGAGGAGAAATAACCCCACCTAGGGGACCCTTGATGGAAAACCATGAGGGGTGTGAAATGGGGTCTACTTCACCGGCTATTGTGAGATTCGGAAATTTGATTCGAGTCGATGAAAAGGATGGTCTTAAGGAAGGAAATAGAAGTCTTTCTAAAAGCCAAAAGAGGAAATTAGCCAGGAAGGCGAGAGAAGCTCCTAACGCCAAGCCATCCCATGATTAAGCTTGCTTCGTGGAATGTAAGGGGTCTTAATTCCCCTTTGAAACAAAAAGAGGTTAGACATCTAATCTCTTCCAATAAAATTGCAAATTGTGGTATTTTGGAAACTAGAGTTCGTGAACCAAATTTTGAGGTTACTAAGTCCTTGACATTTGAGGGATGAGATGTAATTCATAACTATGTGTGCTGCCCTAATGGTAGAATTTGGGTTGCTTGGAATCCTAGTTTAGTGAGGTTCGAAATCATACAATCTATGACTCAAGCCATCCATGGTAAGGTTGTTATTTTGGACTCTAATTACTTCTTTGTTTGCTCATTTGTCTATGGCACTAATGGTCCACTGGAAAGGAAAGAATTATGGAGAGACTTAATGGGTAAAGCTCAAGATTTTGAGGAAATACCATGGGTGATTATGGGTGATTTCAATGCGATGAGATTTGGGCATGAGAAAATAGGGGGTTCTTATAGGTGGAGAAATTATGTTTCGGACTTGAATAATATGTGTAATGAGACTAGGCTTGAGGACTTTCGATTTATGGGTAACTTTTTCACTTGGAGTAATATGAGAGAAGGGGAACATAGGATTACTACTAAGATTGATCGAGTTCTTTTGAATGAAAAGTGGGGCAATGTGTTTGGTAATTCCATATCCAATTTCCTTCCCCCAAGCATTTCAGACCATTCTCCTTGTATTGTTGAATGTGAGGTTATGTCTTCACCTAGGAAAATCCCATTTCGATTCTTAAACTTTTGGGCTCACCATGAAAGTTTCATTAGCATTGTTAGTAAGGCTTGGGAATAAGAAGTTAGGGGTACCCCTATGTATCAATTGGTTACTAAACTGAAGAGAGTCAAAGAAGCATTAAAAGTGTGTAACAAGAGGGAGTTTGGGAATATCTCGGCAAGAGTTATTGAAGCTAGAGAAAACCTCCTAAGGGTCCAGCATGCTCTTGCTTCTAATCCTCTTGAAGAGAACTTTATTCTTGAGGAAAAAGCCAAAGCTTTGAATTTTAAATCTTTAAGTCAAGTTGAGGAGTCTTTAGCTAGGCAAAAATCTAGAGTGCAATGGCTTAGAGAGGGTGACCAGAACACAAGCTACTTCTTCAAGTGTGTGAATGGCCAAAAGAATAGAAATAGAATCACCAAGCTTAGGAGTGATAACGGCATGGTTTTTGAAGACCCTTTGAACATTAGGGAGGAAATTGTCAGCCACTTTAAAAGAGTATTTGAGCAGCTGACGGGTGTGAGGGATTTTCGGGGTTTAGAGGAACTTATTGAACCTTGCATCACCAGTGATATGGCTAATGGGATGATTGCCGAAGTGACGGATGGGAAATCAAGAACACTCTGTTTTCTTTGGGCAATAACAAAGCTCCTGGACCGGATAGTTTTGGTGCTTGTTTCTTCAAGAAAGCTTGGGATGTGGTGGGAAAAGATGTGATTATGGCTATTAAAGACTTCTTCCAAGAGGGCAAGCTTTTTAAAGAGGTAAATTGTACTTCAATTACTCTTATTCCCAAGTGTGATAATGCTTCTTTCTGTAAGGACTATATGCCCATTTCTTGCTGCAACATTATTTATAAATGTATCACCAAAATCATTGCTAATAGAATTAAGAGTGCTTTACCTCTCTTTATTGACCCGACACAAGCAGCCTTTGTTGGTGATAGGAGAATAGGAGATAATATCCTCTTATGCCAAGAGCTGGTGCATAACTACAATCAAGCTTCGGCCAAGGAGAAAAAGTGTGCCTTGAAAGTTGATTTAATGAAGGCTTATGACTCGATTAATTGGGAGTTTCTCTTACAAGTCTTAAAGAATTTTGGATTCCCGAGTGTACTTGTCAATTGGATATCCAAATGCATCACTACTCCTAGGTTCTCGGTGGTTATCAATTGGGAGTTGGTGGGTTTCTTTGGGAGCTCTAGAGGGCTGAGACAAGGGGATCCCTTATCCCCTTACTTGTTTGTTATTGCTATGGAGGTTCTCTCTCAGCTCTTGAATAGAGTGGCGGCTAATCCGAACTTTAGTTTTCATTAAAGATGCAAGAAAATGGGGCTGACTCATCTTTGTTTCACAAAAGATCTCATGTTTTTTTGTAAAGCCGAAGGTACTTCTCTGTCTCTCCTTAAGAATGCTTTAATTACCTTTGAAAGTTGGTCAGGATTGAGTGCAAATCCCAATAAGAGCAATATCTTCCTTTCTAGTGTGAGTGACAATGAAAAGATGGAGCTCTTAAGTTTGATAGGTTTTGTCGAGGGTACTCTTCCCATCAAATACTTAGGTGTACCCGTTATTACCTCTAAGCTAACCTTTGGGGATTGTCGACCTCTCTTGGATAAAATCTTGGCTCGGGTTGCCTCTTGAAGAAGTAGGTTTTTATACTATGCAGGAAGGATTATTTTGATTAAGTCCATTCTTTTGAGTATCCAAATTTATTGGTCGTCTTTCTTTATTCTTCCTTCTAAAATTCAAAAGGAAATTGATGTTAGTTTGAGAGCTTTTCTTTGGTCTGGAGTTGATATGAATAGACCCAAAGCTAGAATAGCTTGGGAGGAGGTATGTATACCCAAAAAAGAAGGCAGGCTTGGGTTTATGAAATGTAAGGAATGGAACCTCGCAGCTTCTTTAAGACATATTTGGAACTTGCGCAATCATAGAAACCCTACTTTGTGGGTCTCTAGGGTCCCAATTCATCTTTTGAGAAATATAAGCATTTGGGACATAAGCATTCCCCAAAATTGTACATGGTCATGGAGACATGTCCTCAAAAAGAGGGAAATGGCTAGAAAGAATATCAAATGTAACATTGGCAATGGTAACACCACCTCTTTTTGGTTTGATAATTGGCACCCCGAACGGCCCCTTGTTTGCATCTATAGGGAAAGGATTATTTATGATGCATGGATTACTAAGGATGCTAAGGTGAGTTCTGTGATTGATGGATGCAATTGGAAGTGGCCAAGTGCCAATTCTTGTGCTCTTATTAACATGAGGAATTCTGTGAATTTCACACCTTCTAATGTTAACAACAAGATTTTTTGGATACCCTCACCTTCGGGGGATTTCTCTACCAAATCAGCTTGGGAGCCTATTAGAGGAAGAAGAGCAAAACTTGAGTGGTGTGACTTGGTATGGTTCTCAAAGGCTATTCCAAGATACTCTATGATCTTATGGATGGCTATAAAGGAGAGATTACCTACAAAGGACAGATTGATGAGGTATGGAGCTACTACTAACGCTCATTGTTGCTTTTGTAACTCATCTATGGAATCTCTTGACCACTTACTTTTTGCATGCCCTTTTTCTAAGTCTATTTGGAGCAAGATACTTATGCTTGCTGACCTTGGCTATGTGGTTAGACCTTGGCATGATTACATCCCCCATTTGGCAAGGAAATCAAAAGGTAAGAGTCTAAAATTCACTTTGGGTAGGCTTTGTTTAGGGGCTACGGTTTATTGGATTTGGAGGGAGCGAAATTCGTGAAGTTTTAGCGGTGACTATAAGGATTCCTTTACCATAATTGATGCTATCAAAAGTGTTGTGAGAGACAAAGATATGGACCTTATGAATGTCAAAGTATCCTACAGCAATAGGAAGTTGGCGAATGATTGGGGCCTCCCTAGATCTATTTTCAAAGACGTTCCTCAAGTTCTCGACACCATTTGAAGAGTGGATTACAGAGGGTTACACATAATGGTTTTTGCTTGGTTGTATTTGTATCATTTGTAAAGAGTTTGATCTTGTGTTTTTCTTTCAATGATCCTAACCTAGGGAGGTGTCCTATGGTAGGTGGAATTTTTGGTGTTCTCTTTGCTTTCTTCTTGGTGTTTATCTCCCTATGTGGTTTCAGATAAACCCCAAGAGCAGATGGCCATTTGTAGGCTTGTTTCTTTTGTTGCCTATTTTCGGAGCATGTCCCAAAATAGGTTGATTGCCTTTTATTAGGCCTTTGTACATTCTTTTTTTTTTTTTTTTAATATTATTACTTACTTAACAAATAAATAAATAAATAAACCCAAATAAAACCCCCAAACACAGCGAAGAAGAACTGAAACGTAACAAACTAAAAAGGTTAACAAAAACAAATAAGCAAAGTGCAGGTTGGTGAAAGAAAATGTGAAAAGAAAAGTAATGGAAATGATGAAGGTGATGGGTTCGAGGGACAGGTGATGTTTAATGGTAAAAGTGGAGGATAGAGGATGAGAGTGGAGAGAGGGGTGGCAGAAAAACATGGAAAGAGGGCTGGTTTCTAATCCTAGCGAGAAGAGAGAGAATTTTCTCTCACTAACAATTTTTTCATTTCTATCACATTTAACAACACATAAACTTTAATTTATTGCTACTAATAAAATTCCTTACCTCTTTTTGTATAATGGGGGAATTAAGCCCCCTAACATTCCACGCGACAAATTTAACCATGGCTAAAAGGTAGCTTAGGTGGAGTTCTCGCCTTCTTCGCTGTTTCTTCCTTTGATTCTTATAAAAGGCTTCACTTGTGAGAATATTGGAGCTGGCTCTAAATGTAATTAACTTTTTTTTTTCATATATTTTTTATTTTCTTTTTTCATGATGAATGGTAGGTAAATTATCAAGATATTCATGGAAGAATTCTCATTCCTTTCTTCTTTTGCCGTTTGATCAAAACTAGAAAAACAGAGAACTCCTTCTTGTTGCTGAGGACGTGGAAAGTGATGCACTAGATATGCTCACTCTCAACAAGCATCATACTGGTCTTAAGGTGATTTATTGGCTTTCCTTTGAAGTTACTTATCTAGGCATACAACATTAGATGGTGCATAATGTTATTGTTTGAAGATTTCGATAGATTGAAATGCTATCAACGTGTTTGTATATGTACACACTCATAGCCACAACCAGATGATGTTATTCTGTGTTCAGAATATATTTGCCAGCCCACACGAGATTGTTACACTAAAAGTCACAAACAATCCCTTGCCTAATGTTGGTAATGCCAATTGAAGGGCGTTTACTATTATACTGATGAATTTATGATTTTAGGTATGTGCTATTAAGGCTCTTGGTTTTGGGGAGAACAGACGAGCAAATCTAGATGATCTCACTATTCTAACTAGTGGAGAGTTGATAGAGTTTTCCGATTTTCAATTTGTGTTTCCCCCTTTTAGTAGTGCTTATGATAGCATGATTAACTATTTAATGTGTAGGTTATCTCTGAAGAACATGGCCTAACTCTCAATAAAGTCAAAGTAGAAATGCTTGGCACTGTAAAAAAGGTTGGTATATAGGCTTATGGTGTACTACAAGTGTTTTTTGTAATACAGTTGACACAGTTTATACCAGGTCACTGTCTCTGTTGATGACACTATCATTCTACATATTGGTAGGGATAAGAAGTTGATTGAAGAGAGATGCGAGCAGATACGCTGGTGGTTGCTTATGTTCCGTTTGTTGACTTTTTCCTTAAAAGCTTTTTCTTCAGTCAAATAAATAGAACCTTTTATTCTTCACTCAATTTGCAAATATAGATTGTATGAGAGAAACAAGTATCTTTATGGAAGTTACACTGGCTTTATAACATTTTACAGCTGATGGTTGCTATGTCATTATTGTTGCTGCTAATAAAGCGTTATTCTAAATACTGGGCACATTATTTTGTCATTATGTTTTCCTATTATTAATCACTAATTGTACAAGCCTTACAGGCATAACAGTAAGGGGTTAAATAGGTTGTATACTTTGCTTTTTCAATTGTAATACATTGACCAATGTACTTTTTCTCAAATACTTAATATATACGGGTGATTATTGTTTTATCTGCAGTAATATTTCTCATAAGAGGTTGAGGGTCCTCTTACTCTTTAGCCAGGAATTTTGTTGGGATTTGCAGCCCTTCATCACTCAATTCAAGTAACAATTCTGCTTATCATAAAAATATATGTGAATTTGATCTACATATACAATAAATTATTATATAACATAATTCACACTAATATTGCACTCTTCAATTTCCTTGTCGCATTTGTGATCGATAGTCTAGGATTCCGGATTGGTTTCTTTAAAGGTTCAATATTCCATAAAAAAGTATTAACTATTATGTAGTTTAAATTCACATATATTTTTATGGTAGGTGGAATTTTTGGTGTTCTCTTTGCTTTCTTCTTGGTGTTTATCTTCCTATGTGGTTTAAGATAAACCCCAAGAGCGGATGGCCGTTTGTAGGCTTGTTTCTTTTTATTCTTATTTTCGGGGCATGTCCCAAAATAGGTTGGTCGCCTTTTATTAGGCCTTTGTACATTCTTCTTTTTTTAATATAATTACTTACTTAAAAAAAAAAAAAACCGTCATGGCAATCAGGCTAATCCTCCTCCAGTGTATTATCTACCAATTCTGAAAAAGATTGAAAAATTTACTTGATTTAATTTGCTATTTGGGCATATGTTCTGAAATTTAATCTTTGACTTGCTCTTCCTTTTTTTTTCTTTTCACCTGGTTTCTTTGCTGCTGTAACATAATTAATTTGCTTTTGTGTGAGGTTCATCGTGCATTTTTTTTTCCATTGGACATTCTGATTCCTTATTTATTTGTTTAAAGCCTGCTACAAGTGACTTCATTGCCATGGACACTGGGAATTGCAGTCTGTGTTACATGAGGTGCATAATCAATCAGGTGTTCATCAAATAATTAATATACACAGGTGAATGTTGTTTTATGTGCAGCAATTTATCTTGCTAAGGTGTGTGATAATTGGCACCCAAGAGACCCTTTTAGGGATAGATATGGCAGCCGCATTGTGTATGATTCGTGGCTACATCATCTTGCTAAGGTGTGTGAGATTCAGGATGGGACAAGGTGGAGATGGCCAACGGCTAATTCTTGGGCTTTGATGGACATGAAGGATTCTATCGATTTTGATCCAAAGGAGGGCGAGGACGTGGTTGTTTGGAAGCCTAATGCATCCGGTAAGTTCTCTATAAAATCGGCTTGGGAGGTTACTCGTGTGCACCAACACCGAGTGGAGTGGCATCACCTCGTATGGTTCCCAAAAACTATTCCACGACACTCCATGATCACATGGTGACATTTAAGGATCGGCTTCAGACTAGGGACAAACTGATGAGGTATGGAATAGCTTCTAGCAATGTGTGTTGTTTTTGTAATCATGGGCAAGAAACGATCGATCATCTCTTTTTTGCTTGTCCTTTCACCCAAAGGATTTGGAACCGAATTCTTGAGCTCTCTTCCCTTGGGTATGTCACTCGGCCTTGGAACGATTATGTTGAGCACATAGCTAGTAGTTGGAGGAAGAATAAGCTAAAGTACTCTATAGGGAAGCTATGTTTGGGAGACACCATTTACTCTATTTGGAGAGAGAGGAATAGCCGGATTTTTGGTGAGGAATGCAAGGATGCACATATTCTCTACAACTCCATCAAGAATGTGGTGAGTGAGAGAGCTATGGACCTTAGCAAGATCATAAAGAATATTTACAATAGAAGACTTGCCGAGAAATGGGGTCTCCCCATGTCTATTTTTAAAACATCCTATGGGAGCTAATTATATAGTTTGTTGTTATGTGATGGGTTTTTTGTCGTGTAAGGGGATTTGGTTATATGACATCGCTGATTGTGCTAGAAGCGGCTACTTTGGCAATTGAAAGACTTGGGGTGTTGATCTAGTGCTTTGTCTTTATATCATTAACGGGCCCTACCTTGTTAATGTCCATGTTTATAGAATTCTTCTTGTTAATGCTTATGCACCTGGGTTTTGTATTCTGATACTTTTGAACCTAACCCAGGGCATGTCCTGTGGTAGGTGGGATTCATTGTATTCTTTAATCTCTGCTTGGTTCCATTCCTTTGAGAAGAGAAATGACAAAAAGAGAAGATTAGGGGTAGACATAGATAGTATCATTCCTTTGCTCCTAACCCAGGGCTTGTCCTGAAGTGGGTTGGCCGACTTTTAGGCCTTTTGTAAATTCTTTCTCCCTTCTATAAAAACTTACCCAAAAAGCAAAAAAACAAAAAAATTTATCTTTTAAATGATCTCATGAATTGAAGGTAATAAAAGAGATATGATAGGTTTCACATACAACTGACCTTTAATAATAGTGTCAATTTCCCTTTAATATGGGTGACTGTTATTTGTGTGCTGTAATTAGTTTCATTGAATTCGTTAATAATATTCTCATATTTGACCTTTTGGTAACATCAGGGATGCAGCTGGCTTTGTTGGTCCAACCACTGGCCCTTCCTTGTCCATCTGAGCCCGTACAGGTAAAGCATGAATGCTGCCTGAGTATAACTTTTGTTCAGACTAAAATCTCAGTGATTACTGCATTTGTTTGCAATTACCTCTACCAATGCATTTCGTCTCTTTAATACAACTTTTCTTGTTTCATAGATTGTGGACTTTGGAGAAAGTGGTCCAATTTGATGCTCTCGTTGCAAGAGCTACATAAATCCTTTCATGTAGTTCACTGACTTCATCTGTAACTTATGTCGTCAGTTTGAATATTACTGTATTTCTATGTTGAAGTATTGAGTAATTTGCTACAAAGTTATTTGTTATTGGTCTATGAAATGTGCGTTGCATTTGGGTTCCATTTTTCTATTCACCAATGCTTCCAATCTTTTTTTAGGCATGTTAACCCTGCTTTGTTCCTTAGTTACTGCTAATTTTCTCTTGGAAGTCGTTTAATGCCACCTATGAGATGGGTGAAATAGCTTAGTTATTTGCTATCAAGTATCATATATCATGATGTTTTATACTTGTCCTACGTTAGTGTTGAAATTCCTGATGTCTAGTTAGTAACTACTCTCTAGGATTTATTTGTTATTCCTTAAGTCAATGGTATTTAGTGTTTGCTGAACATATATCATGTAGCTAAAATGTTTTTCCTCAGACGTAAGTGTGAATGATGTGGGTGCAATAGCTTAGTTGTTTACTTTGAGTTTTTATAGAGGATAATGTTGTATGCTTATCATACATTCTTGTTGCTCTATTAATGGTTTGAATGGAAAAAGGTGTATAGCAAGGTTATATCCAATAGGAACTATGTGGCTAAGGACATAAATTTTGGAGTTGGAGTTCGGGCCGCATTGTTGCAAGGTGTATCCGAGGTTGCAGAAGCTGTGAAAGTTACAATGGGATCTAAGGTATCCATTCTTTCTTTTGTTTCCTGACAAATTATATTTTGATTAGTATAATATAGTTTTGATCCATTATAGTAAGGCTCAATATATATTGAGAATTTTCTTGTTTTCTTCTTAGTGTTTTCCATTCCCAATTCATTGATTCAGGGTTGTAATGTGATTATTGAGAAAAGTAGAGGGGATCTGGGGTCACAAAGGATGGTGTCACTGTGGCAAAAAACGTTAAAATCAAAGACAAGGCCAAGAATGTTGGTGCAGATCTTGTAAAGCAGGTCGCGAGTGCAACTAATACAGCCGCTGGAGATGGTTATTTCTTCTTACTATTTCTTGACATTATTTTGGTAACCTACTAGAATTTTTCATGGATTCATATGATTCCAGATGATGAGATGGGTTGAGTTATTTTTTGTTGGCAGATTGGCAAAGCAAAGCAACTTAAGAAAAAACATTACAAAACCTCGAGAAATCCTCACCTTTAAGTTGCTTGGGTTTTGCTTTCTTTTTTGAATTTAGTCTTTGAGTAATGTCCTGATTTTAACTTTCTTGAAGTTTACATGCACGAGTCAACTTGGAATGGCAGACATTTCTTTGGCTCTAATGACCGTTGTACCCTAATAGATTCTACGCATGCATGACTAGAAGAAAACCAGTATTTGTACAGCTAGCCATCAACTTTAAATGTTGGAAGTACAAAATTGAGTATTGTTTGGTCCTATCAATTTCGGTGGTTATATGATGATACTATTTCGCCTTAGTGTCTAGTATCAACTAACAGCCTTCAGAGGAGAGGTAATCTTTTTCAATATGGGATCTTGCACATCAGTTGAGTAGTTCTTCTCGCTGGAGATTTGCTACTAATCTCTTTTGCAGGTACAACTTGTGCTACTATCCTTACTCAGGCAATACTAACAGAAGGCTGCAAATTTGGAGGTGCTGGTGTAAATGTGATGGATTTACGCAGTGGTATTAACATGGCAGTTGATGCAGTCATAGTTGACTTAAAAGGCAAAGCGCAAATGATTAGTACCCTAGAAGAGATTACACAGGTAGTGGAATTTCTTTAAAAAAGTTATGTATAAGTTGTGTATGGTGAGAAGCATTGAGCTACGATATAATTNTTTCTTCACATCACTTAAGGGGTTCTTATTGCTGGAGATTTGCTACTTATCTCTTTTGCAGGTACAACTTGTGCAACTGTCTTGACTCAGGCAATACTAACAGAAGGATGCAAATTTGTAGCCGCTGGTGTAAATGTGATGGATTTACGCAGTGGTATTAACATTGCAGTTGATGCAGTCATATCTGACTTAAAAGGCAAAGCGCAAATGATTAGTACCCCAGAAGAGATTACACAGGTAGTGGAATTTCTTTAATATACTACGTATAAGTTGTGTATGGTGAGAAGCATTGAGCTACGATATAATTATAAGAAGTCTTACCTAGTCCAGAGTAGGAGACATTGATGATTTTTAACTTTCCCAAAATCTCTAACTTCTTCTTGTAAATGTGGTAAATGGTTGTAGCCTGGCTATGATTCTATTATCTTGTGTTTCATTTCGATAATTATAGCAAGATGAAGTGAATATAGGAGCAAATAGAGTTTTTAGAAACTATGCTAAAGATATATCTATCTTGATAAATTGAAAAATGTTAATTATTCGTATTTGCTTCTAGGTTTCAAAATCATTTTTTAATTAAACTTACTTTTTTGAATTTGCTTTTACTCTATGAATGCCACTCATTCTTACTTTTGTCTTTATCAATAGCAATTCAAATAAATTGGTATGTTATGAATAGGTTGCCACTATCTCTGCAAATGGTGAATGTGAGATTGGAGAATTGATAGCAAGAGCAATGGAAAAAGTTGGAAAGGAAGGAGTGATTACTGTTGCTGTAAGAACTTTTATTCCTTTAACTATATTATGCCATTTAACTTCTACAAATAGGTCAAGCTTATTCAAATTTTATAGGATGGAAATACTTTGGATAACGAGTTGGAAGTGGTGGAAGGAATGAAGCTCGGAAGAGGCTATATATCTCCATATTTTATTACTGATCAAAAGACACAGAAATGTGTAAGTTCCAGATCTTTGTCATTCTAAATGATGATTTTTACTTTCATCGATGGATTTCTTGCTGTATTGTGGTAAAATGAGGTATCCAGTATGAGTATGTGCTGATAATTTATTGTTAAATTGTTCCTTTTCTTTTCAAGTTTAGAAGATTGCTACTGACCCTTGGTTTCTTTTGAGGTTTCACTAGTTATGACTACTACATGAAGAATTCCATTTAACACCATAAAATTTTCCTTTACATAAAAGTAAGAGCTGAAATATTAAATGTTGTTATTCAAATGTTGCAGGAACTTGAAAATCCGTACATTCTCATTTGTGACAAGAAGATATCAGATATGAACTCACTTGTGAGAATATTGGAGCTGGCTCTAAATGTAATTAATTTTTTTTCTTATCTTTTTTATTTTCTTTTTTCACGATGAATGATAGGTAAATTATCAAGATATTCATGAGAGAATTCTCATTCCTTTCTTCTTTTGCTGTTCGATGAAAAACAGAAAAATAGAGAACTCCTTGTTGTGGCTGAGGATGTGGAAAGTGATGCACTAGCTATGCTCATTCTCAACAGGCATCATGCTGGTGTTAAGGTGATTAATTGGCTTTCCTTTGAAGTTACTTATATAGGCATACATCACTAGATGGTGCAAAATGTTATTGTTTGAAGATTTCGACATATTGAAATGCTATCGACGTGTTTGTATATGTACACACTCGTAGCCACAATCAGATGATGTTTTTTTTGTGTTCAAGAATATATTTGCCAGCCCACACGGGATTGTTATTGATGTTTTAATAAATTGCATATGTGAATACTAAAAATCACAAACAATCTCTTGCCTAATGTTGGTAATGCCAATTGAAGGACGTTTACTATTATACTGATGAATTTTATGATTTTAGGTTTGTGCTATCAAAGCTCCTGGTTTTGGGGAGAACAGACGAGCAAATCTAGATGATCTCGCTATTCTAACTGGTGGAGAGGTGATACAGTTTTCCAATATTCATTTTGTGTTTCCCCCTTCTAGTAGTGCTTATGATGACATGATTAACTATTTAATGTGTAGGTTATCTCTGAAGATCGTGGTCTAACTCTCGATAAAGTCAAAGTAGAAATGCTTGGCACTGCAAAAAAGGTTGGTATATAGGCTTATGGTGTGCTACAAGTGTTTTTTGTAATACAGCTGACACAGTTTATACCAGGTCACTGTCTCCGTTGATGACGCTATCATTCTACATGGTGGTGGGGATAAGAAGTTGATCGAAGAGAGATGCGAGCAGGTATGCTGGTGGTTGCTTATGTTCCCTTCATTGATTTTTTCCTTAAAAGTTTTTTCTTCAGTCAAATAAATAGAACCTTTTATTCTTCACTGAATTAGCAAATATAGATTGTATGACAGAAACAAATATCTTCCATAATTACTCACGCTTTATAATATTTTACAGCTGAGGACGGCCATGGAGAAGAGTGATGCCATGTTTGACAGGGAAAAAGCACAAGAACGACTTTCAAAGCTATCTGGTGGTGTTGCCGTTTTTAAGGTTAAATATTCATCTTACCAAATTCTTCCACTGATATATATCTTACAACCTCTTATGCAAGCATTCAATTTCTTTCAGGTTGGAGGGGCGAGTGAAGCAGAAGTTGGAGAGAGAAAAGACAGGGTCACAGATGCTCTAAATGCTACAAGAGCAGCAGTAGAAGAGGGTATTGTACCCGGTAAGTTGACTTATGTCTTGTGTGTTTTAATTATATATGTCTATGTATTACATTATTATTAATAGGTTTAATATGTGTATATTTCTTCTGTACTAAGAAAACATAACTGTTATTTAGGTGGTGGTGTTGCTCTCTTGTATGCAACCAAGTCTCTGGAGAACCTTCAAACTCAAAATGAAGACCAGAAAAGAGGCATCCAGATAATTCAGAATGCTCTTAAGGTCTAGTTTGTTGGATCTACTTTTTGTCAAAATTTTCATGGTTTTGGATGCAAATCTTTTCCTGACTGTATATATTGGTGTATTGTAGGCTCCTACTTATATAATAGCTTCAAATGCTGGTTTCGATGGTTCAGTTGTTGTTGGCAAATTATTGGACCAAGATGATCTTAATGTGGGCTTTGATGCTGCTAAAGGTTTGTTCCTGGTGATTTTATGAAATACAATATTCAGCCAGCCATATCATGCATGTTTCCCTAATTGTGGTTTCTCAAACTCCTCGCAACTTTCTTCGTTACTCCGCACAACATTAATAATTTCCTCATTAACCTATTGCTTTCTTGCCATGATATTTCCCTTCATCAGTTGCTTAAGCTGTGTAATGAATGTGCTAAAACAGGTTCATACATCAACATGGTGAAAGCCGGAATCATTGATCCTCTTAAAGTTATTAGAACTGCCTTAGTAGATGCTGCCAGGTGAAAATTATAATCTATTATCACCAAGTTGTGCATTGAACAACACTAGTATTTTAAGCCAAACTCTTGTGCTTTCCAATTGCAGTGTATCGCTGCTGTTGACGACAACTGAAGCAGCAGTCATGGAGAATCCTGATGACAAAAATAAGCTTCCAAATCGTATGCCAGCAATGGATGACATGGACTATTGATTACAAGTGTACAAGTTTCGAAAGGAACGATTTTAACATCAAATGTAACATTACTGAGGCATTGATACCCGGATTCAAGATTATGACACAGGCTGAATTACTTGCAGAGGTTTGAATTTTGACAGATGAAAGGGAGAAAAATGTGTTCAAGTACAATTTGGAATTCTTATGGTGAAGTATGGTTTAGAGTTAGACAAGAACATCGTAATTGTAAAACAAATCACAAATAAAACTGCCATTCTGAAATTGTGTAAACCTTACTAATATGTTTGGTCACTTTATGATGCTGTTCAGTGCCATTGTCACCTGAAGAGAATTTCTTAGTAAGGAGTACATAAAGATAGTGAAATTTTCGATAAAAATAATATTATGGTAACGTTGTTGCAGTGACTCAATAGGTCTTGTTGAGGTAACAATATCCTGAATCGATTTCCTATTTTTTTTTTTTTCTTAAATATCTCTACAACCCACTAAAATATATTCAAAATAAAAAACTTAATCAATATAAATTGAAAAGTTAATGACAATTAGGGATGGGAATGGTCCCCGAAATTTAGGGGACCTGCCTTGTCTTGTACGAGGCAAGGATTCCCGGTAATAGGCTGGGATGGATTCCTCATAAATTGGGACGGATAGATGTCTCTACGCTTTGTTTAAACCCCTTAAATTACATTAGTTTGGAGATTTTCTCCTCAGGTGGAATTTTTCCGTGTAGTCTAGGGTAGGGACGAGGCGAAGACAGGGAATGGGTTTAGGGGACGGAAAATGGGAAACCGGGCCCTATCTCGCCCCGTTCTCGTCCCTAGTTATTGCATCTACTGATCAACCTTTTTAAAGTTTAATTAAATAACAAAATATCCCTTTGAGTTTTAAAATAATAATTTTTTTGGTTCAGTAAACTTTTAATGAAATTATCATGAATTACCCTAAATATTTTTTGTTATTTTAGAAAATTTTAAGAATTTTTATTATTTAATATGATTTGAGGGATTAACTTAAAAAACATATAAACTAAATTCTGATATCTTATAAATCCGTGGCGCCACTATAAATACGAATTTATACAAATTTGTTGGCCATCTCGTGCTTCATATGCTTCATGCTGCTGCTTCTCTCCGTCTCGAGTCTCGCCGTTGGTTTTCAATAATTCCTCATCAAAATGATCTTCTTGATATTTTTGATCACTTTCTCCAACAATGCACGAAAATTCACCTCCTCAAACAAGTGCATGCGCAAGTCATTGTCAATGGATCCAGTAACTCCGCTTTCTTGGCGGCTAGAGTTACTTCGGTTTATGCTCGTTTCGGGCTTCTTTCTGATGCGCAAAACGTGTTTAAAACAACCCCAGTTCATTGTTTGTCGAGTTCTTTGTTGTGGAACTCTATATTGAGAGTGAATGTGTCAAATGGATGCTATGAGAACGCACTTCAACTGTATGTTGAAATGCGACAACGAGGGGTTTTGGGTGATGGGTTTACTTTCCCGCTCATTATAAGAGCTTGTAAATTAATGGGTAGTTATAGTTTTGGCAGGATTGTTCATAATCATGTTTTGCTAATGGGTTTTCAAGATAATGTTCATGTTGTGAATGAACTGATTGGAATGTATGCCAAAATGGGACGGATTGATTATTCGTGTAAGATGTTTGACAAAATGCGTGTCAGGAATCATGTTTCGTGGAATTCGATGGTTTCTGGTTTTGCATTGAACTATGATTGTGATGGTGCTCTTGACATGTTTCAGAGAATGGAATTTGAGGGATTGGAGCCAAACCTTGTAACATGGACTTCACTGTTGTCAAGCCATGCTCGATGCGGGCGGCTTGAAGATACTATTGGTTTGTTTGACAGGATGAGGATGAGAGGAATTGGAGTTAGTGCTGAAGCACTTGCTGTGGTGTTATCTGCTTGTGCTGATTTAGTTGCCTTTAAAAAGGGTATGGTCATTCATGGGTGTGTTTTAAAGGGTGGATTTGAAAATTACTTGTTTGTGAAGAATGCACTTATATGTGTGTATGGGAAGCATGGGGATGTAAAAGAGGCTGAGAAATTGTTTCTAGAAATGAAAGATAAGAATATAGTCAGTTGGAATGCTTTGATAACATCATATGCGGAGACTGGTTTATGCGATGAGGCACTTGCAATATTTCTGAAGTTGGAGAATTTAGATGATGGTTCAATGGAGAGACCTAATGTGATAAGTTGGAGTGCTGTAATTGGTGCTTTTGCTTCCAAGGGGAGAGGTGAGGAGTCTTTGTATCTTTTTCACAAAATGCAGAATGCCAAAGTCATGGCCAATTCTGTGACAATTTCTAGTGTTTTATCAGTTTGTGCTGAGCTAGCTGCACTGAATATTGGTAGGGAAATCCATGGCCATGTAGTTAGAGCTTTGATGGATACTAGTATTCTAGTGGTAAATGGCTTGCTCAATATGTACATGAAGTGTGGATGTCTTGGGAAAGGACGTTTACTATTTGAGAGAATTGACAGAAAGGACTTGATCTCATGGAACTCAATGATTACAGGGTATGGCATGAATGGACTTGGTGAAAATGCAATAGCAACTTTCAATCAGATGATTGAAGCTGGATTCAAACCAGATGGGGTCACGTTTGTTGCTCTTCTTTCTGCTTGTAGCCATGCTGGGCTTGTTGATGAAGGTCGTAGGCTTTTTGATATGATGGTCAAAGAGTTTAGGATTGAACCCCAGATGGAGCATTATGCTTGCATGGTTGATCTTCTTGGCCGTGCTGGGTTGATGCAAGATGCAAGTGACATTGTTAAAAATATACCAATAGAACCTAATGCTTGTGTTTGGGGAGCTCTTCTGAACTCATGTCGGATGCACAAAAATACAGATGTTGCGGATGCATTGGCTTCCCGAATCCTTAGTCAAAACATGGAGACAACTGGGAACTACATGCTACTTTCTAATATTTATGCTGCAAGTGGGAGGTGGGAGGATTCAGCGAGGGTGAGAATCTCAGCTAAAACAAAGGGTCTAAAGAAAGTTGCAGGGCAGAGTTGGATTGAGTTGCAGAACAAGGTTCATATGTTCTCATCAGGAAACAGTATGCAGTTGGATTTGAAGGAGGTTTGTGAAATTCTTGAGGAATTAGCCCGTCAAATGGAGAGTGAAGGCTATATAACTGATAAAAACATCATTGCAGAAGATGTAGAGGAAGAAATCATGGTAATCACGCTGTAAAAATAGTGAGACACTGGCTCTCACTCAAGGTTTTGAACCTGAACCAATTTCTTCTGAAAATGACGAGCTCTATTTTTTGGAGGTGCATTGTTTTGATCTAATCTGTAAATGGGTGGCACAAGGAGGATAGGCACCAAGTAGGCTAAACTGAATAGGGGTCATGTTATATTATTCAATCAATTTCATTCAAGTGTAACCATTAATTTTCTTTGCATTATCAAATATAAGGATTCAAATCTTACAACATTCTACTCCGTCGTGGAGGATCACTGGCTAGTCTTTTGTGCTGTTGAAGTGAATTGTACTATCCCTTACCCACCTCCTTGTGTGGGGTTTGGAAAGTTACGATCATTACAAATTATTTTACCCACCTCAATTGGTGGCTCGGATATGTCTCTCCCACTATTTGAGGTGAAAGAAAGACAAATCTGAGCTCCACCAAATGAGGTGGATAAGACAATACGTAATAATCGTAAATTTCTAGGTCCCGCTCGGCAAGATGGGTAGGGGATGTTCCGTAAATTTTATTAGTCTACTAATAAAAATAAATCAAAATGAGATCATATATTAGCAGAAAACATGCCATCAAATCCAACACATCATTAACATTGATGAAACATACAAGACTTCACCTCCCTCAAATGCCATCATCCTCAACAACAAAATGACCTAATTTGATCTCCAATATACACATACATTTTCATTAATTTTCCAGCAATTCCTAGTACACAATCTAGGACGATATAAGCAACTGTGTCGTAGGTACAAACCTCCTCTCAACCAATTCTTGATCAGCCTCAAACTTCACCTCATGTCTCTCATATGGTATCTCAACAAGCTGCGTCGTCGTCGCTGTCACCATCACCTGCTCCACCTTCAACCCCTCCTCACTACTTTCATTATTAATCTGCAACGTGGACACCATGGTCGGATCTTGCATGGTCCATGCATCAACATTTAGGTCATCTACTAAATTATTCGAAACAACATAATTATCACTCTCCTGTTGCCCTTGATTAATAAAAAACGGTTCAGAATTAACTATATTCTCAAAACTAAGAACCGAATCATCAGTTTCTTGAATCTGTTGCTGAGCTTGCGCCCGACAAATCGCCACCTGATGAAGAACCAACTCCAGCTCAGCCTTGTTTAACTCAATCTGACGTTGAAGTTCTCTTATAATTCTATAACATCCTCCCACAGGGTCACTGGCTCGCACGTCAGACTGGAAAATAATGGTCCGCATGGCTTCATCCTTCTCGGGAGGCTCAAGATTCTTGATGATCTTCGTGATGTTACTGACCCCAAACAATTTATGAGCGTTGAGGAATTGTCTCTGGCGATCGTGGGGGAAGTAAGGGGCGAGAATGCAATCAGGAGCACATTTTCTACGTTGGTATTTACATGCAGCGCATGCCTGAGTGGTGCTGCCATTGCTGGTGGCATTGGCATTGCCAAGTCTTGGAAGGGGTCTCATATTTGATGGGGAAAGTTGCACTAGTTTTTAATGTCGTTGAGAAGGGTGGAGAATTCGGAGGCGTTGCCGGCGGGGTCGAAAGGTAAGGTTTTTGTTGTCGTTTGAGTGTCAAGAGAAAGAGATGGAGAGAAATGAATGGAGAGACAGACAGATTGTTTGTTTATTATAGTAATGGGGTGGAATTTTGGCAGAGAGGTTAACGGATTAGTTGTTAAAGGTAATAATTTTAAAGGTTTTGATTTAGAAAATAAAGGGATTGGCTAAAAATAGTGTTTGTGTTGTAATACATTCTGTTAGAGTTAACTCTTTTTAGCGACAAGATTGGGAAGATCAGCCATTGAAATTAAGATTAAAGCCATATATCAATGGACTCATTAAACGGGTTATCTAATCTAATCTAGATCTAGTCAAAATGGATGGATTGTTATGGAATGGTGTAGCTACTTTCACACGAGTGTAATATAGTATGATCATGATCTCTAAGATGTTTACATTATTGAATGGAAACATTAAGTTGATTAGGACAACTTAAGGATTGGGTATATTTGTGAAATTTTACCTGCTATCAAATGATTGGAATGAATACCGTCTTCTTGAACCACCATCAAGTGACCTTATGATAAAAGAGTAAAAAGAGTTTCCTCAAACTCCTGAGTTCGATTCCTCTCAGGCCTTAATAGAGATAACCACTGGAGGATTATCTAATTGGATTTTCAGAGTCTTGAATGTTTAGTTGAGATACGCACAAACTAATCTAGACACCCTCGGTCATTTTAAAAAACAAAAAACTTTCCTCTTCTCACTTTATAATTGTAAGAACATTTGAGTTAGACTTGGGTTGGCTCAAGTTTCATTTAGATTTCTTTTCAGATCTAAAAACTTACCCAAACCTTAAAAAATCCAGAGGTTTTTTTTTATTGTTAATTATCGCCCTATTCTTGTTCCTCAGTTAAAGGGCAAAGCGTGGCGCATGGCGAATTCGAGCTCTGTTTGAGGCACATTATGAACCAAAATATATACATAACCCATTGATGCAAAGATAAATTTGCAGCTCATGAAAGCAAAAAGTCTTGTTGCCAAATAAAAGAAAGGGCTATAAGCTGATCTCATTACTTGAAATGTTGTACAATCTGAATGTAAGGGATGAAAACAAGAAGATAAATTATTTTTCTCAGTGAACTAATAGTTACAGAAACAATCTTATTCTACGAATATGGAAACTCCTGCCTTCACTTTGAACAGGAATTTCTGCGGAATACAACCTGAAATAAAAACTGAAAATTTTATCATCGGAAAGCTGATTCAAATGACTCGAGTTAATCATCTCGGGTAAATGATGAGCCGAAAGAACAAAAAAACAAAAAAAAAAAAAGTAAAGCAAGAAGATGAAAAAGCTCTTTGCCCACTAACAGTAAGCTACATGAATCTTATTTTGCCTATATGCTTTATCTCTGGCTGCCAAGTATCCCGACCTGTGTTCCTTTTAGCCTGTCTCATGTGGATTTAGTGCATTGAACTAGAATTGGTTAAAAATTAAATGAACGCAAATATATACATAAATACATAAACCCAATAGCAACTAAACTGTAAGATCGTTCGTTGATACAAAAAGTTCAAGCTAAAACTGTAGGCCTTAATGCATCAAAATTTTGCTAGCTGGATTTGTTGTTACCAACAAGTTTAATTTTTCAACAACATGCTCATTCTTCAAAAAGGATTAATGATTTATAAACTTCTTTTAAGAAGAAACTAGCATTTTATGTGCATTCAATAATTATTATTTTTTCCTCTTCTCAATTCAATAACAGAGTCCAGTAATCAACATGTTCAAAGATTTACACTCCAAAATAATAATAATAATAACAATTCGCAACTTATTTCCCTATCATTTAACGGTGAAAATATATTTTCTTACCCAATGTCAGAATGCAGACAAACAGTTAAGGCTCAGACTTGATAAGCTCTTCGACAGAGTTCTTATACTTGCTAATCAGTTCCCTGGCATTCAATCAGAAAACAAGTCACTTCCTGAGCAATCATAAAACTTAACACAAAACTCTAAACCATGCACAACCTCCGTTGATTCAGCAGCTGTTCACTCTCCTCCAGCTTTCGCTTCTGCCCCTCAACCGTCTGCATCCAATATCAAAAAATTCCCCAAATCATACCAAGAAACTTTAAACCAACCAAAGAGAAACTAATTACATTACAATTCATACAAAGCTTTGTAACAAAAGACAAAAAGAACTCTCAGTATTCTGCTGTACATCTATCAACCCAACTAGTTCTATCTAAACTAAAAAAAGCTGACCGTGAAACACTATCTCCCACGAAGACCTCAATCAACAAGATCCTTTACTAATTTGAGCAGGTTTATACACATCTTTTTCAAATGTCAAATAAATCTCTCATCATACCCCAAGCTTTTACCATTGCAACAAAGACTAGTAAAACCCATCAATACAACAAAGTCATAATACACAGCCGGATGCAAAATCTTGGTAATGTTATCAGAACAAGTTTATCATAACATTAAACATCACAATTGTAACACTCGATGTCCATTTTTATATTTTGTTACTAGTTACCAATAAAAGGTTACTAGTATAATTTATTACAATTCTTACATCTAATGTCACCAAAGTACGATGTTCCGATAATCCAAATAATGTTAGATATTCTGTAGCTGTTACCAAAACTCCATTTCATTTTTCAAACATAAAGATGTCATCTTCATACATACCATTGCAATGTAATTACCTATCCTAAAAACTTAATCAAAATATCATCCTGAAAAACGTTATAAATGTCCAAAAATATGAAGTATATGTGATTAAACTTACCATTGCCTTACTGCTGATTGATCCTGATATTGAATTCAATAGTTGCTGACACTTCTCAAAGTGATTGTTCAACTCACTAACCTTCAAACACAAATAAATAAAAACATAAATTAAATTATACACATTAAAATTTAATCTCCCAAACGTTACCCAAATCAATAATTTGATGACGTTGCCAGTAACATTACCAGGATCAAGGAGAAATTAAAAAAAAAAAAAAATCAAAAAATATGTACCAAAGCATCTGAGTGCTGGTCCCTGGTTCCATCCTCAATAGCGTCGGCTAAATTCTCCACCAACTGTAAATCAAAACCGCACAAAAGAAGAAACTAAAAGTTACAAAGAGCACCCAATTAGATTGAAAAAACTTACAAACAGAGGACATGAAACACAACCCACATGCAAGAGATGGAAGTGAGAGGCGAGTGACTGGTGATGCTGGTTCTGTTGTGGTTGCTGTTGCTGCTGTTGAAGCGTACGATGTTGAAGCTGCGGTTGTTGTTGAAACTGCTGTTGTTGAGGAAATTGAGGTTGTTGGTAGAATTGTTGTTGATGGTGTTGTGGGGAGAGGAGTAGATGGTCTTGATTTGAGGGTGCAGGGGAGTTTGTGTGGGTCGGCATGGTGGGGATCATTGGCCACGACCCGGAACCCGAATATGGATCCATTTTGGGAACTGGGGTTCTCAGGTCACCGCGGGATTTGATTAACACGAATAAATACGAATTAAAGAGCGAGGAGGAGGATGAAGAAGATATTAGCTTAACTACGAGTTTGTCCTAAACGCTGCCGTAAAGATAGTTCTTTTGGGGTCCTCTATATTTTAAATTTATTGCAAATGTACACTCTAGTCTATAAATTAGATAGATTATTTTGTCTCTTAATGTTGATTAGAATATAACATAATGCCAACATTTAACTTCTTTGAAAAAGCATAAACTAGTTTTTTTTTAAATAACTTTTAATTTTCTAAATTTTTCTTAAATTGCGGATGCTTAGATAGGGAATCAAACTTGAGATCGTGTTCTTATCCAGACTATCTCCAATTTACTCTAACTATCTAAACTATCCACAAATAAATCTCTTTAAAGTTGGTAACCTTAGAATTATAAGTAATATCATACCTCTCAAATTTTATATCTCAAATGATGCGATATTTGATTTATAGCTTATTACACGTAATTATAGAATCACGTGAAAACTCAGTTCTATAAATCAACGTGGCATCCCTTGATATACAAAAGTTAGGGATGTAAATGTGAGATACAAAACATTATTTTAATGAAAACTGGTTTATCTTTAATATTTCATATAAATTATGTGAAATTATAGTAAATAATTTCAAAATAATTGGATTGATTAGTAATTTAGTACAATATAGGGGAGTTAAAAAGAATTCCCCTTACGATTTTGATGATTGTGATCATCACTGAAATCCAACGGTTGTCATCAACTCAACCCAAAGGTTACAGCTTTTCCTCACACAGAGAAACATCACCAGATTCAACACCTTCAAGCATATTCGTTTCTCCACAAAAAGGCCTCATTTTTAGTTCCGGGAGTGAAGGATAGTCAGTAACCCGCTATCAAAACTTCATCTTTTGGACTTCCCAATTCATAGTTTCGACAATACTTATCAAACTTTTGCGTTAGGTTTGTTTTCTTCTCTCTCTCTCTCTCTCTCAGTAGCTTTGATTTGCATATTGAATTTATTTTTGTGTGTATTTGTTTATATATTTTGGTGGTTTCCCTTTGTAACTTGTTTGTTTGTTGAAATCAATTCATTTTGAGATTAAGAGGAGAAAGAAAGATCCCTTTTTTTAAATAGAAAAATGAGTGAAAATGAATTAGCAACTTGGTTTAGAGGAAATTTGTTCTGACCCAGAATTTGTTTTGCGCTAAATTTTTTGTTTTGATTAGGATCTTGGGTAATGTTTGGTTACTGTGTGGTTTTGGTTATGTCTTCTCTAGAAGTGAGAATATTAGGATCAGAACTTTAGCGGTGCTGTGTATTTTAATGGAGAGGAAAGGATGTTGTAAAATCATAAGTCGTGTAGAAGTGGATGAGGAATGGTTTTGTGGGGCTATAAATTGAAGACAATGCTTAGTAAAGTAGTATGGAGAAAATCTTTAGTGGGATGGGTTCATTTGCAGGCCATGTCAGTGCACGTGGCGTGCATGACGCACGTGGTGATTGGATAGGTGTACTTGCATCCGTCTCACTGATATAAACATTTGCAAAGATAAGATTTATTTTGCAAGTGTTAAAGTTGTTGGGCATTGTTTGATTAGCATTTTAGAAGAAGTAATTTTGATTGCCTGTGGGGCACAACTTATGGGGAAATTGATGCTGAAAGCAATGGACACACTCTTGAAATGTTGATTGTATGATGGATTAAAGGGCAATCCTTCTTGAGGAAAACATGGGTTTATTATTGAATATCAGATCCTGTGGGTCGCTTGATTGATAGACAGACATGATACGGAAAATATATGAGGGAGTTCTCAAGTTGTATTTGGGGGGAAAACAAGCATAAAAGTTATTCTCTATTTTGTTCTTGTGGATATTGATGATTACTTATTAGAATGATAGAAAAGCCTTTTTGGTATTAAAATATAACTAGGATAGGATTTTTGTATGAAATCACTTAAATAATGGTTGCTAAAATCATATTTTATGTGGGGTTCCGAGCTCTATATTTTGTGAAATGTTTGAGCCCTTAAGAAAACTGCTTATATTTTTGTCTATGATGTTGTTTCTGAGTGACTCTATGATGTTGAGGGTCAAGTTCAAGTCCAGCAGAGAATTGCAGGAAGATTCTCGCAGAATGTTATATATCAGTATGAATATAATATATATGGAGAAATTTAATTAAAATACCATTTCAAATTTGGAATTAATTAAATATTCATGAAGTTTGAAACTCTTTACTAAATGACCATTCGCTTAAGCGATATAAGCTTATTGTTTAAGCGATGTGGGTTTATCTATAAGCTTATCTCTTAAACGATTTGCGTAAATCGCTTAAGCGATGAAAGTTCATGGCTATTTAATTCATTCCAAACTTGAAATGGTGTTTTAATAGTCTGCCCTATGCCAGATTTTTCTTCAATTTCTATGTAGTTTCAGTCTTATTTAATATTCCTGAATAGATTAAGTCACATATAACCCAATAGATGAACAAAATATCTCCAAATGTGGACAACCTTACATGGCTGCTGATAATTCTGATATAATCATACGTCAAGGCAATTTAGTTCCTGATTTTACAACATAATCCGAATTGCATTATGCTGGAGTTAAAAAGGGGTTGCAGTCACATCCATAAAGTGTAGAGAACTATGCAATGTAGTTTGTTCTCATTTTGTTGTTATTGCTCAGTTTTTTTTCGTGGCAGTTATTCACGATGTATTACAATCTGACATTTATTTGTCGTTTAAATTGGAGCTATTGTCACTGAATTTCTTATAGTGTTTGAAATTACAGGTAGAAAATGGCAGTAAAACCAACTGTTGCCTTGAGGGCTGTCCTTGTAGGTGGGATAGCTGTGTTTGCTAAAATAGCTGGTACAATGAAAGCAGCTGGTGGTGCAAAGTTGGGGGCAGCAGCAGCTGCCATGTCAATGGCAGCCGCGGCTGTGACACAATCAAAAGAGGATCAAAAGGACGGTTCTAAGCCATCCTCGAAGTGATTTTTTTATTTTCTTTTGCCTTTCTGTTTACGATGATTATGTAGTTGGTACTGTTTGTAGCATAGTTTGATGTTCCCGGGTTGTCGGGAGCAGTGTATTCACGGTTTACTGTTACTTGACCACATGAAAATGTCTAAAGATCAAACAACTTGAAATAAAAGCAATGACTTGATTCTTATTTATTTTGTTCTCATCTTGACTGCATATTTGTGGTTCTCAAAAGAACTGTATAACAGACAACTTCACACCAATTCTTAAAAACTTAAGTGAAAGTTGCATGAAGGCTCTGAGCTTTCTGCTGAAGTATAAAGTTCCCAGATTGACGAGTAAACAACATATTCCCATCCAAGGTTTGACGAAATCCCAAGTTGGTATCCTAGGTTACATTTATTCTAGATTCTCACCCTTAAAATAACAGTATTCGCAATTTTTAGGGTTTAAATGGTGAAATTACTATAATGCCTTTAACTCTAAATTAATAAATTATGTTTTAACCCCTAAATTAGTAGAATTATAAACTTACCATTTTATTTTCAAATTATGTCAAAAACATCCTCGGTCAGTCGTCACTACACACACTTGTTAGAAACAACCTAATCTGGGCTATTTCTGACTATGTCGAACCACCTGGTCACCTCCATCACCTTCCCCGTAGTCCGTTGTCCAAAACCTCTCTGGTTGTCGACACATTGGCCCCTCCAATCACTAGCGTCGTTAGGCTCAGGGTTTTGGTGTTCTTCGTTGGATTCCGATCGATTTTGGCGACAAAAATCCAATTGGACACCACCATTACAACCACCGACTCCAAATCTATAAAACCCATATGTCCCCAACAATCGTTTCATCATCGTTCTTCGGCCGAGAGTTCTTGTTCATCGGCCTTTTTTTGTGAAGTGGTGGACAACAAACAGTAAGTTGTCGTGGCTGGGAAGGTTAGGGGTTTGTAGGGGAGGATGAGAGGAGTCAATTGGTGGTAGTGGTTGGGGTTGTAACTGTTCAAAACGGTCGAAAATCGACAAAAACCAATCGCTTGTCACGGTTGACGATTGACAAGTGATGAGGGGTTGTGAAGGATATGGTTTTATAGAAGGGAGGATGTGGATTCAAATGGTGGTGACAATAGTGATTTTGGGTGAAAGAATAGCCGAAAAGAGGGCGAAAAACGTTAGGGATGCCGTCTACTAATGTGCACCGGAGGACTGTTAAAGGCAACTGTCTGCTAACGTACGTCACCCATGTAAAATGACCAATTTACTCTTTTACCATTACATCAAACATTTTTCCGTCACTTTAAGGGTGAGAATCTGAAATAAATGTAACTTGGAGTACCAACTTAGGATTTCATCAAACCTTTGGGTGGGAATATGTCGTTTACTCCCAGATTGACATAATAGGTTATAGCAACATAAAGCTGCTTAGGCAAACATGTATTCCATGTTACAGAAGAGAAGAAAAGAGTGGAATAAAATAATTATTTATGTCAATTTAGATTCCACGATATAATCAGGTCTTCAAACCATTATCAATTGATTGCCACAACAAATATGCTAACAGAAGAGTTATACTGTGCATGAAATAAGTAAACTATACAATGCTTTTTCTTGAATCGGAATTTTCTCCACACCGATACAATCGTCCATATCCCAAGTACTATCGTTCATGCAATGTCTTCTCCACCGGGGTGAGGAATGTGATAAAATATTGTGCATGAGGAAGATATTCAGAATTCGACATTCCGTATATGTTAAACTCTTACCTTCTCAATGTTATCAGCTTGGCACGAGATGTTGGATGTTTAACCGTGCCGGTAGACTTAAAGCTTGTGTACATGTTGATCTGCTTGAACCACACATGAAATCTGGCTTATCAACTGAATGTACCACAAGCTCAGAGTTGGGAGATTCTAACTCAAATATGACCTGCAAATAAAGAAAATTAACATTACCAGAAATATAACATTAAAAGTTTCCATTTTAGGCCGTGCTCATTCAGACTTCTACAAGGTACCAGAAAGCTTCTAAGAGAGAACAAATCAAAATTAACATTTATATGCCAGCATAATTATATATGTGAAAATATAGTAAATATCGTGTTCAGAATTATTAAACATGTAAACTACAACATAGGAACCACAGATTGAAAATATAAAACCGAAAGGATATTTAACATTCCATACCACAACATTTTCACCATCATGAAGGATAGGAGCAGGGACATAAAGATTGCATTGTGGTCCAAAAGACTGCAAAAAAGGCTAAGTAAAGATTCTAAAAGGAAACTAACCATAAATATAAAAGCAACAGCAGAAAAGCATACAAGACATGATGGAGATAAGGAATAACTTTACCGGCCAATATCTTCCTATGTTAAATTCATTAACAAATGCAATCCCTTTACCCCAACCACTGAAAGATATGTATGTATCTTTAACTTGGTTTACTTTATCAATACTAAAACGGCCGGCAAAGAATGCGGGTTCTTTCGAAATGGTCCCTGTTAAGGAGATACAAAGAGCAAAGAGCCATTGTTGACTGGAGAACCAGAAATGAAAGAGAAAATAATGCAACAAGTATGATAGAGCATCTTTCAACCTTTTCATAAGGCTCTAAAGACATACCATGTTTATGTTCTAATTTTTTGCGGGCAGATTGTTGAATGGATCCAGAAGATGCAACCTGAATGATGGGATTGATTTTTGGCACCTCATTGAGGTTGTGAAAAGGAATAGAGTACATTTTCCATCCATGCAGAACTTTCCCATCCAAATAAACCGAAGACAAAATACCCTATAATCCAGGAAAATCAGCCATAAACAACTAGGATTCAATACGATGGACACAGAAAGGAACTTCCTAGTTACCACCAAGAAAATTAAGCATGACCGGATATCTTACATGAACAATCAAAGCTTACAATGCTGGCATGGAGAGATTAATATTACAGTCTCTAAATGACACTGAACAATGATCTAATGCATCTGATAAACAAAGATTAAAAGTTTCAACTTCATAAGTAACTTTACCTTCTCATCAAACAGGTATTGCCCATAATTTACACGACCCATGTTTTCAACCTGAAGAACGAAAATATATTACATTGGAAGAAAAGAAAATTCTATCATATGCATCATAAAAGTCAGATAACAGCAAAGAAGCCATTAGAACTAACATACACCTAGCAGAATCCATGTACATGGAAACTATCAGTTTGCATTTGTTCTGATAACTTCTTTCCAAGACAGAAATCATTAAAATGGTCAAGACAATTACATGAGTTCCTAACCTTCCATAACTATTTATATACAGGGGATATGAAGGTGAATTGGTGTTACAATATTGCTTCCAGAGCTACAAAACATAACTGATACTCAATATAAATGAATATTTTTACATTTATGAGCATAAAAAAAACCATTATATGTATAATGAAAATCTTGTATCCACATCCGCAACGTAAGCATGTATCTTTATTCCAGTTTACTATCTTCTTAAATATAAATAATTGCCCAAAAAGGGTGGCAAGTCTAGAACCCTAAGTGGCTAAGTGAACTGTTCAATGAAAAATAAAAGCTAGTTACCAAAATATACAAGCTGATGTTGGAGACACATCTAGCATTAGGGAGGCCAAGTGCTTGATTTGACCATCTTTCAATTGTACCGACATATTCTGGCTTTCCACCATTATCTCCAGATGGGCATGATATCAACACTTGAGCTCTGTCATGCACCTGCAACCACAATACTTACATTATTTATTGAATTTCTGTGAACTACGTAATTCTGAAACCACTAATGAGAAAAAAAATTGAACATAACTACAAAACTAGAAACTGAATTACTTGGCTTAAATATGAATCAAATGACATCTGTACCTTTGGTATGCGCAGACTACTTCCACGGTTCTTTCCAACATATTCAGATACATACAATAGAAATCCAAACATCTGGAGTGAAAAAAGAAATCCAAATGTGGCCATAGTAATGTTCAACACTCTTGGATTATTATAAAACGCAGAACAAAGAAACTTACAAATAAGATCATAAATTCTTACACACCTGACCCACAGACTCCATTGAAATTGGGTTTTCAGATTGAACTACATCTGCAGGATCTATAGTATCAAGTAAATCAAACAACAATGCTGTTTTCTGTAACTGAATAGGTCCATATCCTGCCTTTGCATTATCCGGAGGAATTGAAGGAAGAGATGTAGCACTATATTTCTCTACCACCCCCCGAATTGCTGAAAGCAGAACAGTCTTTGTTAACAGAATATCTTGCAGAAAAGCATTACTGCCAAGATAAAAAATCTCAGGAGCCTAAATATCTCAAATGAGAATAAAAAAAGGTATGGCATAATCAGATTAGTGAAAAAATCAACAAAAATCAAAGACAGATTATCCCAACTACAGAAGGAAAAAAAGAAACCTAAAATTATACCTTTGAATTTTGCATTGTCCACATCACCAGATTCCTTAATTGGTGCATCCTGGGATAAAGGGGCATATGACTATCAGTTTAGTGCATAAAACCAGTCTGCTTTTTTCCTGATAAGCAAATCAATATTGTTCTCACATAATCATAAGAAGTTAGATCAGGCTTATAATCAGAATCATCCACTCCAGTATTTGCTCCATTGTAAAATCCAAAGTTTGTCCCACCATGTGCCACCTGGAATTAGAAGAGTCCGAGTTAGAATTATCAGTAGGTAAACAACGGCTTGATAGCAGCAAAAATGGGAAACTATTGTACATAAAGCACTGCAGAACCGTTCTTTGATAAAATCTTTTCTAGGTAAGATGCTGTGGAATCTGCACTAGTTGCTGCTATCTTCTCCCCCCAGTGTGTAAGCCAGCCAGTATAAAACTCCCTGAAATTACAAGCATTATAGCAATGAACCATTGATCAGAAATAATAATTACAAGACACTTACGAAGAAAGCGGTGGTGATTTTCCTGGGGCATTGAACTCCTTTTGTAACTTAAATATAGGCCAAGGCTCATCACCAGTAGAGAAGTCAACAGCTACAAATCAGAAATCCAGATAAAATTATAGCAAAATATATTATTTAAACATAAGATCCTATTAACTTACTCCCAGTGTAAATCTCAGTTACATTACTTATGTACGTAGCTAAGACATAATAGTAATAATCAAGTTATACAGTGGAAAGCTTCTCAATTTTTTACCCTTTTGAAGACAAATAAAGGAACAATTCTATGAATTATGCCAACGGCTATATAAATTCTAAAGAGATAACCCCAAAAAAAATATTGACAAAGATTGATATTTGCAATTCCCGAGTCTTTAAGAGTATCAAAATCTCCCTTATGCTCAGAACTAAGAAACTAAAATACATTGCTATCGACTTTACCAGAAAAAACAGCGTCTCCACTTATAGTCCCCTTCTGAAGATTTTCCCTCCTACCTCCGTCCGTCGTATACCTAAAAATCAAGTCAAGGAAAGGATGAATAATCAAATAAGGAAAGAATAACATCAGAAGTCCATTCAAAGTATGCAATTGGTACACATTTCTACTACATATAACAATAGAAATATCAACTAGATGCAGCATATGAACAACTGGACATTATAACCAACAATTATCAATAGAACAGTAAACTAGGAAGTCGTAAATATTCAAACCCAGGTAGTTGGAATGAAACCAAAATTCAAGTTAAAGAAATAATCTGGAATAAGGTCAATAAAACAGCTTACAAAACAATTTCTTCCCCAAGATGTGCTCTGGCCAATGTAACAAGGTGATGAAGGTAGGCCTTGTCATCTCCATATGACCCAAATTCATTCTCAATCTGTGAAAATAATATCAATTAACATTAAGATACCTAAAAGCAGGGAATTTAAAGTTCAACTTCACAAATTAAAAGGTTCTCCCATTCACACCATGACAAAAGTAGCTCTTTCCCACAAGCAACATTAACATTCAAATAAGGATTTATCATCACAAGTTGGCAAATCATGAGTTATCCATCATCCATCAATTTTTTTTTTTTCATAATTTCAAAACTTCAATAGCTTTCTTTAAACATTAAGAAGGAAACCCCTTTTAGCTTAACCGTTGTGAGTTCAGTACTGCACATTGGAATTCGGATTCTCGTACTGATCCAACAATTTTCCACAGTATTTACCAATTAAAATTCATGGTTGGAAGACTATTGAAGTAACATATCCACAAACCTGAACCATTATAATAGAGCCTCCATTGTCATAAAGAAGAGGAGCTATCTTTGGGAGTAGGACTCCCCACCATCTTTCAACCTACAATATTTCACATTGCCATATAATCATATTAATGCACAGCATGGTGAACGTTCACATTTAAAGCCATAAACAGCAGCTAAAACATACTTCATTACAAAAATTAAAATCATGAGACACAATTTTGAGCAAACAAAACTATAGGGGCATATACCAATCGAAGGTAAGCAGGATCTGATGACCTGAGTTTGAGAGCTGGTTTTATGGCAAGCAGCCAAGCTGGGAAACCCCCCAAATCCCACTCTGCAACAAAAGGATATTTTTAAAGGAAACAATTGTTATCATGGCAACTACAAAAGATAAAAAAAATACAAATTATCACAAACAATGGGATATCAGAAGTACTGAACATGAAGTTCAAGTGAAAAAATGACTATAAATCAAGATACACGAACTATGTGCCCATCTTCTACGAGCTAAGTAACCATGATTTACATGGAAAATGTACAAAAGGCAACAAAAAAAAAAAAAAAGTTTTTTGAAAAATGCTCTATTATAAGGATCGTGGATAAGGGGAACATCACCTAGTGCCTCATAAGTTACAATAAGTAAGAGTAATTTACAACTGTTCCAGATGTATGGCAATATCAATACTGGAATCTCCCTTACTACTAATAATCCATGAAACAGAAATGAAAATTCAACATACTAGCAGTGGGAAAAGAATCTAAATGTTAAGACTGACCAGCACATATGTAAGGCCCAGCTCGAAGCATAACAAGCAAATCCAGCTTTTGACAGAGTTCGAGAAATGATACTAGATCTGCAATACCCTCAAAAACCAGCTTGCCAGGTTTTGGTTCATGCAGATTCCAAGGAACATAAATTTGGATGGTATTTAAGCCCAAAGCCTTAGCTCGTAAAAGCCTATCCTCCCAATACTGCATTCATAAGATATATACTCAACACATTACCATGTCACCAAAAAAAAAGAATCTTACAAAGAAAATTTCCCTTTTCAATAAACTTGGTAAGTGATATATTGAAAGAAGTACATAAAACTACATGACAAATGAACAATGAGATAAGATTTCATTATAGAGATCCAACTCTCTTAGCAAAATACAGCTTTAGTAGACAAACAAATATAGAAAAAGGGAGAACAATACCTCAGGAAGTACCCGGAAATAATGCACATCGCCACCAATAATCTGAAATGGCTTACCATCTTTCCAGAACATGTCCTCAGCAACCTCGAATTTTCGTTCATTCATCTAACATAAACATAAAACGAAATTTCACCCAACATAAGACCAAAAAAGTAACTTAACTCCAACATAAAACGAAATTTCACCCAACATAAGACCAAAAAAGTAACTTAACTCCAACAATTCAAAACAGTGCAAATGCATACAAAACCAAGAGCCAAACTTCCATTATCCATTAAAAACTTCCTCAATTTCAGATACTTTTTAAACAGTAAACGAACTATTTGAAAATTCAATCTTTTTTCTTCTCCTGAGAGCTCCCTCGCTCTCACCAACCAAAAAAACATAAAAATATAAACTTTAACATAAAAACGAAACCTTTTTTCTCAAAACTGAACACCAATTCATATAAATATATAAAATCAGAGACGTAATCTTACGCTCTTGTGTCGAAGCTGATGATGAAGAGGTGAAAGAGAAGGAAGAGGAGCGAAGACTGGGACCAAGCCACCGAGCAGCACCAGAAAGAGCAAAACGGAGAAGAACGCCGTCGTTTTGGAGCTCCGCCTTCGCATTCCCGACATTGCTGAGAACTTGGTCTTCCCTTTCGTTGACTCCGTTGCAGTGTCAGCCATTTTCAAATCGAATGAACCCGACCACACTGAGGTAACGCATATTTTGTATTATTTATTTTTCCAAATTTAGAGAATTTATTCCCGGATAACATTTTCCCATATACGTCCCTAAAGTTTAGTCCAATGCCTTTCTATAATCATTATGGACAGGGATGTCTATTTTGCCCCGATCGGTTTTGGACCTGAAGAGCCGAAGTGGTCGAGCCAGGTAGAACTCAACCCGACATGTCCGTATAATATTATCATCAAGATCAAGAGTTTTTATCATAACATTGGGTGTTTTCGAGCATTAGCATAGTATTTGAAAAATTATCTAAAGATTTGGAGCATTTGTTTCCCTATTTTTGCCCTATCTTATTCCTATCATTTCCAAAGTACACATTTGTTTTCCTAATTTGAAAATACTATTATATTTTATTCAATTCTTTTTAAACTCCCTAAGTTTTTTAATTTAACAAAACACCCCCAAAAAATTTAAAAATTTACAAAAAACACCCCACCCACACCATTGTTGGAAGGTGGCCGGAATTTAGTATAATAGCGTACTACCGACTGGATTTGACCGATATAGTTATTTCCAGCCAAGCCAGATCCAACGTGGATTTGGCTAGAAAATGCTAGATCTACGGCCAGATCTTCGGCCGTAGTTAGTTGTCAACGACAGCCAAGATATGACCATCAACGATGGCCAAGCTATGGCCGTCGACCATCAATAATGGTCATATCTTTGGTCATCATTGACGACCAAAAGCGGCTAGATCTAGCTGTCAATGGATAGATCTAGCTGTAGATTTGACTTTTTTGGACAGATCCAGTCGATTGTGTGCCAATACGGCGACTTTGGCCACCCTATGGCTGTGATGGCCGGCTGCCGGTATTTAATGGATGGGTAGGGCTGTTTTTGTAATTTTTAATTTTTTTTATTATAAGGGCGTTTAGTAAATTAACAAACCTAGAGGGTGCTTTGTTAATTTTTAAATTCAACCATGTTATTTCTACCCAATTCTTACTTTTTCAAAAATAATATCCAAAATACTAAAACAATCTCATTCTTTGTATGAAAGTTTTGTGTTTACTCGACTCAACTAGAGTAGAGTATGTTTATAAATTTGAGTCAATTTAAACTTTTAGAAAACCCAACCTAACCAGAAATAATTAGATATTTTGTTTGATTATAATAATTTAAATAGTGAGCTTAAATATGTTATGGTAGTTTTCAACCAAAAATTGACAAGTTAGGGGGGATTTTATTAGTTTTTGAAAATATTGGATGCCCATATATTTGTAAATCTCTCATGGTCCGTGTATTACCTATATGCTATTCTTTTCTCAATTCAATACCACAACTTTAATATTTAAGGCCAAGTGACAAAATATTTGATTTCTATTATCTTTTTTTTTTTTTTTTTTTTTTTAACTAAGGTGTCCGAACTAGCTTACGCACGCTTCGATTAATCCTTGGAGAAGATTAATGCAGCAATCCACTGTTACGACACCCCACTTAATATGATTTCTATTATTATATTATTTAATTACCATATCATATCGAATACTTAATAATTAAATTATGTTAAAACTTATAAAATTCATCTTTTCTTTTCTCATCCTTTAATTTTCAAAGCAAAGTCATTGCATATGTTTTCTTTCAAGGCAAATATTGTTTGGAAAATGTAAAAGGTTTCTCTTCCAAGTAAAGTTCTTGGATAAAAATAGAATTATTATTCAAGTATTGATAATTCTTAAAGGATGGGCCAATAAGTGGGCCTAATGTTTCCCTTTTTGGGCCTTCCTCATCTTGGGCTTATTTAAGGCCCATCTTTTCATTTTCCAATGGTTTACATGACTATGTAATTCAATTTGTGTAGGTCAAAAGTTTTAATTAAAAGAGAAAAACAATGACTTAATTTGTCACTATGTATAGGAAAGTGGTGATCAAAATCTAAATAATGGTAGTCATATATTCCAAGTCCCACTACAAAATTTATTAGTGTGAAAGAAGCCAAATTAGCTTTAGCTTTCCACATATGCCAATGTCCTCAACTAATAGTTATCAATCACTTTTATAAAAGATGAACAGTATCAATCCAATAATTTTCAAAATCATAACCACTAGTATTCTAACCTTTTTTCGAACCTTATAGTATTCAAAAAACAGGAAAAATAGGACCGGTTTAGGGTTGTACACGAAAAATTATCAAGATCATAACTACTAGTATTAGAGGACCGGTTTGCCAAACCCTACGATATTTGAATAATAGGAAACAATTATAGTCTTCGGTAATGTAGGCGTTCATGAGTGGATTCAAACCTCAAACTTGGTAAAAGCAAACCATATATTTAACCTCTTTAGTCACTAGGGTTAGTTATACCTAAGAGGTTTTGTGTTCGAGTCGCAAGAAGGATACCTATCACATTTGTGTACTTACCTTCGTCTATTGGGTTTATAAGGTGTTCCATGGCTTTGAGGATTAGGTAGACTCCAATGTGAGTCTGGATACCTCAGTTACCTAAAAAAAAATATCCCAAGGTTGCACATGAAAAATTATCAAACCCTACAATATTTGAAAAACACATAAAAACGATGGCCTTGGAAAAAACCAGAAACCTAACCGTTCGACTAACCCGACCAAATATCATAGAGTTGCACATGAAAAGTATGCAAAAATGGGAGAAAACAAGAAGTTTGATTAGGGATGGTCAAGTGTTCCTAATTTGAAACATGAAACAGGGAAAAGAAATGAAAGTAAAGTGAAGTGAAGAAGGTTGAGGGGAGTGGACCCTGAGGTTTGTGTGTAAAACCCGAAATTGTTAGATTCTTTTTGATGTTACAAGTTCACTGGAGATGAAGGATATATAAATATATATATTTGACTATTGTGGTGTCTCCAGGGTGAGTGGGCCAAAAAAATAATGCAATAATATTGAGTTTCTTCTTCCATATTTATATTGTTTTTTTCTTGCCTTTGAGATCACTCAAGTACTACTTTATTTAGTAGATTCTTTCTCGTACACTATTTTATGCAATTATTTCAACTCATTTCACCTTTTGATTTTATGACTCTGTTCTGCCACTATATTAATGTTCCTTCACAAAAATGTGTGGTCATCGGGATTCGGAAAAAAAAAATGTTTGAGATTTAATTAGCACAAAAGGAAATTACCCAAAAAATAAATAAAAAAAATATTGCTTATGTTATATGATATGAAATCAATATGGGAAAATAGTATTCCGGAATGCAAAAACAATGTTGGGTCCTTAATGTTGGATGTAGTTCATACTTTACACAGGGTTAACATCGACATATTTGGGGTACCCCCTTCACGGTAAGTTCAATTAGTAAATGGACTTGAAGTTAGTTTGTAAATATTTGGACCTCTAACAGTTTAGCCCAAATGTAATTAGGTTTATTATTACCTTAGTATAGTAGTGGAAAACCTAATGTAAGAAATCGAGAGAAAGAGTGAACGGTTGATACTTTTTATTATTGTATTCTAAAACTTAATAAAAATTACTCTATTTGAATGTTAGACGTAATTTCTTCATTGCATACAACAACGTTGTTCTAGTGCCAAGAAAAGTGGGTTGTAGAAAATGTCCTTCGATGCAAAAACACAACGTACGGTAGAAATATATGTATGTATGTATGTATGTATATATATGTATCAGCTTCGATGCTATGTTGGGTCTATTTTTATGAAATAATTATATACACTCACAATGTTTTTGTAAAAGGCATTGGAGCCCCTCATGGACATATACATGACCAACTACCATATTTACCGCTTCTCGAAGATTTTAGAGTTAAAAAAAAGCTCTATTACAAACTCGGGTTTACAAAACAAGTTGGGGGATTTCCGGATTATAAAAAAAGAAAAGAAAAGAAAAAAAGCATTCTCAAATACTTTTACACAAAATTACAATGTGGAATGAAAAGTAGGGTTTGTAAAATGATGTAGGAAATTTGTTTTTGAAACTTTCATTAAAACCTGACAGTAAGCAAGCAAAGGGAAGGTAAAAACAAAAACAAAAAGAAGAAGGAAAGAGAGTGATTGAGTGAAGACTGTAAGTCAAAGAAAAAGGTACAGTACTATTATTAACACAAAGGCAGGAGCATCTTTTTACAATGACAAGTCAACCAGTTTTTAGCCATGCGCCACCACCACCATGGTCACCACCCACCATCATCAAAATACGTAAAACCCCTAAATTAAACAACACAGAGAGAGAGAGACCTTCGAGCCATACACATTCAGCTTTAATGGCCAGCTTTTTAGAGAGAGAGAGAGAGAGAGATATAGATGCCATCACCAGACAAAAAGCACCTAACAAAAACAAATAAAGCAAATGATATTGCATCAAAAATAATGTATCAGAAATAAAAATTTAACTTATGTGGGTTTGGAGCATGTGATTTCTTCTGCTCTTGTAGCCCACCACCACTTTGTCCCTTTTTTATCTTTATCTTCATCTTCATCTTCATCTCCATTACCAACAAGACAAAAGCTTTATATATATATTTACATGCATGTATGTCAGAAATATTATGATAAACATGACACATTCTCGATCTCCATATATATATATATAAAGTGAAAACATGTCATATTTCTTTCCAAAAGCATATTTGATGGGTCTGGATTTGTATGTCTCTTGTCGTGTGTTTATGCAACAAAATCTCATTTTATTTATATATATATGAAAATTTAGATGAAAATTCTCAAGTGCAAAAGTCTAGAATTGTGTTCACATAGGTAATTTCGTATTAAAAGACAAAATTTTAATAAGATTTGTTGCTTAAAAACCATAAAAAGAAAAAAAAAAAAAAAAATTCTATTGCAAAACTACCTTTAAAAATGTAGGTCTAAATATTTTTAAAATCTGGACCTACATTTCTGATGACAGTTTTCTACTAAAAGATAAAATTTTAAAATTCAAGATATATATATTTTAATTAATAGATGAATTTCAAAATAAGTATGTCGGTCGAGATACACGTCTTACCTAAAATTTTCTCCATATTAAGAAAAAGTTTATTATAAAAATGTTTGTTTGAAGTATTATTAAAAAGTATATAGTATATTCTTATATAGTAATTATATATCATGAATGTCAAATACATTTCTTTCATTTAAAACTTTTATCTCATAAACACCTCTAGAATGAGCTACGGGAAGAATATATATATATATATATATATATATATATATATAAACCATGAACATGCATGCATATGGGTTTGAAAGACAAATATTCTCTCTCTCTCTTTCTTTCTTTCTTCCTCCCAAGCTAATATAAGTTACAAAATTCATCAGAAAACCAAGGAGAGGAAGTGGGATTGCAGAGGAATCTTTGATTTGTTGTAATTAATTATATATTTTGGTATTTCATTTGCAAAAACCAATGAAAGGACAGGTGCCTGCCAGCCACCACTTTCAAAGTTAGTCCATACATCTATTCAAATTGACCTAACATAGCAAGATCTTAGCCAGGGATAAGCATCTTTCTTTCTTTCTTTCTTTCTTTCTTTCTCACATTTCTGGTTTTATAAACTTTTCACAGAACTACCTTTTCTTATGATAACCTAATCATACCTTACTTATAATAATATCCTCCCTCTTTCATTACTCAATCTCTCTCTATTTTTTATAATATATGTATATATATATACACACACACCTTTTACCTCACTTTTTTCTTATACTTCGTCATTAACTCTAACCCACAGGCAAATCACATCAAGTATAATAATTAGATATTAATCTCTTATGCATTGCTTGAATTTCTTTCATCTTTGTCCATGAAAACCCACCTTAATTTACTTATTTTTATAAATTAATTCCACAAAACAAAATTGTAATTAAATTAAATTAAATTTTGATATATTCATAGTGTTATCTGTCTAGCATGTAGGCCAATAAAACTGAGTGATCTTCCCTCGGGATTGAATCCCACTTGCACCCACAATAGGTGTCAAACATCATCTCCTTTATATAAAATGTTTATAAAAAACTTTGCCATATCTACCTAGGCTCATAAACTTTCACTTGTATTTATGCACATTTTTCTAACCTTTTTCCATTTCAGAATCCAATGCTTTAATTTATTTCTACCCATCAAACGTATTGTAGATCCCTGATTATATTATTTATAAGATGATTTATATTATATATAGAGATTAAGAATTGGTCTATTTTTTTGTGATGGTTTAGTGCCATCCACCAATCGATATCAAGGATTACCATGAATAGAAATTTACCTTTTGCATAAAAGGGTTAAATTAAACTAAATCAAACAGGATGTCCGTGCCAACTCGCGTATAACTCGACTAATCCCCGCATTCTACTACGATCATTCGCTTAAATTTTAAGAAACGACGGGATTCAAACCTAAGAATGTACGCCTTTACTAGCCAAGGGTGGGTTTGTAAAGCTAATATGTTTATTTCACCGGTCATATATAGTGTCAATTCATACCAAATTTGCAAAAGGATTATTCTTTGAAAATTTTAAGATAGTAATAGCAAAAGGGACCCCAGGTTTTAATTATTTTATATTATTGCATGATTAATTACTATTGCTCGCAGTTAATATGTTTTGGATCACATGTGATTCATATTAAAGTACGCTTTGTCTTCATATCAACCAGCTGGGATCAATTCATGAGACATATAGTAATATAAACATAAAACAAAAACCCTAGGGTTTTAATTACTTACCTTCGAAGATAGGTTTCTTAATTATTATATGTATATATAAAACATTTATAGACGAAGAATTACATGCTATAAATAATAACAATTATAATAATAAAAGAAAAGGAGAGAAAAAAATTCTTAAAATAACTAGATAAGGGTATTGAATAATATCATCATATTGAGAATTTGAGTGATTCCTTCCATTTTGGAAGCTTGAAATGACAAAGTGAGAAAGAGAATTAATTGATAAAAGCCTAATAAATAAACAAACATGAGCTAACCTTGCCATGGTTTCTGAGAGTGATGAGTGTGTTGTTGTTGTTGTTGTTGCTCATGAGAGGACGAAGAAGAAGAAGCGTTCATGCAATTTCCAAGATGGGCAATGTTGAAAAAATCAGATTGAGAGAGTGGCCTTAGCCCTAAGAAATCTCTGGTTTGATGATGATGTTCATCGTTTCTACTATGACTTCTTGTTGTTTCATTGAAATTGCCGGAAGCTTTAAAAACATCATCGAATGAAGCTGCTGAAGACAACGAATTCATCATTTCTTGAAGAAAAGCCCCTGAGGCCCCTCCAGTGGGAGGAGCAGTTGCAGCTTTATTCCCAAAGGGTGTTAATCCATGGATAAATGAGCCAGAGCCACCACTTCCAAGGTCTTCACGTGAAGACAAATTGAGACCAAAACCAGCTGTTGTGGTAATGTTATTTGCAGAATCTGCACACACGTGAGCTTGCTGTTGTTGTTGTTGCTGTTGAAGATGATGGTGATGGTGGGGTCTAATATTCATCAAGCTGCCATGAGATTGTGATGAAGGTGCAGGAGTACTAGTCTTGTTATTGCTCATCGTTGCACCCATATGTGCAGCTTTTTGCAGCAATGCAGTTGCTGACATGTGTGGTGATAAAGCGCCTCCTGCTGCTGCTGCGACTGTTTGGTGGTATGGAGGAAATGTGGGGCCAAGACTAGAATTAGGGTTTGGATGCATAAACTCTTGATGATGAGTAGTGTTAAAGATTGATGATGATGATGAAGAGAGATCTAAACCTTGTGTAATTGGTGGGCCAGGAATTGGTTGATTAGTAGCAAGCCATGGTGGTATTATTTCTTGTCTTAGGCTAAAACTTTGTTGCTCTTTTTTAAGTGCAAAAGTTTGGAGGTCTCGTGGGTCGAAGTGATTGACATGATGGGAAGAACTAGAACCAGGTTGATGTTGAGAAGAGAGTAGTACTGCAGGATTATTTGTTCCTGTAATTGCTCTTGCACTTTCTTCAGCTAAAGCATCACAGAAAGCTCTGTGTGTGATAAAACTATCCCTCCTGTAAAAAAATAAAAAAAATAAAAAAAATAAAAACACAAATACAAGCAAACAAAAGCAAAACCATCATAAAAGTATGCCTATGACAATGCCAGAAATATTTGACTTTCTTTCTCTCTTCCTCTCTTTTGCTTCTCTCTCTTTCTGCAAATCCATTTTTATTTTCTTTTTTCCTTTTTTATAACTCTGGGGAGGTATGGACAGATTGTCCACATTGGCAGCTTCAATTAAATTTATCCATTCTAAGCATTATATACTCTCTCTCTCTCTCTCTCTCTCTCTCTCTTTAGAGTACTATAAACTGGCTGCAAGTTATAAATGAAGAATATGAAATTACAGAAGTTTTGAAGAGACATTCACTTTGTCTAGAGATATCTCAATAAATGAAGAGTTTCGAATGTCGTCATTAAATGGGGTAATGATAAAATTTCATAACTTTGATGAGAAGAATATATATTTATTAGTATTAATCTGGATAATCAGTTACCTTGAGAAGAGGGTTCCACAGTCACATCTGTACTCTCTAGTGCCACAAGTCTTGGAGTGAGCTTTCCAATCTGATTGAACTGCATACCTCTTGGAGCATTTGTCACATTTCCACTTCTTCTCTCCATGTTTTCTGCAAAAATGTTTCTTGATTCCTGTTAAGTCTCCAAGAGCTCTTGAAGGGTCATGGTGGACACAGCTTGCTTCTGGACACACATACACCTTCTTCTTCACTTCTTTGTTTGTTCTTTGCTTTAACTTCCATGGCAAATTATGCCCTCTTCTATGAAGTTGAAGATTCTGGTCCCTTTGAAACCCTTTGTTACAGATCTCACACACAAATCTGTTTGTTGCCATCAGCGTTTTGGGTGACAAAGCCACCACTTCTGAATCTGGGTCTAATCCAAACCCCAAAACAAAAAACGAAAACAAAGTAAAAAACAATTTCCAAACGGAAACAACAACAGCAAGAACAAAAACATAATTGAATATTGATCAACCTGGGTTCCCTGGTAAGTTTCTTTTCTTTTTAGCAGGTGGTTGAACTTGAGATGGTGGTGGTGAAGCAAAGTATTGTTGAGGATTTCCTGAAGAAACACTAGCTTGATCACCAGATGCTGAAGTCAAATTAGACATGTTTTCTTCTAAAACTTGTTGTTGTTGCTGGTGGAATATCAAACCTTTCATCATCTTCTTCTCTAAGCTAAAGAAATTCTAAAACTCATGACCAACTTTGCATATAGATCTTGATAACAAGCTGGCTTAAGTTTTAAGATCTAAAGACAAGAAAAAGTCACAAAGTAAACCTAGCAAAGAAGAAGAAGAAGAAAGAAAAAAAAAAAAAATTATTTCTTAATAACTTTCATCATATATTGACATGGTTCCTTCCTTGTTTGGCTTCAACCCAAGAGACAATATTTTGTTTTTAAGAAAACTCATAAAGAAACAAATTAAGTAGAATTTATATTCAACTAGCTTAGAACTGAACAAGATGATATGATCTTCATGTAAGAAACATGCCAAAGAAAATCAAACAAAACAACCATACAAATATAAACAAAGAAGAAGAGAGAAAAAAAAAAAAAAAGAAGGAAAAAGATCACTCAGCCTCTCAAACAATTTCCTTTTGAGAGAGAAAGAGAGAAAGAGAGAGAGAGATGCGGGATGATAAGGTATCTGTATGTGTAATCCTGAAAGAAGTTCCAAAACCACAAAACACAACAAAGAGAAACCCTACGGCTAACTCATGACGTTACACTTTCTGTCTTTTCCTTTGTTCTCTTCCTCAAAACACCAGAAAAATCTCTACTTTCTTTATTCTCTAGCTATTTGCTTTTTAAAATTTTTATTATAAATTATTTACCATTTTCATTTTTACATTAATCTCTTTTGTTTAAGATTAAACAACTTTCCCTTCTTCATAAAGTAATGAGAAAGAGAGAGATGGACGTTGATTTGTATATATATATATATATTTTACATGATGGGTCGTAGACCCATACATGATTCACAACTTTCTCCATTAACAGAGACATGATTGATTCATTGATTAAATTTTTTTAACAGGCATGGCTTTCCTACAATTTTTTTTTTCACTATTTTAATCTAGATTCTTTTCATCATTCATGTAACTATTGTTTATACATATAGGGTTATTCTCTTCTTACAATTTTTCTATACTAAAAGATAAAATTAAATTATTACATGTATATACCATGAATATAAGGTCAAGTTTCAAATGAACAGTAAACGACCGATCGCATGTAACCAATCACTTAAAATCAGTCTGCATTTTCGATAATTCATGGCATCCACACTAGAGATTAACTGTTCTAAACCTAGAATATACGAACGTCTTGAAGTTTTTAAGATATACAGACGAAAGGTAAACGACTAATCGCATATAAATAATAACCTAGCTACTATTGGCTCACATAGTATATTGAAATTCTTTGTAAATTTTGCATGTTGCATTAAAAAAAAATTAAATAACTAAACCTAACTAGACTGCCTAACTTGACCTTAATAATTCTGGTGATGATTGAAATTAAGAACAGTATCAAAATGAATGAATTCTAGTAGTTGAAATAGTCATTATTTTCAAGGCTGTTATGAGTGACGATGTATCTATATATAGACTATAATTATCAACTATTATATGACAATCAAAAGATGGTTAACTAAATGGTAGATAAAGATACGAACACTATAGTTGACTTCTTGGTCATCAAATTTCAAGGTTTTTATTTATTTATATAAATTATGATCCTTTAACAGAATTATTTGACCCCATATTCTTAATTAATTTTAATATGAAAAAAAGTTGTGGGTTCATTGAAAATTAGGTAAAATTATGTGTATAAACATGTATATATTTCATTAAAATCGATAATATAATTCATCTATCTTGTAGACATTTACATTTTTTTAAATTACGAACGGTGTTACATTTAAACTAAAAAAACCCCATATAGCTCATGAGGAATATTAATAAATTAATTTGATTAATGAAGATTTCGATCCCGATTAAAATAATCGTGGGAACTTTATAGAGCTACATTGTCCTTCTGCTTGTTCATGTTTTCGATGAGTTTGTGTTCCCTCTCACAGAAATAAATAAATATTTTTGCTTTGTCATTTTCTTGTTTTATTCCTCAATAATGATTTAGTTTTTGAAATGGGATCTTGCTCGATCCCCAAGTCTCAATATGCTGTACCCCCAGCTCACCATGCCATTTAAATAACAAAAGAAAATTAAGATTTTAATTTATATTCATCAATTAATCTTGCTCCATAGATATCACTTATATTACCAAGAATGAGTATTGTTGATGCTATGAATTACACTCATGAGAAATACGTAGGATCCGTGATGAAATCTATGTAAAGGATTATATGAAATCATGTATCTGATGTAGGATAAATCATGGTTTGTGCCACCAGAACCGGTTCAAAGAACAAAGCTGTTACCAGCTAAGCTAGGGAGGATTCTATGAGTCATCTAAAGGCAATCTCTGTAAGACATCTCCGACCGGAGGGTAGATCAGCCATCTCACAAACGGATCCTATGTACTTACTTCTCCTTGGTGCAATTCACTGTATCAACAAATATAAATATAAATATATCTTAATTATGTATTAGTCATTTTCTCTTACAGACATTCTAATTTTCATGCATCTCTATCGTTAGGTATGCATGTCGAAATTTAAAAAAAGATAATCAAATTACGTATACATTAATTAAAAAATTGAGTGTGATTGTGAATTTTGGGTAGATATGAGAGGTATCCCATGTGACACTAGCTTGTTCTTCCCTAGTCAAATATTATGATCTATATATACTATATAAACAAATTACAAAGACTATATAATATAATATTTTAAGAGTGATTGATCCAACAATTAATATATGATAATCTATGAGTCAGCTATCATCAAACATTTGATTATCTTATAATCATCTGAGGGTCGGCTAATCGAGAATTATAAATATTGTCCTTAGTGGTAGGTAAACTGACATATACAAATTAATTATATAATTAATCCTTGCTTAATTAATTAATTAATTAAGATGCCTTCGATCAACCCCCCTTAACCCTTAAGCTAATTGTAATTCTTCTATTACCTTGATGATAATTATTTGGAGTTAATTAAGTTTTCAATGATTAATTAGAAAAATTTCTTTATAATATGTTTAAAAGCAGTTCCATTATGCAAACTAGTCCTTTAATTAATTAAAATATTATATCTTCAATTTGTCTTGAAACTTTTAATTATCTTTGAATACTATTTTAGCAACATTGCAACACATTAATAAGCTTTCATTCTTAATTAATTTACCCATGCTTAAGTTGGCCAAAAACCCACCAAGCAAGTGCCTCATTTATTTATTTATTTTACGTAAATCTTGACGGTAAAAGGAAAACTTTATCGAAAAGAAAGAATATAAAAATAAAAACGCATATGAAATGAAATGAAAATACTTCGATGAGAAGAATCGATTATCTTAATTTATCTGCTACTCCCTTTTCTTCACTAGAGAAATAATGTGCCTGAAAACCTATTAACTTCTGTAAAAACAATGAAATGACAAATACATATATTAATCTTTCATATATGATCCATAATCATCTCAGAAAATCTTTCTATGTATGAATTAGTGTACTTACACACACCATGCACCTCCCCCCACGTAAATCATAGATACTCAAATGGGGAATCGAACTTAAGACTGTGAGTCTTTCTATATTATCTCTAATTCGCTTTAACCATCTAGTTATCCACGGATGAGTTTTTTTTATTAATTATCTACATAAGCAGTATATAATTTTCATGCAACAACAATATCATTGCAAAAGATACATACTATATCTTCATGCACAGATGATAAATTTTTGGCCATGAAAATTAATTATATGAGTAAATAAATAGATAGATCTTCATTAATTTTTGGGTGATTTGATTTGGCAACAACCAATGCAATAATATAGTGATCGATCATTCATTAAATCTAAAAAGTATGAACAAATTTGTATGCCAGTTATTATTAGTTTAATTAGTTTGGGGACCTCTAATTAATCATGTTTAATTAATTACAATGTCAATCTAAAATGAAAAGAAAGTATAACATCAATAATAATTATTGTATGTTCCTCTTTATTTGATCTTTTAGCTAGCTAAACAATTAATTAAATTTATCATTGTTTAATTAAACTTTTGGTGCCACTTAATTTTACTCCTTAAATGCATATATAATAATTATTTATTTCATTAATAAATTATTATATTATTCACTTTATTATATTCAAACAAACCTATCCGTGAGCAGTCCAGATGGTTAGGACGAATTAGAGATAGTGTGTATAGACGCACGTTCTCAGATTCGATTCCCCATCTAAGTATCTTTAATTTAAGTGGGTCACTATAACGGTGTGTTGCTGCCCTATCTAAGCATTTCAGATTTAAGTGGGTTGTTGTGACGATGAATTATTGTCCTAATCTCTCTTGAGAAATAGTTAAGATACACGTAAGCTGAATCAGATACCTTAGTTTAAAAAAAAAAAATCAAACAAATTAATAACTTTCATTGCCACTTAAAACATATATATATAAAGAATTTGGAATTAATAATATGAAAAAGGAAAGGAAAAATTATGATTGGATTGTGTTATTTCTAGGTAAAATCACGTGTGGGAATATAGATTTCTCCTATTGCCCCAAATTGTAAGGCAAGTTTTTTTTAAAAAATTAAAAAATTAGAAGAAATATTAAAATTAAAATTAAAAAAAAAAAAATGAATGAAGGAAATCAAAATCAACATCATTATCATATGTGAATGTGTGCACTCAGAGTTCACGAGGGGGCACCCATAAAGCAGTAGGCCCATCACTAAATGATTGAGATATTTTGGGCCCACTTCAATTGTCAAACATCGTTCTATCATTCTACGCTACTCTCCATCTCCATCATCCTCCATGCACATGCATCTCCACAACCATCCGACCCACATACCTTTCATGTCATTTTATTGCTATAGTTAGAAAATTGTTGTCACGTCTCGAGTAGTTATTATTTATTTTGGATCCATAAAGTCCAGCCGCCTGGATTTGTTTTTTATTTGAACATAAGCATCCTTCATCCGAACAGAATCTATTTAACTAAAATAATATAAATCTTATAAAATGAATCTCAAATTCATTTACTGTCGGTGTGATAATTTTTGTTTTAAACAGGGTGTTCGAATCAGTTTATGTGTCCTCGACTAATCCCTGTAAGTGATTAGCACAATATCCCATCACCATGATCACATACTTAAATCGATTAATTTAAACTTTATTAATTTGTTTAATTTAGGTTTAAGTTTGGGATATTTAAGTCACTAATTATAATGGTGATTAATAAGAAAAAAAGAGTAAGAAAATTTTTTAAGGGAGGATCAGAGAATTTTAGGGCGAGGGTACATGGGAGATAATGGAGGTGAAGAGCATATTATAAGTTCTCTCTTTCACATAAAAACAATTATAAGTTACTGTTACAGCATTTCACCGTCTGTGTCAACTTACACACCCGTGAAAAGGACTAATCGAGGACTCGTACTGACCCGACAAGTCCACGCGGCGAGCAATGATTGGAAAGAGCATGAAAGATTCATGCAGAGTGCGTGACTTACAATTTTCTCTCTCTGGGTTCGTTGTCAGAGGAGGCGGCAAAATTCCTTTTGACACCTGTAAGCCACCTTTCCACAAATCTTACCCGTGGCCCCCAGCAGACAATGACTCCCCCAATTCTAATAACCTAAATTGAAATTCTACCAATTAGGGTTTCAAATTTTAAATTTCATGCCCATTGTCTCTACATTTTACATTTTTTATTTAAAATATTTAATGGGATTGTATATCACGCCATTGAAATATCTGTTCGATAACTTTGATATCAATAAACAGATACGATAGATGTCCGTTTGAATACATTTTATTTTATATTTATTTTAAATTTATCATTTTGAAAATTAATTTAGTTTGATTCACCGTTTTCTTTGAAAATTATACATGAGACAAATGATGATTCTTGTCCTTGTTAGGAAGGCCAAGCAAAGACCTATCGGTCGAATGTCTACATTCTCATGTCGTTAGGTTTTCGATTAGTAACATTATAACCCTGTTTTTAAAAAACCCAAACAATCCAAAACCTTGTCGACAAGGGTCCTCGATGAAATTTCATGAAGATTTTTTTTAACAAATTTAAGAATTTTAAACATAGTTTTAATTTAGTATATAGAGTCGATTTTCGAGAGGGGTGAGTAACCCAAATTATCAAAGGAAAAAGATGCAATCTCTAATCCAACTATATTTGGAAAAACACATCCCTTTGGAGGTTAGTCCAAACTTGAACAAACTATTTGTCATCATCAAAATCTAGCAGATTGAACCACAAGCACGCAACAGAGCCAAAGCAAATTTCAACCCGAATGGACGCTCAAATCAAATAGACATGCTTTGGGTGTAGATGGACAAAAAATGGTGACAATCAGCTTTTGCTGAGTGAATATGTACTGCCTTCGCGCATGCAAAAAGCAAGAGAAAATTGTCTTGACTACTACCATGCTACATACTGTACATGCATTTCAAAAAGGTTTTTAGCAGGTCCCATGGTGACAAGAGTTGGGCAATGAGGCCACCCTCTCTTGCTTTCAAAAATGTAGTGTCAGGGAAAGAGAAAAAGAAAAAGGTATATATAGCATATGCAGCAAGCAAACTTGAAGGGTCAGTCAAAATGGTGCGTCAAAGTCAGGCGACTTGGGCGAAAAGATTGAGTTTTTCTTATTCATTATGGATTTTAATGTTTGGTGAGAGTTGAGTTTCAAACTCGTGTTTGGTTAACATCCAGGGGAAAGAATCGGGCATATTGTTGTGGAAAAATGTATGATGAGTTACAAGAGGGAGATAAAGGGTAGAACATAATTGGTAAGCAATTCATTGCGGTCACATTAGAAGTAAAGTAAAGTAAAAGGCTAGAGCATTACTGGTACACGCAATCCATCATAACTTAGTTGTACGTCAAGACCTCCGTCTCCATCAATTTTGTAAGACCTTCACTCACTTTTTCATGGTCCATTAGATGATCATACCTTACAAGGGCAACATTAGGGAATGGAAGGAAAAGAAATGGGAATCAATAATTGAAGTGAGAATGCTCTTTAACTTGATTTAATACAAAAGGAAATGTTAACATACCGTGAAAAGTGTTCTCTTGGTTTGATTTTCCGCACTCCTCAAGCCTGAAAGAAAAGTTAAATCAAAAGTTAAATAAGGGTTTATTTATCATCAGAAGAAATCAAAAGTCATACCCTTGGAAGCCCGAGTGTGTTGAGAAGATCGATCAGGCCTTAAAGCATCCTGGAGAATTTATATGGCAAGCTAAAAGTAATCACAAAGAAAGAAGTATAACAACATGTGTTTGTGTGTGTGCCACTGAAAGAGAGAGAGAGCAGACCAAAATCAGGATTTCCAAGTCCCTTAGAAGGGATAAGTTTCTTCCGGTATGTACTAACATCACTGCAAAGCAAAAGTGAATAGAGGATCAACTCCCAAATCCTGATAAATTTAAGAAATGCAAGATAATGTTTAAAAGAGTATCAGATTTAGATGTACCTTATGTAACAAACATTGCCAAACGGAAACCAAGGGAACGATAACACACCATGCCACACTGTAAAGGGTATCTGAGACACCACATTTGATCAAGTCAGATAGATGCATATCAGAACCAAGTCAGATTATGATGAATCCATTTCATGTTGAATGCTTCAGTGAGGAAAGCCTAAATCAATATTTTGTTATAATTTACTTGGACAAAGACACCTTCATTCTATTATGCAAGAAGTTAAATGATTGATTCTTAAGGAGGGATCACATTGAAGTCAACTAGTCAAGAAAATAAGTTGATCATCTACAAACCAGACATTTGACGTTAGAATTAAGTTGGATTAGAGGACCTTAAATGATCCTCTGCATACTTGCTGTAGAAACCACAAAGCCCTCAAAGTTCAAGTTCTTATTTTCGATTTTCTTCCTCCACTCACAATCCAGATATAAGCAAACAAATTACATTTAAAATTAGTCTGTAGTCCACTATACAGCTAGAAGCACTAGGTCAAGAATGATAACTTGTGTCAGCTAGGGCGGCATTGATTAGTTTTCTATGATAAACTCAGGTTAAAGCAGGTTCAGAACTGTAAGTTTGAGAGTTAAAGATATCAATCATAGGTGAATAGAAGTCACCTTTCTACCTAAACTTAAAAAAAAAAATTATGAATATCAGTCACCTTCATATCATGAACAACAAATGGCTCCTCTTTATGATATTGAATTGCAATTCGGAAACTGCAGCCCAGGTATAAGCCACTTGTATCGACTAAGTAATATGAGTCTTCTTCATCACTGAAATCATGTTTCAGTGGCATGAATTAGTTCTAAGACACATAATAGCTCAGACTATTGAAGTTTCAGAGGGTGCCTTTCAGTATCAGTAATATCAATTTATCCAGACAATAAACATTTGCAGGCAGTAAACTAAAAATGTATGCAACTCAATACAATTTAATGGCTAAAAGCAGAAAAGTGAAATGAGGAAAAAAGAAGAGTTGAGATATTTGGAAAACAACAGCCATGTGAGGGCAAAGTCAAAATTACAACACAGTTGGACTACACCATCAGAGGCGCTACGTAATAATTAAGTTATGAGATGAATTTGTGTTGCCGTTGTCATATCCCTTACCATTGATACACTGAAGGCCTATTCACTGTTAAAAGTTATATACCCGGATTCACTCACTATGCTTCAATATACATAAGTTCTCAATCAAGGTTTCAGATCGGAGTACAAATGAAAGGAAGGCTAATGATAAATTTATAAAAATGTATTAATTTAGAATTACTATTTCACGCAAATAAGTTGCATTTGTGCACTAGCAGCTTTGCTGTGGATGTGTGCAACAAAAACCAATCATGTTTTTTTTTTAAAAAAAAAAAAAAAAGCAATGAGAGAGAGTAAGAAGGGTTGGGTTGGACCTCAAAATCACGCTTGCAACATAAATTGGAATGGGAGGCTGTACATTATTTGTCCAGTACGAAGATCATCAAGACCTGCAAAAAAGAGGAAAAAATTCTATACACAATCAAATAGTGTATCTCTTTCAAAGAAAAATACAAGATGAAGAGTAAAAATTAAGCAAATCTAAACTTGTTTATTTGACTATAGAATGAAACTAGAAAGTGTTCATTCAGAGACCTCCAATGCATCAGCATGAGAATGAGTAATTATAACCGCATCAGTTTTCTCTGACAGAAATGCAACTAGTTACAATGAGACAAATACTGACATAGACATAAATACCATAATAGAATAAAAAAAAGCACCACAATTTACATTTCAACTCTCTTTGATAATTAAGCATTAATAAAATAAATCATCGGCACTGTTATGAATGTAAGGTTGGACTTATCAGTTTAGAGCAGGGTTAGTGTTTGAGGCACTGGGTCAAAATAATGAGCAGATTATCAACAGAGAAAATATTTACAAAATATAGCATGGTATTCCAGTATAGCTAACATCAATCTCATGATCTAATACATAGCTCATTTCTACTCCTCGGTTATGCTTCCAAAAGGATAGCTATGATGTTTAGGCCAATTTTAAATGCATAACTAATTATCCTAACATGTACTAGGTGCAATTTACTGCACAAACCAATAGGAAAAATCAAATATTTTTATCTTCTATATAGACCATTAAAAATGTTAGAGTTTGGATGTGATGTGCAAAATAAACAAAAAATCTTAGTGCTCATGGAAATACTGAAACTACAATTGGAAAAACCAAGAACCTCAAGGAAACAGCAAGATAATGCTAAGAAAGAGATAAAGCAGTCCTACAGTAAATGCAAGTGTCTCTTCAACCAATGAATTCAAATATTTTAAAAAATCATCTGGACAACTATGCAGGTCCCAATCCAAAATCTTATATCAATTCTAAAATAATACAATTTCTTACGTGCACCCGCACTAAATCACATTCTCTTCACAAGCAACTTTTTTTGCAATGATTCAATAATCCATGTGACAGCTTCACAATGCCACATATAATCTTCTCACATCTACTGCATATACTCAAATAAATATAGATTGAACATGATGGCCAACCGATATTATCAAGCTGAATAAGAGGCTTAAAATTTTTTAAATCAATGAGATCGAACTAACCATAGGCAGGAAACCATCGTAGAGCACTATGGTAGAAAAACCTGCAACACGAGATTGAAGAGAAGATGTTGGAAATAAATATCTGAGATGTGAAACAAAAAAAAAAAAAAAAAAAAAATGTTGTGTTAATAGACACTTTCATCATATTTCAAGAGGCCAAATTCAGTCCCAAGGAACAAAATTCATTTTTCCCCAGAAATAATAAACAAATTTAGACAAGCAATAGGAATAAACATGCTTAGCATAACTGCAACTTCATGTTCTTTGTCACTAATATATCACAATTTAAGCTCATGTTATAACAAAGAATACTGCAATAAAACCAATAGGATGCAAAAATAGTTGAAGTAACAAAATTAATAAAATGCTGAAATTTCACAAACAGGAGTGAAGCCTTGAACTTCATTCATTTTCTTTCTTAATCATGTTAGGACATAAGCATGGCCAAAGGAGAAGTATCTTTCACTTACTTGCCAGCATCTATCAGAATGTTGTATCTTCCAGACGGCCCAGGATAGCGAATGAGGATACTAGTGTTGAGTCTCCTATTTTTATTACCAGGTTCCACAGCTTTGGTGCAAACCTGTGAAAAAACCATGTTGGGATCCATGTCATTAAATCTAATCATGAATATCATACGGCATAGTGGCTCAAGCACAGATATTTTTGTTACAATACCGGACATTTCTTTAAAGGATCTGTTAGGCAGCTCACACGAGGAATCCCTTCACTAGTTCCCGTCCCAATAAATATGATTTCAGATTGATGAGCAGGTAGCTGAACTCCAAGATCCTTATTTGCTGAATCTGTAATGCGATGCGGGGTCACCTTATAAGTATCTATAACAACTAATGATTGCATAAAATCCAACAAGCATCTATAACATTTTTCAATAAATCATACTATCAGCATCCCAGAAAATCACAGAATTCTGTTTAAGAATATATGTGAACCAAAAATTAAAGCAAACTTTTAGAAGAATTGTTTCTGTAAGGCTACGCAGCAAAATACATTAGTTAGATGAATTCAAATATTTCAATCAATTGAAATAAAAGGCACATTGAAATTCAAAACCATTGGCACCCAAAAGCTGAAAATCCAGCTGCATCATTTGAATCCACAAATCCAAAGAAACCATTCTAAACCAGAAAATGATACATCAAATCCCATATAGCAATGTTCTAAATAATGAAGAAACTAATCAATTGCATACAAAAGCAAGACAAAATAACCACTCATATACCAAGAAATGTATAAAAAAGAACGTACTAGATTGAAGGCAAGCTTGGAGAATCCTTTTGAACGGAAAGAACCCAGTTCGAGGAAAGGAAAGAGGAGAGTTGTAGAGAGATATTTGGCGCCTACAAGGTCCGAAAGAGGACATGGCAAATGGGGCTGGCCTCACAGTGCCAAGAAACGAAACCATTGACTTTCAAAGCTCAAAGCTTTTCACCTTTTTTTCTGAGCTCGAAAAAGAATGGGAAATTTTAGTATTCAAATTTACGAAAGTTATCGCTTTTCGTTAGATTTGTATGGAAAGTTTTGAGCTATAAAGACTTGTGAACAGTGAAGAAGACGAGCGAGCGACGACCAAGCCTGACCCCCCATTTACAAGGGGAAACGTCGTTAAGTCTTTGTTCATTGACATCACTCAGGTTTACATTGTTACTTTCAGAAATATGTGGATCAATTTGTACTTTTACTAAACCTTACATGTACACAAGACCCCATAATTTTAGGGATAAACTTTATCTTCCCCTGAGGTTTAGATTAATATTAAAAAACCCCTGAAGTTTTGGAAATGATAATGGAAAGAATGTGTGTGTGTGTGTGTGTGTTTTTTTTTTTTTTCATTTATAAACAAAAGAAGTTTATAAACTTATATCATTTATTCATCATCTTTGTTAATGCATTGAACATTTGCATGATTTCGCGAAGTAACATTAACGTTGAATCTAGTATCTAGTCGTCCAATCCAATGCGATGCATCAAATGCATCCGATAGGGTTACATATCGCATATATAATTTCACATTACAAGCGAAAATAGCTCCATAATTATATAATGATATTTCTGTAATGAACATAGTTGTTAAGGAGCGTTTGGTTCAAGGAATGTTAGATTACTGAAAATGTTGGATTACTAGAAAGTTAGATTACCTTGAAAATTACTGAGAATCTTTAGGAAAATGTGTTTGATTAATTGGTGGGTATGTTATATTAATATGTTTGGTTGGGAGGAATAAATTGATGGGTATGTTATTTAAATGATTGAATTGTCCTCTAATTAAATATTATGATTATATTATTTTTTAATATTGATTAATATAACCCCACTGCATTAAAAAACTTAGCAAAAAAAACCCCATAATAAAAGTTTAGGAAATCAACAAAGCACCCCTACCAACCCAGGCACTGCTGGCCCCCCGCAACCACCTCAAGTCGCCGACATCCAGCAACCTAACGGTGCACGGAAGGCAGGAAATGGCCTCCGTGAGCCGTATGGCCATTTCCAGCCAGAGATCTGGCAGGAAATGGCCAAACTTAACGGCCATATCGATGGCCATTAACGCCACATGACGACCATTTTCGACCTTTCGTGAGCCATTCTGACGGCGATGACGGTTGGCCGTGGCAGTGGTTGCCGGCGATAGGTGGGTGGAGGTGGCGGCTTGGGTAGGCTACAATTTGTTTTGAATTCAAGGGTAATTTTGTCCAAAAAGTTAATTAATTGGGGTGAAATAGTAAAAGCCATATCTATGTAAATAAATTTAAAAATAAGGGCATTATTGTCCTAAAATTTTATTAATAAGGGATAGAATTGTAACAAAAAAAGATAACCTTGGTAATCTTAAAATACCTAAGAAAATGGAGGTAATCAGATTACTTCCAATATTACCAATAGTAACCACTATCGGTAATTGAAGATTACCGGTATCTTATATTACTTGACAATTAAACATGGTTTTTATATAATATAAGATGACTTAACCTCAGTAATCTCCAATACCCCCCAACCAAACGCCCCTTTAGTGCTTTCTCAACGACATGTGATGAAAAATGCCAAAGTTAGTAGTTAGCACCTGCCTGCAATATATTTTCAAAACCCTAGAGGTAATATGTGAACAGAAAGCTCCATTTTGAGCATCAGATTTGTGTACTTTCTAGTGGGTTGATGGGGGCTAGATCGGTGGATAGATAGGGGGATTTTCTGGGGGATAAACTTATCGTTGATGCATGCTTAGGTAATATCTGATAATGACAATTATATACACATAATTTATGGTTGTCGAAGCGTCCCACTTGATCATCTGTTGTGCAGCACCAAAATACTGAACCTGTATACTCTATTTCCTCACAAGGGTTTGCGGAACCTGATTAATCAAAAAATGAATTCAATATTTATTATCAATATTAATACTTGTTCATATGCATTAACAACTTACATTGATGGAGAGGCAAGATTGTTGCAAAGACAATGAAAACGAGAGCCAGATTAACCTAATTCAAACGCTTGAAAATGTTTTTCGCCATGGAAAATAATCTATAACAGATAGAGGGGGTTGAATGATGTGCAACAAAGTTTCTAGATCTTAATTTATATAACATAAGTTTTTTAACCAAAGATAACCTAATTTTCTTAGTTTGTTACATACTTATAACCTAACTTTCCTTCAAATTTTAATCTTCAACTCTAATTTATAGTATATTGTTTAATTGTTGTCAAATAATAAAATGATAGTTAGAAAATCTATTTCGCCCTAACCATCTAGGTTATAGAACTTTTTTCTTACACATAATAAAGTTTTGAAAGTGTTGCGGTTTGGGACTAAACTAAACACTAATCAACCAATTAATCACAAAAGAAATCAAGAACAAGCAAACACACACATAGAGGTGGGCAGGGACCAGTAGCTCATGGGCCTAGGACTGGGCCTAGGCGCATGAGCAAAATAAGGACTCGGATCGGTCCTTAGGATTGATCCTATGGGCCTGGAAAATTTCTTTTCCCACTTGATCTTTTTTTATATTTTGGGGGCGAAACGAAATTTTATAGGGGGTTTTTGGTATTTTTTTAAGGGTAGATTAGTAAGTTTTTAAAAATTTAATTAATTTTAAAAAATAATAAATTAATTAATAGTTAATTTTAATTTTTAACATAAATTTACGTTCCACACATTCACGCTTCACAAATAAAAAATTAAATAATTTTTTTAATTAAATAATTCATTTTCATCGTCAATAATATTTACATAATTCAAATCAGTATTCCTAAAGAGTTCGAGTAGTTCGGGATCTTCAGGGTGCTATTGTAGCCTTCTTTCTACATGAGTCTAATCTCGTAAACACGTTATCACTTCAATCATCTCATTGGTTAAAGAACATCTTCTGTCTTCAACAATCCGACCACTCGTTGAAAATGTTGACTCAGATGCAATTGTAGAAATCGGCACAGATAAAATATCACGTGCCATTTGGGCTACAATGGGGAATCAACTTTCATGTTGGTTCCACCACTGAAAAATATCCATATCATGTTGCTCATTCATCGTCATATAGGACAGATCCACTTGTAGGTAACGATTAAGCTCATTTGGTCCATGTATGTATGAGCTGGAGCTGCTACTTTCGCCACGTTCCACATACGTCCACTTGCTCGATCCTTGACGGAGGGCTACATTAAGGTCTGGATCCTTTCTCTTGAACGTTTCACTTCCACTTCCACTTTACCTGTTCTCATATAAAGAAAAAAGGCTATCCAATTTTTGTTTAAAGTTAGTCAAATAAGATGTATAATCATGTCCTAAATGATGACCTATCTCAGTAATTATACAGTTAACTACGTGTAATTTAAACCTAGGATCTAAAACAAGGCCTAATCCATATAAGAATGGAATATCTAACCAATATCTCTCATATTTTTCTTCCATCTTTGAAACAATTTCACTTAAAATGCTATTATATCTATATTGAGCAAAAGTTTTAGAAATTTGAAATAAAATATCAAATATTAAATTAGTAGTTGGATAATAAATACCACTTAATATATTAGTAGCATCATAAAAAATTTGAAAAAATGAATAAAAAAGTTCACAAACCGCCCAATCATCATAGCTGACAACTTCCTTTGGATGGTTCTTCCGGTTGACAAAATCTATAATTTGTTTCACGGTTGGCAAAGCTTTTTCCAACATCAGGTAGATGGAGTTCCAACAGATAGGCATGTCTGTACATAACTTCAAAGGTCGAACCGGTGGGTCCTCTTGCTTATAATATTTGACATACTTCTACCATCTTTTATTGCTACCGTTGACGATAAATCCGATAGCTCTGCGCACCCTCTCCATCTTCGAATGTATAGCATCTAAACCTGCTTTAACTATCAAATTGATGATGTGGCAAGCACATCTCTGGTGAAAAAATTTGCCTTCACCATGCAGATCCAATTTCTTTTCAAATAAAGAGATTGCCGCGGTGTTAGCATATCAGTTAATAAATATTCATGCAAAACTTCAAGAATTGTAAAATAAATAGTTTCAGCACTATGTTTTTCATATAATGGTTTAAAACCTATCAATTTTTGTTGTAAACCCCAATTGGGCAAAGTTCAAATTACAACACAGTGTGACCTACACCATCAGAGGCCGCTACGTATAATTAAGTTATGAGATGACATTTGCTAGTTGCAGGTTGTCGTATCCATTACCATTGATCACTGAGCCTAATTCCTATTTGTTAAAAGTTATATAACCCAGGATTTACTAACTATGCTTCAATATACATGAGTTTCCAATCAAGGTTTCAGATCGGAGTACAAATGAAAGGAAGCTAATGATAAATTTATAAAAATGTATTAATTTTATGAATTACTAATTTCATGCAAATAGTTCATTTTGTGCACTAGCAGCTTTGCATGTGCAAACAAACCAATCATGTTTTTTTTTTTTTTAAACAAAAAAAAAAGGCAATGATAGAGAGTAAGAAGGGTTTGGGTTGGACCTCAAAATCACGCCTTGCAACATAAATTGGAATGTGAGGCTGTACTTATTTGTCCAGTCACGAAGATCTCAAGACCTGCAAAAAAGAGGAAATTTTTTTTCTATACACAATCAATATGTGTATCTCTTTCAAAAGAAAAATACCAAGATGAAGACGTAAAAATTTAAAGCAAATCATAAACTTGTTTATTTGACTATAGAATGAAACTAGAAAGTGTTCATGTCAGAGACCTCCAATTGCATCAGCATGAGAATGAGTAATTATACCGCATCAATTGTTCTTATCCTACAGAAATGCAACTAGTTACAATGAGACAAATACCTGACATAGACATATATCCATAATAGAATAAAAAAAGCACCACAATTTAACCATTTCAACCTTCTTTGATAATTAAAGGCATAATAACTAAATCATCGGCACTGTCAGTAGAATGTAAGGTTGGACTCTTATCAGTTTTAGAAGCAGGTTAGTGTGTTGAGGCACTGGGTCAAAATATGACAGATTATCAACACAGAAAAATATTATACAAATATAGCATGGTATTCCAGTATAGCTAACATCAATCTCATGATCTAATACATAGCTCATTTCTACTCCTCGGTTATGCTTCCAAAACGGATAGCTATGAGTGTTTAGGCCAATTTTAAATGCATAACTAATTATCCTAACATGTACTAGGTGCATATTTACTGCACAAACCAATAGGAAAAATCAAATATTTTTATCTTCTATATAGACATTAAAAATGTTAAGAGTTTGGATGCTGATGTTGCAATAATAACAAAAAAATCTTAGTGCTCATGGAAATACTGAAACTACAATCGGAAAAACCAAGAACCTCAAGAACAGCAAGATAATGCTAAGAAAGAGATAAAGCATGTCCTACAGTAAATGCAAGTGTCTCTTCAATCCAATGAATTCAAATATTTTAAAAAATCATCTTGGACAACTATGCAGGTCCCAATCCAAAATCTTATATCCAATTCTAAAATAATACAATTTCTTACGTGCACCTGCACCTAAATCACATTCTCTTCACAAGCAACTTTTTTTTGCAATGATTCAATAATCCATGTGACAGCTTCTACAATAGCCACATACAATCTTCTCACATCTACTGTCATATACTCAAATAAATTCATAGTTGAACATGATGGCCAACCGATATCTATCAAGCCTGATAAGAGGCTTAAAATTTTTAAATCAATGAGATCGAAACTAACCCAGGCAGGAAACCATCGTAGAGCACTATGGTAGAAAAACCTGCAACACGAGATTGAAAGAGAATGTTGGAAAATAAATATCTGAGACTGTGAAACCTTAAAAAAAAAAAAAAAAAAAATGTTGTGTAATAGACACTTTCATCATATTTCAAGAGGCCAAATTCAGTCCCAAGGAACAAAATTCATTTTTCCCCAGAAATAATAACAAAATTAGACAAGCGATAGGAATAAACATGTTTAGCATAACTGCAACATCATGCTCTTTGTCACTAATATATCACAATTTAAGCTCATGTTATAACAAGAATACTGCAATAAAACCAATAGGATGCAAAAATAGTTGAAGTAACAAAATTAATAAAATGCTGAAATTTCACAAACAGGAGTGAAGCCTTGAACTTCATTCATTTTCTTTCTTAATCATGTTAGGACTAAGCATGGCCAAGGAGAAGTATCTTTCACTTACTTGCCAGCATCTATCAGAATGTTGTATCTTCCAGACGGCCCAGGATAGCGAATGAGGATACTGTGTTAGTCTCCTATTTTTATTACCAGGTTCCACAGCTTTGGTGCAAACCTGTGAAAAAACCATGTTGGGATCCATGTCATTAAATCTAATCATGAATATCATACGGCATAGTGGCTCAAGCACGATATTTTGTTACAATACCGGACATTTCTTTAAAGGATCTGTTAGGCAGCTCACACGAGGAATCCCTTCACTAGTTCCCGTCCCAATAAATATGATTTCAGATTGATGAGCAGGTAGCTGAACTCCAAGATCCTTATTTGCTGAATCTGTAATCCGATGCGGGGTCACCTTATAAGTACTATAACAACTAATGATTGCATAAAATCCAACAAGCCTCTATAACATTTTTCAATAAATCATACTATCAGCATCCCAGAAAATCACAGAATTCTGTTTAAGAATATATGTGAACCAAAAATTAAAGCAAACTTTTAGAAGAATTGTTTCTGTAAGGCTACGCAGCAAAATACATTAGTTAGATGAATTCAAATATTTCAATCAATTGAAATAAAAGGCACATTGAAATTCAAAACCATTGGCACCCAAAAGCTGCAAATCCAGCTGCATCATTTGAATCACAAATCCAGAGAAACCATTCTAAACCAGAAAAGATACATCAAATCCCATACAGCAATGTTCTAAATAATGAAGAAACTAATCAATTGCATACAAAAGCAAGACAAAATAACCACTCATATACCAGAAATGTATAAAAAAGAACGTACTAGATTGAAGGCAAGCTTGGAGAATCCTTTTGAACGGAAAGAACCCAGTTCGAGAAAGGAAAGAGGAGAGCTGTAGAGGGATATTTGGCGCCTACAAGGTCCGAAAGAGGACATGGCAAATGGGGCTGGCCTCACAGTGCCAAGAAACGAACCATTGACTTTCAAAGCTCAAAGCTTTTCACCTTTTTTTCTGAGCTCGAAAAGAATGGGAAATTTTAGTATTCAAATTTACGAAAGTTATCGCTTTTCGTTAGATTTGTATGGAAAGTTTTGAGCTATAAAGACTTGTGAACAGTGAAGAAGACGAGCGAGCGACGACCAAGCCTGACCCCCCATTTACAAGGGGAAAGTCGTTAAATGGATAGTCTTTGTTCATTGACATCACTCAGGTTTACATTGTTACTTCAAAATATGTGGATCAATTTGTACTTTTACTAAACCTTACATGTACACAAACCCCTAATTTTAGGGATAAACTTTATCTTCCCCTGAGGTTTAGATTAATATTAAAAAACCCCTGAAGTTTTGGAAATGATAATGGAAAGAATGTGTTTTTTTTTTTTTTTTTTTTTTTCATTTATAAACAAAAAGTTTATAAACTTATATCATTTATTCATCATCTTTGTTAATGCATTGAACATTTGCATGATTTCGCGAAGTAACATTAACGTTGAATCTTATCTAGTCGTCCAATCCAATGCGATGCATCAAATGCATCCGATAGGGTTACATATCGCATATATAATTTCACATTACAAGCGAAAATAGCTCCATATTATTAATGATATTTCTGTAATGAACATAGTTGTTAAGGAGCGTTTGGTTCAAGGAATGTAGATTACTGAAAATGTTGGATTACTAGAAAGTTAGATTACCTTGAAAATTACTGAGAATCTTTAGGAAAATGTGTTTGATTAATTGGTGGGTATGTTATATTATTTTTTGGTTGGGAGGAATAAATTGATGGGTATGTTATTTAAATGTTGAATTGTCCTCTAATTAAATATTATGATTATATTATTTTTTATATTGATTAATATAACCCCACTGCATTAAAAAACTTAGCAAAAAAACCCCATAATAAAATTTAGGAAATCAACAAAGCACCCCTACCAACCCAGGCTGCTGGCCCCCCGCACCACCTCAAGTCGCCGACATCCAGCACCTAAGGTGCACGGAAGGCAGGAATGGCCTCCGTGAGCCGTATGGCCATTTCAGCCAGAGATCTGGCAGGAAATGGCCAAACTTAACGGCCATATCGATGGCCATTAACGCACACTGACGACCATTTTCGACCTTTCGTGAGCCATTCTGACGGCGATGACGGTTGGCCGTGGCAGTGGTTGCCGGCGATAGGTGGTGGGGTGGCGGCTTGGGTAGGCTACAATTGTTTTGAATTCAAGGGTAATTTTGTCCAAAAAGTTAATTAATTGGGGTGAAATAGTAAAAGCCTATCTATGTAAATAAATTTAAAAATAAGGGCATTATTGTCCTAAAATTTTATTTAAGGGATAGATTGTAACAAAAAAGATAACCTTGGTAATCTTAAAATACCTAAGAAAATGGAGGTAATCAGATTACTCCAATATTACCAATAGTAACCACTATCGGTAATTGAAGATTACCGGTATCTTATATTACTTGACAATTAACATGGTTTTTATATAATATAAGATGACTTAACCTCAGTAATCTCCATACCCCCCAACCAAACGCCCCTTTAGTGCTTTCTCAACGACATGTGATAAAAATCCAAAGTTGTAGTTAGCACCGTGCCTGCATATATTGGTGAGTTTAACCCAAATTATCAAAGGAAAAAGATGCAATCTCTAATCCAACTATATTTGGAAAAACACATCCCTTTGGAGGTTAGTCCAAACTTGAACAAACTATTTGTCATCATCAAAATCTAGCAGATTGAACCCACAAGCACGCAAAGCCAAAGCAAATATTCAACCCAGAATGGACGCTCAAATCAATCAGACATGCTTTGGGTGTAGATGGACCAAATAATGGTGACAATCAGCTTTTGCTGAGTGAATATGTACTGCCTTCGCGCATGCAAAAAGCAAGAGAAAATTGTCTTGACTACTACCAGTGCTACTACTACTGTACATGCATTTCAAAAAGGTTTTTATGCAGGTCCCATGGTGACAAAGAGTTGGGGCAATGAGGCCACCCTCTCTTGCTTTCAAAAATGTATGTGTCAGGGAAAGAGAAAAAGAAAAAGGAATATATATAGCATATGCAGCAAGCAAAACTTGAAGGGTCAGTCAAAATGGTGCCGTCAAAGTCAGGCGACTTGGGCGAAAAGTCATTTGAGTTTTTCTTATTTCATTATGGATTTTAATGTTTGGTGAGAGTTGTAGTTTCAAACTCGTGTTTGGTTAACATCCAGGGGAAAGAATCGGGCATTATTGTTGTGGAAAAATGTATGATGAGTTACAAGAGGGAGATAAAGGGTAGAACATAATTGGTATATGCAATTCATTGTGGTCACATTAGAAGTAAAGTAAAGTAAAAGGCTAGAGCATTACTGGTACACGCAATCCATCATAACTTAGTTGTACGTCAAGACCCTCCGTCTCCATCAATTTTGTAAGACCTTCACTCACTTTTTCATGGTCCATGAGATGCATCATACCTGTACAAGGGCAACATTAGGGAATGGAAGGAAAAGAAATGGGAATCAATAATTGAAGTGAGAATGCTCTTTAACTTGATTTAATAACAAAAGGAAATGTTAACATACCGGTGAAAAGTGTTCTCTTCGGTTTGATTTTCCGCACTTCCTCTAACGCCTGAAAGAAAAGTATAAATCAAAAGTCGAAATAAGGGTTTATTTATCATCAGAAGAAATCAAAAGTCATACCCTTGGAAGCCCGAAGTGTGTTGCAGAAGATCGATCAGGCCTTAAAGCATCCTGGAGAATTTATATGGCACAAGCTAAAAAGTAATCACAAAGAAAGAAGTATACAACATGTGTTTGTGTGTGTGCGCACGTGAAAGAGAGAGAGAGCAGACCAAAATCAGGATTTCACAATCCCTTAGAAGTGGATAAGTTTCTTCCGGTATGTCACTAACATCACTGCAAAGCAAAAGTGAATAGAGGATCAACTCCCAAATCCTGATAAATTTAAGAAAAATGCAAGCATAATGTTTAAAGAGACGTATCAGATTTAGATGTACCTTATGTAACAAACATTGCCAAAACGGAAACCAAGGGAACGATAATCACGACCATGCCACACTGGTAAAGGTGTAATCTGAGACACCACATTTGAATCAAGTCAGATAAGATGCATATCAGAACCAAGTCAGATTATGATGAATCCATTTCATGTTGAATGCTTCAGTGAGGAAAGCCTAAATCAATAAATCTTTTGTTATAAATTTACCTTGGATGAAGAAACACTTTCATTCTATTTATGCAAAGAAAGTTAAATGATTGATTCTTAAGGAGGGATCACATTGAAGTCAACTAGTCAAGAAAATAAGTTGATCATCTACAAACCAGACATTTGACGTTAGAATTTAAGTTGGATTAGAGGACCTTTAAATGATTACTCTGCATACTTGCTAAGTAGAAACCACAAAGCCCTCACAAGTTCAAGTTCTCTATTTTCGAGTTTTCTTCGTCCACTTCACAATCCAGATATAAGCAAACAAATGTACAATCTTCAAAATTAGTCTGTAGTCTCACTATACAGCTATGAAGCAGCTAGGTCAAAGAATTTGATAACTTGTTTCAGCTAGGGCGGCATTGATTTAGTTTTCTATGATTAAACTCAATGGGTTAAAGCAGGTTCAGAAACTTGTAAGTTTGAGAGTTAAAAGATATTCAATCATAGGTGAATAGAAGTCACCTTTCTACCTAAACTTTAAAAAAAAAAAAAAAAAATTATGAATATCAGTCACCTTCATATCATGAACAACAAATGGCTCCTCGTTTATGATATTGAATTGCAATTCGGAAACTGCAGCCCCAGGTATAATGCCACTTGTATCGACTAAGTAATAATGAGTCTTCTTCATCACCTGAAATCATGTTAACAGTTGGCATGGAATTAGTTCTAAGAACAAATTATAGCTCAGACTATTGAAGTCTCAGAGAGTGCCTTTCAGTATCAGTAAAGTATCAATTTATCCAGACAAATAACAGTTTGACAGGCAGTAAACTAAAAAAAATGGTATGCAACTCAATACAATTTAATGGCTAAAAGCAGAAAAGTGAAATGAGGAAAAAAGCAAGAGTTGACTATTTGGAAAACAAACAGCCATTGTGAGGGGCAAAGTTCAAAATTACAACACAGTGTGACCTACACCATCAGAGGCCGCTACGTAATAATTAAGTTATGAGATGACATTTGCTAGTTGCAGTTGTCGTATCCATTACCATTGATACACTGAAGGCCTAATTCCTATTTGTTAAAAGTTATATAACCCAGGATTTACTAACTATGCTTCAATATACATGAGTTCTCAATCAAGGTTTCAGATCGGAGTACAAATGAAAGGAAGGCTAATGATAAATTTATAAAAATGTATTAATTTTATGAATTACTAATTTCATGCAAATAAGTTGCATTTTGTGCACTAGCAGCTTTGCATGTGCATGTGCATGTGCATGTGCAAACAAACCAATCATGTTAAAAAAAAAAAAAAAATGCAATGAGAGAGAGTAAGAAGGGTTTGGGTTGGACCTCAAAATCACGCCTTGCAACATAAATTGGAATGTGAGGCTGTACATTATTTGTCCAGTCACGAAGATCATCAAGACCTGCAAAAAAGAGAAAAAAAAAAAAAAAATTCTATACACAATCAAATACGTGTATCTCTTTCAAAAGAAAAATACCAAGATGAAGACGTAAAAATTTAAAGCAAATCATAAACTTGTTTATTTGACTATAGAATGAAACTAGAAAGTGTTCATGTCAGAGACCTCCAATTGCATCAGCATGAGAATGAGTAATTATAACCGCATCAATTGTTCTTATCCTGACAGAAATGCAACTAGTTACAATGAGACAAATACCTGACATAGACATATATACCATAATAGAATAAAAAAAAGCACCACAATTTAACCATTTCAACCTTCTTTTGATAATTAAAGGCATTAATAACTAAATCATCGGCACTGTCAGTAGAATGTAAGGTTGGACTCTTATCAAGTTTAGAAGCAGGGTTAGTGTTTTGAGGCACTGGGTCAAAATAATGAGCAGATTATCAACAGAGAAAAATATTATACATAATATAGCATGGTATTCCAGTATAGCTAACATCAATCTCATGATCTAATACATAGCTCATTTCTACTCCTCGGTTATGCTTCCAGAACAGATAGCTATGATTGTTTAGGCCAATTTTAAATGCATAACTAATTATCCTAACATGTACTAGGTGCATATTTACTGCACAAACCAATAGGAAAAATCAAATATTTTTATCTTCTATATAGACAATTAAAAATGTTAAGAAGTTTGGATGCTGATGTTGCAATAATAACAAAAAAATCTTAGTGCTCATGGAAATACTGAAACTACAATTGGAAAAACCAAGAACCTCAAGGAAACAGCAAGATAATGCTAAGAAAAGAGATAAAGCATGTCCTACAGTAAATGCAAGTGTCTCTTCAATCCAATGAATTCAAATATTTTAAAAAATCATCTTGGACAACTATGCAGGTCCCAATCCAAAATCTTATATCAAATTCTAAAATAATACAATTTCTTACGTGCACCTGCACCTAAATCACATTCTCTTCACAAGCAACTTTTTTTTGCAATGATTCAATAATCCATGTGACAGCTTCTACAATAGCCACATACAATCTTCTCACATCTACTGTCATATACTCAAATAAATTCATCATTGAACATGATGGCCAACCGATATCTATCAAGCCTGAATAAAGAGGCTTAAAATTTTTTAAATCAATGAGATCGAAACTAACCCATAGGCAGGAAACCATCGTAGAGCACTATGGTAGAAAAACCTGCAACACGAGATTGAAAGAGAGATGTTGGAAAATAAATATCTGAGACTGTGAAACCTTAAAAAAAAAAAAAAAAAAAAAATGTTGTGTTAATAGACACTTTCATCATATTTCAAGAGGCCAAATTCAGTCCCAAGGAACAAAATTCATTTTTCCCCAGAAATAATAAACAAATTTAGACAAGCAATAGGAATAAACATGCTTAGCATAACTGCAACTTCATGTTCTTTGTCACTAATATATCACAATTTAAGCTCATGTTATAACAAAGAATACTGCAATAAAACCAATAGGATGCAAAAATAGTTGAAGTAACAAAATTAATAAAATGCTGAAATTTCACAAACAGGAGTGAAGCCTTGAACTTCATTCATTTTCTTTCTTAATCATGTTAGGACATAAGCATGGCCAAAGGAGAAGTATCTTTCACTTACTTGCCAGCATCTATCAGAATGTTGTATCTTCCAGACGGCCCAGGATAGCGAATGAGGATACTAGTGTTGAGTCTCCTATTTTTATTACCAGGTTCCACAGCTTTGGTGCAAACCTGTGAAAAAACCATGTTGGGATCCATGTCATTAAATCTAATCATGAATATCATACGGCATAGTGGCTCAAGCACAGATATTTTTGTTACAATACCGGACATTTCTTTAAAGGATCTGTTAGGCAGCTCACACGAGGAATCCCTTCACTAGTTCCCGTCCCAATAAATATGATTTCAGATTGATGAGCAGGTAGCTGAACTCCAAGATCCTTATTTGCTGAATCTGTAATGCGATGCGGGGTCACCTTATAAGTATCTATAACAACTAATGATTGCATAAAATCCAACAAGCATCTATAACATTTTTCAATAAATCATACTATCAGCATCCCAGAAAATCACAGAATTCTGTTTAAGAATATATGTGAACCAAAAATTAAAGCAAACTTTTAGAAGAATTGTTTCTGTAAGGCTACGCAGCAAAATACATTAGTTAGATGAATTCAAATATTTCAATCAATTGAAATAAAAGGCACATTGAAATTCAAAACCATTGGCACCCAAAAGCTGAAAATCCAGCTGCATCATTTGAATCCACAAATCCAAAGAAACCATTCTAAACCAGAAAATGATACATCAAATCCCATATAGCAATGTTCTAAATAATGAAGAAACTAATCAATTGCATACAAAAGCAAGACAAAATAACCACTCATATACCAAGAAATGTATAAAAAAGAACGTACTAGATTGAAGGCAAGCTTGGAGAATCCTTTTGAACGGAAAGAACCCAGTTCGAGGAAAGGAAAGAGGAGAGTTGTAGAGAGATATTTGGCGCCTACAAGGTCCGAAAGAGGACATGGCAAATGGGGCTGGCCTCACAGTGCCAAGAAACGAAACCATTGACTTTCAAAGCTCAAAGCTTTTCACCTTTTTTTCTGAGCTCGAAAAAGAATGGGAAATTTTAGTATTCAAATTTACGAAAGTTATCGCTTTTCGTTAGATTTGTATGGAAAGTTTTGAGCTATAAAGACTTGTGAACAGTGAAGAAGACGAGCGAGCGACGACCAAGCCTGACCCCCCATTTACAAGGGGAAACGTCGTTAAGTCTTTGTTCATTGACATCACTCAGGTTTACATTGTTACTTTCAGAAATATGTGGATCAATTTGTACTTTTACTAAACCTTACATGTACACAAGACCCCATAATTTTAGGGATAAACTTTATCTTCCCCTGAGGTTTAGATTAATATTAAAAAACCCCTGAAGTTTTGGAAATGATAATGGAAAGAATGTGTGTGTGTGTGTGTGTGTTTTTTTTTTTTTTCATTTATAAACAAAAGAAGTTTATAAACTTGTATCATTTATTCATCATCTTTGTTAATGCATTGTACATTTGCATGATTTCGCGAAGTAACATTAACGTTGAATCTAGTATCTAGTCGTCCAATCCAATGCGATGCATCAAACTCATCCGATAGGGTTACATATCGCATATATAATTTCACATTACAAGCAAAAATAGCTCCATAATTGTATAATGATATTTCTGTAATGAACATAATTGTTGAGGGGTGTTTGGTTCAGTGAATGTTAGATTACTGGGAATGTTGGATTATTAGAAAGTTAGATTACCTTGAAGATTACTGGGAATCTTTAGGAAAATGTGTTTGGTTAATTTGTGGGTATGCTATATTAATAAGTTTGATTGGGAGGAATAAATTGGTGGGTATGTTATTTAAATTACTGAATTGTCCTCTAATTAAATATTATGATCATATTATTTTTATAATATTGATTATTATTTGGATTTTTATAACTCCCCTGCATTTAAAAACTTAGCAAAAACAAGCCCATAATAAAAGTTTGGAAAATCAACAAAGCACCCCCACTAACCCGGGCACTGCCAGTCGCCAGCAACCACCGCAGGCCGTTGGCATCCAGCAACCTAATGGCGCACGGAAGGCAGGAAATGGCCTCCATGCATTGTATGGCCATTTCCAGCCGGAGATCTGGCCGAAAATGGCCAAACTTGACAGATCTGGCTGTCACGGCCAGATAGATGGCCATTAACGACCACAGATGTGGCCGTTAACTGCCATGACAGCCAAATCCATCGATTTGGCAGTCAACGACTAGATTGATGGCCGTTGACAGCCAGATCTGGCCATGTCGGTGCACGACAACCGTTTTCAGCCTTCCGTGAGCCGTTTCGACGGCTACGGCGGCTGGCCACGGCAGTGGTTGCCGGCGGCAGGTGGGTGGGGGTAGTGGCTTGGGTGGGCTACAATTTGTTTTGAATTCAAGAGTAATTTTGTCCAAAAAGTTAATTAATTAGGGTGAAATAGTAAAAGCCATATTCATGTAAATAAATTTAAAAATAAGGGCATTATTGTCCTAAAATTTTATTAATAAGGGATATAATTGTAACAAAAAAATAATAATAATAATCCTGGTAATCTTAGAATACCTAAGAAAATGGAGGTAATCAGTTTACCTCCAATATTACCAATAATAACCACTATTGGTATTTGAAGATTACCAGTATCTTATATTACTTGACAACCAAATATGGTAATCAAGTAATATAAGATGACTTAACCCCAGTAATCTCTAATACCCCCCAACCAAACGCCCCCTTAGTGCTTTCTCGACGACATTTGATGAAAAATGCCAAAGTTAGTAGTTAGCACCTGCCTGCAATATATTTTCAAAACCCTAGAGGTAATATGTGAACAGAAAGCTCCATTTTGAGCATCAGATTTGTGTACTTTCTAGTGGGTTGATGGGGGCCAGATCGGTGGACAGATCGGAGGATTTTCTGAGGGATAAACTTATCGTTGATGCATGCTTTGGTAATATCCGATAATGACAATTATATACACATAATTTATGGTTGTCAAAGCATCCCACTTGATCATCTGTTGTGCAGCACCAAAATACTGAACCTGTATACTCTATTTCCTCACAAGGGTCTGCAGAACCTGATTAATCAAAAAATAAATTCAATATCTATTATCAATATTAATACTTGTTCATATGCATTAACAACTTACATTGATGGAGAGGCAAGATTGTTGCAAAGACAATGAAAACGAGAGCCAGATTAACCTAATTCAAACGCTTGAAAATGTTTTTCGCCATGGAAAATAATCTATAACAGATAGAGGGAGTTGAATGATGTGCAACAAAGTTTCTAGATCTTAATTTATATAACNATAGCTCCATAATTGTATAATGATATTTCTGTAATGAACATAATTGTTGAGGGGTGTTTGGTTCAGTGAATGTTAGATTACTGGGAATGTTGGATTATTAGAAAGTTAGATTACCTTGAAGATTACTGGGAATCTTTAGGAAAATGTGTTTGGTTAATTTGTGGGTATGCTATATTAATAAGTTTGATTGGGAGGAATAAATTGGTGGGTATGTTATTTAAATTACTGAATTGTCCTCTAATTAAATATTATGATCATATTATTTTTATAATATTGATTATTATTTGGATTTTTATAACTCCCCTGCATTTAAAAACTTAGCAAAAACAAGCCCATAATAAAAGTTTGGAAAATCAACAAAGCACCCCCACTAACCCGGGCACTGCCAGTCGCCAGCAACCACCGCAGGCCGTTGGCATCCAGCAACCTAATGGCGCACGGAAGGCAGGAAATGGCCTCCATGCATTGTATGGCCATTTCCAGCCGGAGATCTGGCCGAAAATGGCCAAACTTGACAGATCTGGCTGTCACGGCCAGATAGATGGCCATTAACGACCACAGATGTGGCCGTTAACTGCCATGACAGCCAAATCCATCGATTTGGCAGTCAACGACTAGATTGATGGCCGTTGACAGCCAGATCTGGCCATGTCGGTGCACGACAACCGTTTTCAGCCTTCCGTGAGCCGTTTCGACGGCTACGGCGGCTGGCCACGGCAGTGGTTGCCGGCGGCAGGTGGGTGGGGGTAGTGGCTTGGGTGGGCTACAATTTGTTTTGAATTCAAGAGTAATTTTGTCCAAAAAGTTAATTAATTAGGGTGAAATAGTAAAAGCCATATTCATGTAAATAAATTTAAAAATAAGGGCATTATTGTCCTAAAATTTTATTAATAAGGGATATAATTGTAACAAAAAAATAATAATAATAATCCTGGTAATCTTAGAATACCTAAGAAAATGGAGGTAATCAGTTTACCTCCAATATTACCAATAATAACCACTATTGGTATTTGAAGATTACCAGTATCTTATATTACTTGACAACCAAATATGGTAATCAAGTAATATAAGATGACTTAACCCCAGTAATCTCTAATACCCCCCAACCAAACGCCCCCTTAGTGCTTTCTCGACGACATTTGATGAAAAATGCCAAAGTTAGTAGTTAGCACCTGCCTGCAATATATTTTCAAAACCCTAGAGGTAATATGTGAACAGAAAGCTCCATTTTGAGCATCAGATTTGTGTACTTTCTAGTGGGTTGATGGGGGCCAGATCGGTGGACAGATCGGAGGATTTTCTGAGGGATAAACTTATCGTTGATGCATGCTTTGGTAATATCCGATAATGACAATTATATACACATAATTTATGGTTGTCAAAGCATCCCACTTGATCATCTGTTGTGCAGCACCAAAATACTGAACCTGTATACTCTATTTCCTCACAAGGGTCTGCAGAACCTGATTAATCAAAAAATAAATTCAATATCTATTATCAATATTAATACTTGTTCATATGCATTAACAACTTACATTGATGGAGAGGCAAGATTGTTGCAAAGACAATGAAAACGAGAGCCAGATTAACCTAATTCAAACGCTTGAAAATGTTTTTCGCCATGGAAAATAATCTATAACAGATAGAGGGAGTTGAATGATGTGCAACAAAGTTTCTAGATCTTAATTTATATAACATAAGTTTTTAACCGAAGATAACCTAATTTTATTAGTTTGTTACATACTTATAACCTAACTTTCCTTCAAATTTTAGTCTTCAACTCTAATTTATAGTATATTGTTTAATTGTTGTCAAATAATAAAATGATAGTTAGAAAATCTATTTCTCCCTAACCATCTGGGTTATAGAACTTATTTCTTACATATAATAAAATTTTGAAAGTGTTGCGGTTTGGGACTAAACTAAACACTAATCAACCAATTAATCACAAAACAAATCAAGAACAAACAAACACACACAAGAGTTTACCGTGATTCACTTGCTTAAGATTTGAGCAAGCTACGTCCAGTTGAGCTCAGAAACACCAAGGCTCGCTACACTAAGAAGATCAATATCGTTTGTAGAGTACAATTTCAGATTCTCAAACACTACCCAACTCACTTTGCTAATCTATCACTCAACTCCTTTACCCTAACCTTTAAACCCAAGAGAAAGACTCCCTAAGCTTTTCTACCCATGAAGGAAACACCACCTTCACTCAACAACCCAATTGATTGCACCAAGATTACAAGAATTAAAGTAAACTAAAGAACCCAACAAAGCAGAATTTTACTGAGTTGAAGAAGAAGAGAAAAACAAATAAACTGATTTGTTCACTGTTGCTTTTAATTGGAGAGATGCCCTCTTTTATACCTTTGACTTTTCGAGGAAATTTCAGCCATTAGATGAACCTTGAATCAACCATCAGGATTGCATGAAGCCTAGACCAAAACAACAACAATAGACTTAAACTTATGCGGCTGTGGTTTTTTAGCTTCACACTTTTGCATTCTCCACCTTGAAGCTAACAAACTCCTCCAAGTTGTCCCTCAATTAGTGCATCAAGCATTGTACTGTTCCTTCTCAGCTCTGATGTGTTACCTTATATGCAATAAGTCCAAGTAATGCTTGAACTTTGATGCAGTCACAACCTTGGTCTCCATATCTGTTTTCCTCAGTTTGTATCTTCTCCAGGCATAGATGTCCACTTGAAATGAGATCCCTTACAAAATGAAACCTCACATCTACATGCTTGGTTCTCTTATGATACACAAGGTTTTTGCTCAAGTGGATGGCACTTTGATTGTCTGAATAGACAGTCACAAGTCCATCCAATAGGTTGGCTTCTTGTAGGATTCCCTGCAACCATATGGCCTCCTTGAAAGCATTTGTGACTGCCACATATTCAGATTCAGTTGTGGATAGTGCAACCAAAGGTTGCAACTAGGATTCCCAGCTCACACAATTTCCTCCAAGCGTAAAATAGTAGGCAGTAGTGGACTTTCTATTGTCTCTATCACCTGCAAAATCAGAATCCACATACCCCACAAGATCAAGTGTATCATATCTTTTACAATAATCTAAACCAACATGCACAGTGCTATTTATGTACCTTAGCAACCATTTTAATGCAACCCAATGTTCAATACCAGGATTTGACATGTATCTACTAAGTAAAGAGATTGCAAAAGGCAAATCAGGTCTGGTACTGATCATAGCATACATTATGGAGCCTATTGCACTAGAGTAAGGTATGTTTTCCATTTTGATTAGTTCACTCTCTGTTTTAGGGCACTGTAGTTTGCTAAGTATGAAAGACTAGCTAATGGTATAAAGACTACCTTAGAGTTAGACATTCCAAACTTGGATGTGAGTTTCTGCAAATATGACATTTGGTGAATTTTTAGTCTATTATACTTCCTATTTCTCTCTATCACCATTCCTAAGATTCTTTTTGCACATCCTAAATCCTTCATATCAGATTCATTGTGCCTTTAAGTCATTTATTTTGGACTTAGATTCACTAATCAACAACATGTCATCCACATACAGAAGAAAATCTATAGGCATGTCATTTGTAAGTGAAAAGTAAAAGCAATTGCCATATTTGCTCATATTAAAGCCAATCCCAACAATAAAAGAGTCAAATCTTTTATACCATTGCTTAGGGGATTGTTTAAGTCTATAAAGTGATTTATGTAGTAAACACACATGCTCAGGCAAGTCTTTATCAATGAAACCAATAGGCTGATTCATGAAAATAGTTTTTTCCAGTTCACCATGTAAGAATGCAGTCTTAACATCTAATTGCTCTAATTTTAGGTCATAGTGAGCAACAATAGACAACATCAATCTAATTGTTTTAATTTAACTACTGGATAAAAAATTTCATTAAAATCAATGCCTTCTCTTTGTGTGTAGCCCTTTGTGACTAACCTGACCTTGTATCTTGGAGGGTCTGAATGGTTTATGCCTTCTTTTATCTTGAACAACCATCTGCACTCTACAGACTTCTGATCATTGGGCTTCTAAACTAATGACTAGTTTTGTTTACCTTTAAAGAGTGTATTTCTTCACTTATAACAGCCAGCCACTGCTTTTTGTCCTTAGAACTTATAGCTTTTTCATAAGTGGTAGGTTCAGCCCTTTTAATTTCACCACCAGCAATCAGAGCCGTATAGATCAAGTCTGCATAACTATATCTCGTAGGAGGCCTAATATCTCTTCTAATTCTGTCCCTCACAAGCTAATAATGTGCAAGATCCTCTTGTTGAGACCCTTCACCAATCTTTTATGTTGCCTCTTCAGGGTCTTGCACAGCATCAACATCTTGCTGCATTCCTACAGGTGTAGTATCTTCATCAAAATTGGGCAGATCCTTGTGATGAATTGCTAGCTCCACCTCAATTTGGGTGGTACTAGTTTGGTTCAGATTTGCTGTCTCAATATTTAAGGTACCTGCAATGGGGTAGTAGATTTATAAGGAAAAATTGATTCATTAAAGACCACATCCCTGCTAATTATAACCCTGACCCCCTGTGCCTCTCTTTCCTAAAGTCTGTATCCTTTTGTCCCCTCTTGGTATCCTAGAAATACACACCTAAGAGACATTGGCTCTAACTTCCCATCATTTGTGTGTGCATAGGCAGCACACCCAAAAACCCTTAAGTGATTTAGGCTAGGCTTCTTACCAGTCCATTTTTCTTCAGGACACTTGAACTCTATACCACTAGAGGGGGACCTATTGATAAGGTAGGCAGCAGTGGTTAAGGCTTCTCTCCAAAAAGTTTTAGGCAGCCTTGAGGTGAAAAGTAGGCACTTAGCTTTCTCCAACAAAGTTCTATTAATTCTCTCAGCAACCCCATTTTGCTGAGAGGTTCTCCTCACTGTCCTATGCCTTAAGATCCCTTGGTCAATACAATAAGTGTCAAATTTAGAGTTACAAAACTTTAAACTATTGTTTGTCCTAAGTGCTTTGACTCTTTTATTACTCTGATTTTCCACAAGAGTTTTCCAGCCTTTAAACTTGGTTAAGGCTTCATTCTTAAACCTTAGAAGGTACACCCACACCTTTCTACTGAAGTCATCCATAATGGACAGGAAGTATGAGTCCCTACCATGTGATTTAACCCTCTTAGGACCTCATAAATCCTCATGTAGGTACTCTAAACATCTAGAGACCTGGTGCGTTCCTTTTGGGAAACTCATCCTATGTTGTTTACTTAACACACATACTTCACAGAAATCTAGATCAGAGACTGTGTCATTCCCAAAATAGTCCTGCTGTTGGAGAATGCTCATACCTTTTTGGCTTATGTGACTCATCCTTAGATGTCATTTCTCAGTTGCAGATAAGTTAGTAGTCAACAGAGCAATATTAAAAGGATCATGATAGTATTGTCCACATAGAATGTACAACCTATTGGTTTTAGTTTCTTTTAGCAATACTTCATTATCTTTGTACACAACTATACACCTATTTTGTGCATTATAACAATACCCAACCTCATCAAGGGTTCCTAACAAGATCAAATTCCGTTTGAATTCATGTATAAATCTTACTCTAGTTAGCTTGATTAACTTGTCATTATCCAACTTAAGAGTTATTCTACCAATGCCCTGAACCCGATAGGAGTGATTGTTACCCATGAACACAGTTTCACTATCATCAATCTTAAGGTTTTGAAACCAATCTTAGTTAGGACTCATGTGAAATAAACATCTGGAGTCTAATACCCATTCTTTAACACTAGCAGAATTAGACACTGTGAGAGCTTCAGAAAGTTCAATGTTGTTACTAGTACAAGCTAGGTTGCTTTTTGTGTTAGACTGTTTATGTTTCTTAATCCAATCATAACAATTTTTCTTAAGATGACCAGTTTTATTATAGTACAAGCATTTCCTAGTCTCCTTTTAGGCCTAGTATTACCCTTAAACTTTTTCTTATTCTTAAAGCTTGAATTACTTTGTAGACCTCTCCCAGCCTCTTTTCCTATATGACTAGTTTCTGCCCTACCTTTTACAAAGAGGTTATTGCGATTTCTTTTCTGAGTTTTTAACTCTAACTCCCTAGATTTTAGTCCAGCCACAGTCAAGTCAACACTAGGGACAGTCCCACTATACTGTAAAGCATTTTTAACCACTAGATAATCTTCAGGCAACGAGTTTAACAAAATCATAGCCAAGCTGGAGTCTCCTAATTCTTGGTCAGTGCCTTTAAGAATTAGTGTCATTTTCAAGAATTCATCTAAATTATCATCTAAAGATTTAGACATATCCATTTTATATGCAAACAAAGAACCTTTTATAAACGCTAAGTTAAGGGCATATTGCAATGCAAATAAAGTTTCAAGTTTACCCCACAATGCGATCAGATTCTCCAAGCCATCTATCTTTCTTAGGACGCTGTCCGACAGGTTCAAGATGATGAGATTATAAGCCTCCTCATCAATCTCAACCTTCTTTTTCAGCTTCTCCTTTGGCCATTTGATAGAGTCTTTCTCCAATGCAATTCCCACCTTGTTGTGAGACAAGAGAGCCTTCATCTTCTTTTTCCAGCTATTGAAATCAATTTTCCCATCGTATTGAGTGATTTCCATGCGAGTGGTGATGAACATTTTGTGGTTTTTTTGGTTGAACACTAGAAATTGGGATTGCTTTCTGATTCCCACGAATTGACAAACTAATTGAAGATTATTGAAAACCAAAATTACCTAGGACTAGCTAAATCAAGAAACCCCCAATTTAGCAAACCATAGGATCGAAAATTTCCCAAATCAAGAACCTAATTGACGATTTCTAGACCCTTTAACTCCTCAAGAATCGTTAAATCAAGAAACCCTTAATTTAACAAACCCTAGAATCAAGAATTTCCCAAATCAAGAACTGAACGAAATCGACAAACCTTAGAACTTGGCTCTGATACCACTGTTGCAGTTTGGGACAAAACTAAACACTGATCAACCAATTAATCACAAAAGAAATCAAGAACAAGCAAACACACGCAAGAGTTTACCGTGGTTTACTTGCTTAAGATTTGAGCAAGCTACATCCACGTTGAGCTCTGAAACACCAAGGCTCGCTGCACTAAGAAGATCAATATCATTTATAGAGTACAATTTCAGATTCTCAACACTACCCAACTCACTTTGCTAAGCTATCACTCAACTCTTTTACTGTAACCTCTAAACCCAAGAGAAAGACTCCCTAAGCTTCTCTACCCGTGAAGGAAACACCACATTCACTCAACAACCCAATTGATTGCACCAAGATTACAAGAATTAAAGTAAACTAAAGAACCCAGCAAAGCAGAATTTTACATAGTCGAAGAAGAAGAGAAAAACTGATTTGTTCACTATTGCTTTTAATTGGAGAGTTGCCCTCTTTTATACCTTTGAATTTTCAGGGAAATTTCAGCTGTTAGATGAACCTTGAATCATCCATCAGAATTGCTTGAAGCTTGGAACAAAACGGCAGCATTAGACTTAAACTTATGCGACTGTGGTTTTTTAGCTTCACACTTTTACAGAAAGCTTCATAGATAATATGTATAACGTAAACTATATATATAGTGGTACATGTTATGAAAAACATTTTAATATGCTTGATCGAGCATTTTCATATCAATTTGAGAATTTTATAAAGAAATGATAGTTTTAAAAAGAAAAAAATTAACGAAAGAAATTTTATATGATTCGAGATGTTTAAGACATGCTATATTTTATCTAGAAAATTAGTACCCTCCTATAGAGTTCAATATATTGTTTACAAATTAATTATTGATGTTACTTTCTTTTTTTGTACATGTACGTATGACAATTATAGTTTTGCTTTGCCTAAAAGATGAAATTAAATTTTGCCAAGTATACCATATTATAGCTTTTGCTCTATCGGTACGATGAAATTTGTATGTGGTATGTCCATCAAGTTGTGTAGATATTTCCCTGCATGGATACTAATTTGCTGAGAGTTTTCGGTATTATACGTACTAGATTTCAAATTTTGATATGGTTGAACGAAAGTGCAATCAATATTACTAGTATGTGGATGATCCATGATGTTGCAGTTAACCATTCTTTTCTAATTTGGCCAACGAGAAGCAGCTACAAGGGAATGAAAAGGACTCGAACAAGCCGGAGAATGGACAGTCAGATTCAATCTCAGATTGCAGTGACCAGATTGATGAAGAGGATGTCAATTTTATTGCAGGGAACAAATGTACATTTGAGGGTGCAAGTTGAAGTGGCTCAATTAGATGGAGATGAGTTCTTTGTTAAGGTGTTTTGCGAACATAAGCCATGGTGGATTTGTGGGAGACTAATGGGAGCTTTGGGTCTGGGAAGTGACAAATGCAAACATAACCAGTTTTAGGGGACTTGTTCATAATGTGTTTAAAGTAGAGGTAAAATTATGAAAACGTTTTAGATAGCAAAATTAAATTACTCTTTTAATAATAATTGTTCTAAATATTAGAACTTTTTTGGTGGCAGAAAAGAGATAGCGAGATGGTTCAAGCTGATCATGTGAGGGATTCATTACTGGAGCTAACAAGAAACCCGTCTAGAGTATGGCCTCATGAGATTTTGCGAGTGAAAAACTGAAAAGCTAGAAACTTATTTGTCTTTGTTTTCCTAGTACCGAATGGATAAGCGTCACTCTTCTCTGTAAGTTGATAGGTTCTGAGGTATTCTGGGTTCCTTTAACTCTTGGTTTGACAAGGTGAACAGCTGTCTGCCAATCTAGCAAAACCAAAGTCTTTTTACCATGGCTTGAAAGTTTTCATTAGTAAAATGTTGGAAGACTTTTTATGTCTCATGAAAAGCCAAGGGACCACCCTCTTAGATCTCTCAAAAGATTCCCAGTTTCATACCATAACATCGAGGATGGGAATAACAAATGGTATTCATTGCTCCGGCTCTGCCGCCTCCGTAACCGGCCTCTACATTGCCATCAAAATGTAGATGTCAGATCAATCTTTTGCCACTGGGTACTCTAATAAAACCCGGAAGAGACTCAATCACCTGAACCCTATGATGGGTTTATTACTATTCAGGGTTAGTGATAAACCAGCTCTTGTGATTGAAGAGGAGAAGAAGCATCGGAATCGGATGGCTGAGCTTGCGTAGAATGCTAAGGTCTTGGCTTTGGCTGTGTTGTGTAACAAAGTGCTTTTGCCCTCCAATGGCTAGGAGAAACTTTATTAGAAAGAATAAATATTCAATTAAATGACATCAAATTTAATCTTTTAAATAAAAAGACATTAATGGAAATAATAAAGAATAATACTACACCCACAACCCAATCTCACAATCTTCTCTTACAACCCTAATATGACAGTTGAGACCACACCCAAAGCACTAAATGACTTTGATTAAACATGAACGGTCGTTTCTTAAGGTTGAATAGTCATTCTTGATTTCCTTCATAAAGAATAATCATAAATAGTTATTCCTTATGAATGAACTAATGACTGTTCGTATTTAGTCAAAGTCGTCAATTGCGTGATAGTATCAACTCTGTTGCTACATTAGAGTTGTAAAAAAAAATTGTGTGATTGGACTGTAAACACAGTATTTTTAAATAATAAAAGAATAAAAATTCAATCAAATTATATCAAATAATACTTTAATAAATATATATTAAAAGTTTAATATATGAAAGTACAATAAAGAAGATAATAAAATTCATTTTAACATTACTATACAAGTCTTAATCGTTCACGCCCATATTATATACTCTTATTAACTGTTCGTTTGTTACTGTAAACAAGATACACATAATACATTACTTTCAGTTAAAAGTTTACAGATGTCTGGATTGAAATTTATGGTGGAAAGGCGGGTTGATGGGTAATTGGGTGGGTAACCCGAACTGATTTAAATTTTTGGGTAACGTTAACATTGGTCGTCCTTCGATACTCTTAAAACGTGACCCAAGAGGACAACTAAATGTACAAGTAACTCGATCGTTCATGAAACACCCTACGTGACCATCTGTCATGCAGCACCAAAATAGTGTACCTTCATACTCTACGTCTTCACAACATGCAGCACCTGATTAATCAAAAGCAAAAAATAAAAAAATAAAAAAAATAATGAATGTGAAATTGTATTTACTATAACGATAACTATACTGATGCAACGTTTTGATAATATGTTGTTAATGAAATATTATTGTATAATATGAACGGAAATCATTGTTCGAATTATTTTATTATCTATTGACATAGAGTAAACGACTTTTTTCCACTCAAATAATAGTTTAATGATACTTTTTCATCCACAGACTTTTAAAATACCACGTTATTGTCCAAATTTATCACCATTCTCTTTCTCGATCATCACTCACCAAAACCTCTCAGACCATACTCCCGTTAATCCCGTCAATTGCTAGAAATCGAGCGATTAAGGTTTGTGCAGCCACCCATCTCAAGTCAAATTCCGATCAATCTCAACTATCAAAATCTAACTTTCCACTACTAAAAGACACATCAACCTAATCCTCTCTTAAAAAACGCTAACAGCTTCTACCGAGTTTACTCTCTGTTTGTCGTCGGAATATAAAATAGATAATAAAATGATATTTTAAAAGTCTGTGAGTAGGAAAATGTCGTTAAGCTATATTTAGGTGGGAAAAAGTTGTTAAGTACTCATTAACATAAGTTTTTAGGTCAAGTAATAAATTAAAAATTGAGCAAAGGGAGAAGTATTCCAACTTACATGCATAAGGCGAGAGTATTATCGCTAAGACAATGAAAACTAGAGCTAATTTAGCTGCATTGAAGCCCTTCATATTATTTTTCTCCATGGATATATACATACAACAGAGGGAATTGGGTAATAAATTAATAAATAAATTTATTACCCCATTAATATTTTGCTGCTAAACAAGTTTTTGAGGCCTTTATATATATAACAAAAATTATTAAGTAATTAGTTACATGGTCATTGATCAATAACCTATCCTAAATTTGGTATGAATTTTAACCTTAAATTCTAAATTTAGAATATTATTCGTTTTCAAATAAACAATATATCCAAAAAAAAAAAAAAAAAATTTAGGTGGCAAAGACCCTAATTGGGTGTGAATTAATTAATTTAGTTTGAAAAACCTTTTACCTTGCCCGAGATTTGCCAGAATAGAGTTAGATTTTATTGATTTGAAATTGGTAAAATAAACGTCTGTAAAGTTGTCAGAGAGCTTATTTTTTGAAGTTTGGTATATATAAATATATTTGTTGTCATTTTTTTAGATTAATCTCGTTACAAATTAATATTATCTTGTTATATAATTAATCTTAATTTTGACAAGCAGGATATAATTATAAAAATATCAAATCAAAATTCTATATCCAAAGCTCAATCCAAAAATATATAAAAATTTGAAATTATAAGATAGCTGTTGTGATATGAAGTCCCACATTGCTCCGAACAAAACTGTGAGGCTTTATAGCTTTAAAGCAGACAATATCTATCATAATTCTCTTAAGGGTGTTAGGTTAAGCTCGATAGGGGATATATGCAAGCCCTAAATTCTAATTCTCTCTGTGATCATTTGTACGACGTTAAATTTGAAATGAAGATTTTAAAATAACCCTTGACATTTCAAATTTCTCTCATACCCACAGCCTCCCGTTTCACTCAACTCACCACCCACTGTCGACGTTGTCGCTGACCGTTTTCCATGGATCCCTACCTAATTTCTCACCCAAATCGATAGGATTCATCACCCTCGTCCCATACCAAACACTTTCCAGTCTCTTTTCACCGCCTTTCACCAGCCGTTTCTTGTCGCTCCTTGCCTGAAACCGTTGCTCCTCACTTTCCTTAGCCACGCATCTTCCTTCTTCAGCCAATTTGGTTGTTTTAAGGAGTCGTTGGCGTTCCCTGTCACTACCACAAGAACCCTCGGCGTCCCATGCAACCTACTGTTCATCATCCACCACTCAACCTAGGGTTTTTGTGTTTTGTTGAAATTGGTTGTTGAAGGTTGAATTTTTAATGAAATTGAAACTTGGGTTTTGGTTGATTGATTATTTGGAGTGTTTTTGCTTTTGATATGCATGGATATCAATTTATAAATAGCATAGGCAAACTTCCAAAATGGTTTAATTTACAAGAAAAAATCCACATGTATTACTTGTTGCCGAAACATAATTAAAAGTATATTTATTTTTATTGACATCAATACATTGTGCATTTGCCCTCCACATATAATACTTATAAGTTTATAATGATCAACCACATTAAACTTATGTAGGGTTATAAATATAATTCATATATTTATAAGGTTATTGTCGCAAGTATGAAATTATAGTAACAAGTAACAATGTTTTGTTAATCTTGAAAAACATATTGAATGCATATAAAAAAAAAATATATATTATCACACGCACTTCATAAATCTTGGTTACCACAATATCGTCCACATATGATATTTCATTAAATGCAAATCTTAATATAAATTAGGAGAAACTTTATTAGAAAGAATAAATATTCAATTAAATGATATAAAATAATACTTTAAACATTATTAAACAAGCCTTAATTCAAGGGAAAACCTAAGACAATTGCCTCACACGCCAATCACTTTCAATAATACCATCATTCATGCCCTTATGATATACTCTTATTAACTTTCCGGTTAAACGTTTACATATGTCTGCATTCAAAGTTCTGGTTGAGACGGGGCGGAGCTTTTCGAAGGTGGGTTGGCGGTGTCTTTTGAAGGCGGATTGGCGGGGCTTTTTGAAGGCAGGTTGGCAGGGTTTTTCGAAGGTGGGTTGATGGGTAATTGGGTAGCTAACCCGAATTGTAATTGATTGAGGGGTACCGGTAAAAATGGTCGTCCTCCGATACTCCTAAAATTTAGCCCAAGATCACAATTAGATATACAAGAGCCTTTATCGTTCTCAAAACACCCTACGTGATCATATGCCATGCAGCAAAAAAATACTGCACCATTATACTCTATTTCATCGCAAGCTTCAGCGCCTGATTAATCAAAAGCCAAATAAAAAAAAAAAATTAAAGTAATTAATTTAGCACTTGCATTCTTATTAAACATTGGATATTTTATCCGATTAATTTGGTATAATTACTATAATGATAACTATATTGGTATAATGTTATGATAATACGTTGTTAATGAGATATTATTGTATTATACGAACGGAAATCTTGTCGTTCGAATTATTTTATCACCTATTAGCATAAGTTTTTAGGTCGAGTAATAAATTAATAATTGAGCAAAAGGAGAAGCATTTCAACTTACATTTGTAAGGCGAGAGTATTACCGCGACAGCAATGAAAACAAGAGCTAATTTAGCTGCATTGAAGCTCTTCATATTAATAAATCAATTTATTATCCAATTAATATTTTCCTGCTAAACAAGTTTTTTTGAGGCCTTTATATATATAACAAAATTACTAAGAAAAGATAACCTTTTTAATTGGTTATGGTCATTGGTCAATAATCAATCCTATAACCTGTATTTGGTATATAATTTCAACCTTAAATTCTAAATTTAGTATATTATTCGTATTATAGATATACACTTGGTTGAGAGGTTACTTTGAAGTTTGGTGTATATAGATATATTTGTTGTCATTTTTTAGATTAATCTCGTGACAAATTAATATTTATCTTATTTTATAATTAATCTTAATTTGGACAAGAAGGATATAATTTCAAATCAAAATTCTATACCCAAAGCTCGATCCACAAAAAATATATAAAAATTTGTAACTTTCAATGTATATAACATGAGGTTAACTGGTAATATTGAATATAAAACTTGTAATATACAACGTAAAATTTGTAATATTATTAATTACTTGCTAATTTGGTATTGGTGGAGATTCATATATGAATGATAAGTACATTTACGTTTTTTTTTTTTTTTTTTTCACCTTTATCATTTTAGTGTATTATGTTGTATAATTTTACGCACGAGTTATAGCATTGTTACACATTCATACGATTCCTAAGTTGTGAAGTTGAAAAAGAATATAAATTTGGTTGTTGTAGTTGGACTATATTATGGATTTCTAACCACATTCTCCATAGGACCACCTTCTTATCTCTTCCTTCTCCAAGCTCGGGCTATGGAAGAAGGAGAAGAAGGAACCGAGAAGAAGGTATCAGCAACAACGGGTTTTATTGCGAGACAACTCATGATGCCCATATCGATCTACAAACTCCTATAAACTCGTCTATTCATAGTTCACAGCTGAATCAAATGCGTATGAACATCTTGAGAAATTTAATTTTGGTTTGTTTATCATGGATTTGATTGATGATACTAATGCATTATATATGCACTTGCATAAACAACACTATAACACATATTATAAATATTCATAATACAATTTCTTGGACTCAGAATTCCACACGAACAGGAGGAGGGCTTGAAGTTCTGGGAAAGGTAGGACATTTGTCCTCACAATCGTCTTTAGATTGGAAAACACATCCTAAATTTGTATCTGTTTTGCAACACCAATAATCGAACCCTCGATCTATCTTTACTCTTTTCTTCTCACATATTTCAAACATCAGTCCTCGACCTCCATCTCCTGATTATTAATAAAAAGAATAAATCAAATACATATATGAGTAATAATCAATACGTTCGATATCGATCACAGGGTTTGGAAATAATTTTTATGGTATTATAACGGTTAAATTAACATTCAAGTAGTAATATACAATGATGTTTTAAAAGTTAATCTTAAACGTTAGTTAATAGCAAAAGTATTGTAATATCCCTTGGTCATCTTTTCCCGTGGAGTTTGGAGAATTACGATCAGTACGTATATTATCCTACCAGCTAGATCAAGTGGTACTCTTTAACTCAAATATATGGATTATATCTTGGGTTTAAACTAGGGGCGGGTGGGTCTGGGTACTCACCCAAATCCCATGAAATCGAAACTAGAACTGAAACTGACTAATTTTAGTTTTAAAAGCCTGGAATCGAAGCCTATTTCGATTCTGCATATTCGGGCAAATTACATTTTCCCTACTATTCACAAAAATGACAAATACATCCCAAAAGTTTACAAAAAAATACAGTTCAGTCCTGATTCCTATCAGCGTACCTGAGTCTCAATTCCAATTCTAGTTCCTATAGTGGTGGAATCGGAACTGGAACCATATAATATTGCTTTTGATTTTTTAGAACCAAAATCGATCCTATGAGGGCTAGTTCTGGGTAGGAACCGAAACCTCGAATACCTGTCGATTCCAATTCTATCCTATTTTTTTGCCTACCCCTTGTTTAAACTAATAGGGATGCACTTTAAGTCTCATTAAATAAGTTGGGTGGGACTAAGACAATACATGATGATTGTAATTCTCCAAACCCCATTAAAGCAAGCGGTTGGGAAATATTACAAGTCTATATATAAAAGATAAGAAAAATAAGTAGAAGAATTTTAACATACATCCATGAAGAGGCAACAAAGACTATGCACACAAGTGCAAAATGAAGTGCCCTCAAGTTAAATTTTGACATTGATGTATAAAAATGAGAATTGAGAGCATATTGCAGCTAAGATTTTAGGTCTTTATATACAACCAAAATTAAAAGAAATTAAAACAATAAAAACTTTTAACCTAATATATATAACACTAGCTACCATAGAATTCTAATGAATTTGTAACTGAACTGAAATTCTGGTTCTATAAAGTGAGATATTATCTTTATTATGTGACCTAGAATAATATATTACTATTATAGAACACTAAACTTTAATTTATAGGAAATTAAGATATATAAATTTATTTTTTGTGGTTGAGATTTTACGATTGTCATGTGCTTGTCTCTCGACAAAAATATATTAGATTAGATTGGTTAATCTTTTTTTTTTTTTTTTTTTGGTGACTTAGTTGTCCAGGCTAACTTGGCGTGCACCTCAACTAATCATTGGGGTCTATTGAGCACCCTCTCAACTAATTCCTGAGGTCTATTGAATCTCCTACAAGTCTAATAGGCTAGGTAAGTCACAAACGTGGTCAGTGGCCACTTGGTGAGGCTCGAACACAAGAATTCTGGGTAACCATCCCCGGGAGCTATTGAATACCCTCTTAACTAATCCCCGGGGTCTATTGAGTACTCTACAAGCCCAATTGGTTAGATAAGTCACAAATGTAGTAGATGAACTCTTGGTGCGTGAGACTCGAACAAAAGACCTCTGAGTAACGTAAAGTTTTATCATCCCATGATAAGACAATTGGTTAGATTGGTTAATCTTTGATTAGACAGACATAATTAACTACTGGTACTACTATTTATCCACCCATATAAAATAAGATCCAGTCCTTTTATATCCGATTTGTTGGACAAGTTTCTCGTTAATGTGTTGATGGATATGTGGTGATTATGTACGGGCAAAACAAGCCAAATAATATTATCCAAAAAAGGAGGAGGCAGAAGTTGACTTTAAAACATGTCTCCATATATTTAACCAATATTATTATAAGATTTCCTCAATGAAGTATGAATATCTTCAATTACACATCATCAAATTTCTAAATTTCATGTCAAACAAAACGTCTTCCAAGAATTTTCACGGCAAAGATCAACTTTACGATCTCTTGGCCTTTTCCTTTTGAATAACAATGATGCAAGACGTACAAATAAATTTACAAAGATTTCTTGTACAAAGTAAGATGGTTGGAGATGAATGGAAGAGTACAATACAAAAAGTCAAATTCATCATATTCAAAATTCATCATATTCACTCTTTCATTCATTTTCTGTCATATCACTTTGTATAAAAAATCTTTGTGAAGTTCTTTGTATATATAGTATTACTCTTTTTTCCTCATTGTCCTACCATATCAAATTGTGGACACGTAATTGGAAAACAATCACACCTTTTTGGGAATTCCATATCAAATTGTGTACACGCAATTAGAAAACAATCACACCCTTTTTGGGAATTCATATACTATTGGGTTTTTAAATATTGAATGTTCCCTTGTCACCAAATTTGATATTAGTTTTGAATTGGTACAGTTGCTTTTGAACTAATATTATTCCATACGAGATCATTCAATTTTTCAAGGCTTTGAATATATTTTTTTTTCCCTTATTGTTGATATTTGATTTTGACACTAACGATTACGTATGTGTAAATGTTATAAAATTACACGTGAGTGATTATGAGAAGTGATTATGGTGCAGTGATGATATTTGTATATGAATACATAATTAAAAGTTGACAAGGAAGATTTTTAGAATAGTTCGAATGCTATGAGCAAGTCCTATATCCATTGTGATTGTATTTATGATTTTCTTTGTGATCGATGCTGAAAAATAAAAAGGGCGCGATCTCGATCACGTGACACAATCTCTCAAGATGACAAGAGTTGTATGTTCTAAGAGAATGATAAATCAGTCTCATTTTAATAGTATTTTTGCTATTTTCGCTCTGTAAAATCAGTATGCGTCTAACCCCTTTTTTTAGGGGGAGCTACCTATTTATACCATTTTTTTGCTCAAGGTCAGCTACCTAATAATACTGGCATATGGCCTTTAAATGTATGGATGTTGTTATTATATTACTTCGTTTGAGTTTTGTCTAGTAGTGTTGGTTAATACTGGACTTCGTCTTGTATCCTGGTGACGAAAGTACTAGAGCTTATAATCATATAGGTTTTAAGATAAGGTTTATTTTTTCTGATGTTGCTACTTGTCTCTTACTTAATTAAGAAAAGAGTCTAATTCTTTTTACTGAATGATTGCAATATAATCTGCAGGTAGCTGTGGCCAAGCAGGTGTTTGATTATGCAAGTGAGATGACTTTTCAGGACTTAGGAAAACAGTGGAAGCAAGCAGTTCTGGGGATACGCAGTATAATCAGTAAACAAAGTGTGCTTGACTCAACTCAGCAAGGTGTACTTGAGTAACTTCAAGTCTCTCGTTGGTTTAACAACTAACGAGAGACTGTTAGTTGGGGAATTAGGGAGCCAGAGCAGAGAACATGACCTTTCTGCTGAAGCATCCTATAAGCCCTGTATTTCATGGCCTCGAAATGGATGTATAACCCTGGAGTGGATTCAAGTTCTCATTTCAACCTTAAAGTGGTCTTCGTTGAAAGACCCAAAGGAGTACTATAACGTAATGCCTGTCTTTGTGGAGAAAATTTTGATTAATGCTGCTTCAAAAATCATGAGAGGTGAAAAGAATTGTGTGGAAGTCCATGTTAGAAAGGACTCAAAAGTTATTATAGTTGGTGATATAAACGGACAGTTCCATGACATTATTGCTCTTTATGAAGAAAATACTGGATTTCTGTCTGATCGTCGATATTTCGTCTTCAATGGTTTTTATGTTGTTGCTAAATTTGACTCCACTTGTACAAATAATCTCATTTTTCTTTTCTTGTACCTTATTTTGTTATCGTTTTAAGACCTGCACCCATATAAAAGCAGTCATTGTTTCTCTTTAATCCTAATGTGATGTTTAATGCGCATTTTCTTCTGGCTTTTGATATTAAGTGCTCATCATCATTCATGAATCTACTGCAGGTATAGCATAGTAGATTTAATTAATGGTTGAGATGGATAGAATGTTGCGTCCAGATGGAACAGTTATTATTCGAGATTCTCCTGAAGTCATTGACAAAGTAAGTCGCATAGCTCTTGCTATAAGGTGGACAACTGCCATACACGAGAAAAAGCCAGAATCAAATCGGCGAGAGAAGATTCTTGTTGCAACCAAAAACTTTTGGAAGCTACCTTCAACATCGATCCCACTGACAGAAAGTTTTGGTGTTTGTAATAATAGGTATTATTTAGTTTCTTGTCATTTTGATTCTTAATTGAAGCCAATATGTGATCCCCATTACATCAAACGATGTAGTTTACTTCCTTGTTCCATGATTGATTTGTTTTATTAAGAAACACTAGGGTTAGAATGTGTTGGTGAAAGTATAAAAATGGAAAGACTGTGTAGTTTGATTTTAGTATACAACATATCAGTGGCAATAATTTCTTGTATACCTAATTAAAATAATTTCTTCTTGCATGAAGATTGTATATCGCCCTGATCCTCTGAAGTTCAAGGCATTGACAAAAAAAATGTGATGAGTTTCTTGAACTTGTTCATTCCTCCATGAATTTGGTGAGTAATACTGCAGTCATGGACCTTAAACAGGCTATTGACCAAGTGTGCAACTGGCAGGTACTTCTCTTTAAATGGCTGACTTATGCCTGGCAGGACTCGGTTTATTCATTTATGAGATTTCCTGGAGGCTATGGATTTGATTCTGTAACAAAAAACCCCAAAACCAGGGTGCCTGAGTATTATTTCAGTGACGTAGATTCTTCTTCAAACCTCTTTGCATTAGATATAAGTTTGCTGGAGAAGCTGGTCACTTTTTCAAGGGAGGTACGTCAACACTGCAAAAGTAATTGATCTTCTTAAATAATTAATTGATAATAATATTTAACATCAAATTCTGTAGCTAATTCTCAACTAATGGATAAGGCCTCTTTCAAGGTTAGATTTTTTTTTTCTTATTGTTGAGTTGAATTTCATGCGTTCTCACAGTGGATTTTTTTGTTTTTAATATTATAACTTATGTTCTGGATCAGTTATTGGATAAAATTTTCTGAGTTTGCAAGGATTTGGATGAATATGAAAATCCAAGTAAAAACCAGGGAAGATCATGCATGATTCTCAACAATACAAATTCAGGCCTCGTGCCTTTACGATTGATAGAGTTTTTGAAGTTGTTTACTTTTCCAGAATGGCAGGAGCTGATTTCTGGAGAAGAAAAAGATAAGAAAAAATAAGGAGAAGAATATTTTTAACATACATCCACGAAGAGCCAAGATTGCAGCAAAGCCAATGCACATAAGTGCAAAATGAAGTACCCTCAAGTTAAATTTTGACATTGATGTATGCAAATGAGAATTGAGAGCATATTGCAGCTAAGATTTTAGTCATTATATACAACAAAAATAACAAGAAATTAAAACAATAAAAACTTTTAACCTAATATATATAACACTGGCTACCATAGAATTCTAATTAATTTGTAACTGAACTGAAATTCTGGTTCTATAAAATGAGATATTATCTTTATTATGTGACCTGGAATAATATACACTATATTATAGAACGCTAAACTTTAATTTATAGGAAATTAAGTCATATAACTTTATTTTTTGTGGTTGAGGTTTTACGATTGTCGTGTACTCGTCTCTCGACAAAAATATATTGGATTAGATTAGTTAATAGTTTTATATTTTGGTGACTAGGGTGTCTAGGCTAGTTTGCGTATACCTTAACTATTCCTCTTAAGATCCATTGAGCACCCTCTCAACTAATCTCCGGGATTTATTAAACATCTTATAAGCTCAATGGGTCAGGTAAGTCACAAATGTGGTCTGTGGCCACTTATGGGACTCGAACATAAGACTTCTAGATAACCATCCCTAGATCCATTGAACACCCTCTCAACTAATCCTCATTTCCTTGGGGTCCATTGAACACGCTACAAGTCTAATGGATTACGTAAGTTACAAATATAGTCGATGACCACTTAGTGGAACTCGAACACAAGACTTATGAATAACCATCCCCGAGATCTATTGAACATCCTCTCAACTAATCTTCGCGATCCATTGAACATCCTACAAGTCTAATGAATCAGATAAATCACAAATATGATGGGTAATCAATTGATGAGACTCAAACAAAAACCTCTGAATAATCTAAAATCTTGTCGTCCGACCATAAGATAAATGGTTAGATTGGTTAATCTTAGATTAGACAGACGTAATTACCAGTATTACTTTTTATCCACCCGTATAAAATAAGATCCAATCCTTCTATATCCAATTTGCTTGAAAAGTTTCTCATTAATGTGTTGATGGGATATGTGGAGATTATGTATGGGCAAAAAAGGCAAATAATATTATCCAAAACAAGAGGAGGCAGAAGTTGACTTTAAAACATGTCCCCATGAAGTATGAATATCTTCGATTACACATCAGCAAATCTTTCTAAATTCCATGTCAAACAAACCGTCTCCGAAGAATTTTCTTGGCAAAGATCAACTTTATTATGATCTTGGCCTTTTCCTTTGAATATTATGGAGCTAGAAAGAAGAAACCACGTGTAATATTTGTTTTATTCATTCAAAAACAAACGAAATCTTTTCAACAATGTCCTACCATATCATATTGTGTACAGGCAATTGGAAAACCATTAATTACACTCTTTTTTGGGAATTCATATATTGGGTTTAATATTGAATGTTTGTCGCCAAATTTGATCTTAGTTTTGACTTGTGGCTAACTTTGAAAATTAATAACTATATGGTACAATTTTTTTGAACTAATAATATTCCATATGAGATCAGTCAATTTTTCAAGGCTTTGAATATATATATATTTTTTCGTATTATTATTGGATTTTTACGTTCAATGATAAATTTTTTAAGTGGGAAACCCCTCATAATTTGATTTTTATTCACTATATTATGTTTACTTTTTCTATCTAATCGTCTTTGATTCCTCTTTGGTTCACTTGGCAATGACTTAAATAAAATTTTAGACGGAAAAAGAATTTCTGTCATGCACTCAAAAGAAAAATAAATAAATATGAAATAGAGAAAAATAATAATTAAAAGTAACAGACCCACACCTTATAATTATACTATATATTAATTCACATACCATTTTCTTCGAACGAGCTTGCACGCATTTCAATTAAGCCCTCGGAATCCTAAAGTTAACGACTAGATAAAAGGTTTTGAGTTCGACCACCCGGCCTCCCAAGTGTGGTTTAATTCACATACCATTCCTTGAGTTATATATATATAAGAAATAGCAGATTAAAAAAAAAAAAAATCAAAGGAATATCTTTGGCTCCGTTTGGTTCATTATTATAATAGTTTTTAGAATAATATTTTGAAGAAGCTAAATTTGGCGGGTATTACGATGTAAAATTTAGAAATTAACAAAAATACCCCATATGTTTGTTTATTTACTAAACACCCCTATAATAAAATATTAAAAGTTAAAAAAAATACCCCAAACCCACTCATTAAATACGAATAGCCACCCTCCACCGGCCGGTGGCCGGAGTGTTTTTGCAATTTCTAAAAAAAAATATTTGGGGGTGTTTAGTTAAATTAACAAATTTAGAGGGATTTAAAATAAATTAAAAAATATAGAATAATATTTTGAGAATAATGACATTTTACTATTTAATTTTATTGGGAATAGTATTCCCAATAGTGTAACAAACGAAGCCTTTATTGTTCTTAAGTTTATCGTAAAATTGAATATTATTACATGTATTTTCTTTACTTTAAATTGAATAAATTCTATATGTTCCTTATAATATACCACATATGAGCTTACTTTGACCCTTATACAAGAAAAGTTGGTCTTTAACTTAATAAAAAAACAATAATAGATTGCTAAGAAAAGTAAGAAAAAATTAAAAAAAAAATCAATGGGATGCCTTTATTGTTCTTAAGTTTATCGTAAATTCTAGGTAAAATTGAATCTTATTACATGTATTTTCTTTACTTTAAATTGAATAAATTCTATATGTTCCTTATAATATACCACATATGAGTTTACTTTGACCCTTATACAAGAAAAGTTATCTTGAACTTAATTAAAAAACAATAATAGGTTGCTAAGAAAAGTAAGAAAAAGGATAAAGCCGATAGCTTATCTTGTATAAGATTGATCGATTGTGACATAAATCCATAATTTTATTTTGACCCTTATACAAAAAAATTCCGTCTTGAACTTCTCTTCCATGGTATTTCATTCAAAATTCATTTTATTAATAACTTAGTATATGAAAATTTCTCCATTACAAACGTATCTAGATATCATTTTGTAACGATAGAAATAGAAGTATATGCGCAACCATTATTTCTTGCGGATTTCTTGAATTTTTTAAAATCCCAAACCTCCGTACTCGATGAAATTTTGTCTTTTTAGAATATTATTGGATGTTCCAAATTTTAGAAAATGAAAACAGGATCGAATTTATATTCAATGTTCTATTATATTAAATGGGTATTGTAGGCCATTCCTATATATAAAAATCACAAACCGACGCAAACCATCTTTTATACAGGTAATGGTTCTGTCTTGTGAAAGCAATCTGAATTTTATATTACTTGCAGAACCCTTCTTTTTTTAATCTTATCTTTAACCTATTAGATCCACCAATCAATCCCTTTATCAAGACTAGTCTATTCTATTTACATATATTTTGTTACTTATCAATAAATATATATATATATATTTTTAAAATGATATCAGCTGTATGGCTGACATTTTGTCTGACAAGTAAAATTCAAGAAAATGTTTCGCCATATATATATATATATAATTTAAGTAAGGCATGGTCAAGGGCAACCTGTTACCTGTACATAGATTAGAGATTAATTTGACTAAACTGTCATGAACTTTCTTCCTCTTTGACTAAAAATATTTGAATATCCAAAATGGTTTTGGGATTCTTTTCCTCCGGCTCTCCTTGAAAGAAGGGCTGTTTCTGGTTCTATTGGCCTCAATCTGGAGTTCCACCCGAGGAAGCAATCTACCCATGGATTCAACAGCAGTTCAAAAGGTTGACCAAAATATTTTATGGGGATACCCATTTTCCTACAGAGACAGATAAGATATGCAAATAATACATAGTTTTTAATCCAAGATTTCAGTTCTTACATAGTTTTTAATCCAAGATTTCAGTTCTTCTATGTTTAAGCGATAAGACGGGTAATTGCATACCTCATTTGCTTGAATATTCAAGCAAAGAATTTTATAAAATATTTTCTCCAACTTGATATTTAAGCCAATTAAGTAATTACCCTGACTTGTTAATTAATCAAACCGGAACTTTAACTTCCAGAGAAAACCTTGGAAAAACATGCCACATGATGTTCATGAAAGTTTTGAGACTTGGAGATACATATTATTTCTTAAATAATTTTACTTTACATTTCTAGAAATAAAATGTCATATGGATTGGATTGAAATTGTTTAACAGGTTAGTTGTATACTTGTATGCCTACAAAGAAACAGTATTAATTAACATATATTCAAGTTTAATTTCATGCCTGCATGATCCATAACATCAGGGCAAGATTGCTCTTGGCCCCGCCTTGATTCCTTTTTGGCTTCATGCAGACTTATAAACTGAATTATAGGTTCTTTTGTTAGTAATGTGATTGTACAGCATGGATAGATCTCACCGATTGTTCTAATATAAACTCCAACTAATATTATTATTATTATTTTGTAACCGGGGGTGTTTAGACAAGTTTGCATACACCTCAACTAATCTTTTAGGATCCTGAAGTTAACGATCGGGTAAATCTCTGGCTGTTATCCCTATTAGTAATTGGGGGAAATAAAACTCAAGACTTCTTTAATAATATACTCACGAATTCCTATCCTCCCATCCGACCACCCAAGGATGGTTAACAAGGGTTAATTATTGCTTTAAGAGAGTTAGCCGAACTACAAAAGAGACAAAATTTTATAAAACTTTGATCATAATATAAATTTTAATTTTATAATGTATATTCAAGGTTGGATTATATTATACTTTGAAAAGAATTATCATTTGGAAACATATGAGATGGAGACTTCAAGTCGCTAATTATATCAACCCCATATTTCTATCAAGGAATAATACAAAGATTGACTTTTCACTTGCCTTGGTGTAAACCTAAACCACACACCCCTTCCAATCTCCTTCGTCTGAGTCTCTGACCGTCTCCTCAATTTTTAATTTTATTTTACTGTTCACAGCCACCAATCAGAGAACCCTTTCATGTCTTTTAAAGTAACAGAATTTCGATCTTTATATAGCCCCCCATTCAGAACTCATTAAGCCACCAACCAACACCATGGCCATCTCTTCTCTTTGCCTATTCCTTTTGTTCTCTCTTTTTCTTGGCCAAGGTGTTGTTGAGCTTGAAGCATCTCACCATGTTTACCAAAACCTTCAAACTTCTGAATCCACTTCTGAAAGTCAACCTTACAGAACTGGCTACCATTTCCAGCCTCCGAAGAACTGGATGAATGGTCTGTTTTGATTTTCTTCTCATTTGTTAACTTCCATTAATCTCTCTTTATTGTTTATATCTCTTGTTAACATGTGTTCTTTTGTCTTCTGCAATGGAAAAATGGATGTTTCTGGATATGCAGATCCCAATGGTTAGTTCTTTCACATATGCTTTTGCTTTAGTTTTGTTTTAACGTCAATGTTTTTGTGTTGACTTANGTTCTTATATCTAGTTTGTTGAGGCAAGCTTAAATCCAAACTTTCTCACGTTAATTTGTTGCATTTTTGTTGTGTTCGGGTGCATTTGTTTAGTTATTTGGAGTCCTATTTTTTAAATATTATTGGTAGGTAGAGTTGGGTGGTTATTATGAGGTAAAATTTAAAAATAAAAAATAGTTGAATAGTTTAGGATATGATTTTGAGAATAGGGAAACAATAGGCTGCATTTGTTTCACAATTTCCCCTCTATCCTATCCAAAATACACATTTGTTTTCTTATTCTGAAAATATTATTCTATTTTATTCAATTATTTTTAAACCCCCTAGGTTTGTTAGTTTAATTAAATACCCTCAAAAAAAAATTTTAGAAATTGACAAAAACACCCCACCAATCCACATTTGCTAGATTTTGGCCACCACCACCGGGAGGTGGCCAGAATCTGGTATAATGGCGCACCTGGCCGGTAGTGCGTCAATATAGCCTTTTTCGACCAAATTCATCGTGAATCTGGTCGGAAAATGCTAGATCTACTACCAAAGATCTGGCGTTATCTTTGGCCGTCGTTGACAACCAAACGCGGCTAGATATGGCCATCAATGGTCAGATCTAGCCATAGATCTGACTTTTTCCGGCCAGATTCAGCTTGGATCTGACTGGAAAATGCTATTTCGGCGCACTACTGACCAGATCTAGTCAATAGTGTGTCATTATACCAGATTTCGGTCACCTTTCGGTAGTGGTGGCCCGAATATGGCAAATGTGGGTTGATGTGATGTTTTTATCAAATTGTAAAAAAAAAAAAAATTAAGGGTGTTTCGTTAAATCAACAAACTTAGGGGTTTAAAAATAATTGAATAAAATAGAATAATATTTTCAAAATAAGGAAACAAATATGTATTTTGGATAGGATAGGGGAAAAGTTGTGAAACAAATGCAGTCGCAATTAATTTTATTTTTTAAATTCTACCTCATAATAACCACCTAACTCTTCCTAATAATAATATTTTAAAAATATTACTTTAAATAATTAAACTACGTATTTATTTTTCTACCCTATTCATATGCCAAATCAAAATGTATTTTAAAAATGGGGAATAAATATATATTTTGATTTAGAATAGTAATATGATATTTAAACAAACGCATCTATTTGACTTTTGTTTTCACAAAATGTGACAAGATAAAGGTGGCCAAAGGAAGAAGGCCCCACGAGAATATATATCAGGAGTTTCCAGGAGCTGCTAAGAGAAAACTACCCGAAGCATCCCCCTTGGATCATGACCAGTAGTGTCACTGGTTTGGTCAGAGACGAGCTTCTCTTGCATATGTCGCAGCCAAGGAACTATTGGGATCAACAGGGGCAGAGTCAAACCTGAAGTAACTTCAATTAATTCATACATTTATTGCAAGGTGTCATTGCAGCTTAGTTTCAAACATGGAATAATTATTCTAATCTATTCGGTTCTTATCTAATCAGTAATAAGGATATTTAGGAGAATCATGTGTAGCCGAATTGGACCCCGTCAGCAATAAAGATATTGTCTCCTAGCATAATCCATCTTAAGATGAAAACAAACACCCAACTCCTACAAGTAGTACTTGTTTCTAAACCTCATGTCATGTCCTAAATCTTTGGTTTGTTTTTTTTTTTTTTTTTTCTTTTTCCTATGTTTTGGGTTTCAAAGGGCTGCTTCTAGTTGAACAGGATTTTGACTTCAGAGGTTAATATGTCTCCGTCTGAATAAATAATTTTTTTGGCTAACAAGGGCAAAGATAACAGCAGACGATACAGATCATACGAAGATCCAAGACTGATTATTACTTAACGTTTTATTTTCAATTAAAACGTCTTTAATGGCACAGTTAGGTTCAGTAAACACGTCTATTAATATATGGCGTGAAAGAAATTAAGCTGACATGCAGCAGTCAGTGTCAGTGTGTCACTGGACAATAACAATGAGCTACCAGCTGTTTGACTTTTTTTGTTTTTTTCCCTAAAATTAGAAATCCTCGCTACTTGTAGTTGGACAAAAAGCACAACTTAATTTGATGAAGTTAACTTAGCTGTCGTCTCTACCAGTTATTCATTCTTCTAACCTTATTTTGGAGTTCAGATAAGCTTTTTCTCCTGTTACGTACGTCTATATTAAATGTTCTTAATATATGCTAACGCTCAACTATAATCTAACAAGTTTGTTGACAGATCTGATATTTTTTTAAAGTCGAAAAGGAGTCAATACAATATGAGGACGCCATGTTTATATATAACAAAAAGCTCTCTCTTACCAGTAGCAGTATATCGCGCTAGACTCAAAACTACTACTTAAAGAAAGAAGAAAGAATGTTGATGGTTGCTGCTTGCCTGGTAGCTGCTTTGCTACTTGTTATTACCCACCTGGTTTGCTATTGGGGTCAACAACCGCTGGGAATCAATGGTCTGAGGCTTTGCGTTCAAGATCATCAATTTCCTAATGTTCTTCAAATCACAGTTTTCTCCTTTAACACCTCCCAAGATACGGGTATATCATATATATATATTCATCTGTAATGTTCTTGCATGTATTGTTTCATATTAATCCATTTTTCAGTCTACCAATCTTATGACATAGGAGATTCATTGATACCGTCTCAGGTGATGGTTCATCAAATGAGGGGAGGCCGGAGTCGGATTTCATAATGCCAGGAGAGCAAAAATGACTAGAAGGTTTCTGAAGAAGAAAAACAGAAGCTATAGATTATAGGTTATTGTCTACTGTAATCTCAAGCCAATAAGAATAAATAATAATTGGCTGGGCAGTGAAAGTGATATATATAACTCCCAAGTTATCAATTGTATATATATATATATAACTGTGAAATTATAGTTGTGTAACTTGTGTTATACTTTTGAGTGTAAATTAGAGTTTATGTTATACTTTGAGTTTCACCGATAACCGCCCGTATATGGTAAACGATTTCATTTTGGTATTTATTTAGAAGTTGAAAATCGAATAGAATAATCTGTTCTATACTAATTGTATTTTTTTTCAACCATTCTTTGACAGTTTATTCTTTAAGATTTTTTTTTAATTTTTTATTTTATGATTGAGGGTGTTCGGTTTAATTTATGTGCACTTCAATTAATCTCTCGAGATCCTGAAACTATCGATCAAATATTAACCTTGAAGATTTATTTTGCTAGAAACCAAGAAGGGAAAAGTCTAGAGTTATGGAAAAAGGAGTTTGTTGTTAAATTATATTCAAATGAACAATGAGCACAGTTTTTTGCAAGGTGGAGGTCTCGTACAGATATATAATTCAATGGGTCAGCCATACAATTATTGAATAATGAAAATTAATAAAAATGATTTTATAATAACCTATCAATTTTTATATATTTTTTATTTTTTAATAAAGATAGTGCACATTAACACGTTATAGAAAGCACTACGTAGAAATTTACGTGTTGGGCTTGGGCTTAAAGTTGTATGGGTGAACTGAGTAATCCGTTTACTAAACGGGTCGTTTATCAGGTATTGATGTATATAAGGGTGGGCGAATATAAAGCCCGTGCGGACCTATCTCCCTCTCCACGGACTGCACCAAAATCCCCACTCTGTCACCACCGTGAAGATTGAAGAAGAGAATTAGAAAGAAATTCTCCATCAACCAAACCCTAACCCTAAAAATTGCCCTTCGAACGCAATGGAAGCCGAAGACGAACAATCAAATGCAATGATGGAGGAAATCTATTCTAACGGCGGTGAGGAATCGGCACGTAGCAGGCCAATCATAAGCGGTGAGCAGCTGGACATCGAAGCCTACGCCAGCCTTTACCAAGGGAGGACTAAGATCACACGCCTTATGTTTATTGCCGAACACTGCGACAACGCTTCGATGCAGCTCGAGGCTCTACGAGTGGCCTACGATGAGATTAAGAAAGGGGAGAACACACAGCTCTTCAGAGAGGTTGTGCAGAAAATTGATGGAAGACTGGGCCCCAATTATACCATGGACGTGGCCTGGTGTGATTCGGTGGATCGCAGAGCCGAACAGCGAAAGGAGAAGCTTGAGAACGAACTCAATGCTTATAGGGTATGAGCTTGTTTAATGTTAAAATTTTAAATACTAGTAATTAATAAAAAGTTAAGAAAGGTACATATATGTATATTCATGGATCTGTTCATCATTATATATGAATAATTTAATTTAATACACTGTCAATGCAGACAAATTTAATTAAAGAAAGCATAAGAATGGGATACAACGATTTTGGAGATTTTTACTATGCTCATGGTGCACTTGGGGATGCTTTTAAAAGTTATGTTCGTACTCGTGATTATTGCACTACGTCGAAGCATATTATTCATATGTGTATGAGTGCTATTTTGGTTAGCATTGAGATGGGTCAATTTACCCATGTGACAAGCTATGTTAGCAAAGCGGAGCAAACACCAGAGGCTCTTGAACCTGTTACAGTTGCAAAACTACGTTGTGCTGCAGGATTAGCTCATTTGGAGGCTAAAAAGTACAAGCATGCAGCTCGTAAGGTATGTCAATTCCTATACTAACATCCATTTCTGTCCATTTTGAATGTTACTGATCTTTCACTAGTCTAGTGTTTGTGCTTAACTTGTGTAAATGTTGAGAATTATTTAACCGAATTTCAGTTGGACTGTGACTTCGATGAAATGAGTTTGGGCACTTTTGGTTTCTTTTGGAATTGTTTTTAGGTGGAGAAGTTGTATGAGGTGCATGTTAAGATAATTTGTATATTCGTCTTTAAGAAATGTATTTTTACTTGTATTTCATATGTGTGCAGTTCTTGGAAGTGGGTCCTGATCTGGGAAGTAGCTACAATGAGGTTATTGCTTCTCAAGATGTTGCAACGTATGGGGGACTTTGTGCTCTTGCAAGTTTTGATCGGGCTGAGCTCAAAGCATGTGTTCTTTTTTTCTTTTTTTTCCTCTGATAATTGTGTTTATCCGGGTTCCATTAGTTTGTATTTTGGAGATCGTTTATTGACTCAATGTTTTTATTTGGCAGAGTAAAGTTATAGACAACGTGAGCTTCCGGAATTTCTTGGAGTTGGTTCCTGAAGTTAGAGAGCTTATTAATGATTTCTACTCAAGGTAAAATTCAATCTCTTCGTTCATTTGATCTTTGGACATGTTGCTGCAAGCTGGCTTTATATATGTTTAATTGAAGAGAAAAGATAATCTATTGAAGTCGCAATTTATGGGCAGCTAATTAGTGAATTCTGCAGTAGTGCCTCAAGCTCTGATGCAGACTTTTATTAATCATTTCTGTTAATTCAAAGCATAAATTCTTGTTTGCCTTTTTCTCTATTGCCTTTTCTCTCCCATTCTAAATCTGCATTTATTGTAACTAGTTTTCTCACTGCTTAGAGCATTTTTTTTTTTTAACTTTCTAGTTAGTGACATGAGTACTTGTCCTGATCGGCTGTTGGTGGGCCTTTTGTGTGAATGGTGTGTTTTGGGGTAGTATATCTCTTTTTTCTGCCTTGTTCTAGTTTTTATATTTTATTCTCTTATTGCAGCCATTACGCTTCATGTCTGGATTACCTTGGAAATCTAAAAGCAAACCTGTTACTTGATATCCATTTGCATGACCATGTTGAGACATTATATGATCAAATCCGTAATAAAGCCCTTATCCAGTATACACATCCATTTGTGTCTGTTGATTTGCAAATGATGGCAAATGCTTTCAAAACAAGTGTTGCGGGGCTACAGAAAGAACTTGAAACCTTGATTACTGACAACCAGATACAGGTATGATTGCTGTTTTCTTCAATATTTCTTTCTTGTATAGATGCTTCAATCTGAATATTATAAAATATTCCATGACTAATGAGAGTTCAGAAAACTCAGTTATACTCTTCTGTTAATTGTCTATGGTGTTAATGCAACAATGTCAGTACCCCAACAGTTCTCTTAGATTTTTAACAGTACAATACTCCTGCTGTTCTGATTGTGGTATCCTTTAGGGGCTCATTGTGAGACAAACACCTCTTGCAATTCTCATAGAATTTCTTATCGAGTGTGGATATACAAAACTTTGTTCCTATACCAATGAATCTTAACGTGAAAGAAATTAGTTCTCAGATTTCTGTGAATCCTGGCTTAGAATCGAGTTCTTCTGGAAGAATTTGGGTTTAAATGTTTGGTATTGTTTTTCTTGATCAACCCTATCACATCTCTGCAGGCTCGCATTGACTCACACAACAAGATTCTGTATGCAAGACATGCGGATCAAAGAAATGCAACTTTCCAACGGGTTTTGCAGACTGGCAATGAATTTGATCAGGATGTAAGGGCAATGTTGCTGAGGGCAAATCTTCTGAAGTTTGAATACAATCTTAGGGCTTCTAGGAAACTTTGAATCCCTAATTCTGCTGGACGATTGGCCAAGGTTGTCTATCACTGGATTCATTTTCCTTTGCTCGGTCTACTAGTATGGAAGCAAGGTTCTTCGACATTTTGAAAGAAGATTGGTTGTTCATGGGGGATTGAATTTTGAGGATTTAGGATTCATGATCAACAGTTACAAACATCTGACGGTTGCTTTACTGTATATACTCAGAATTATTTTTAAAAGTTGCCATTATTCGTTTTCCTTTTAGCTGTTACTTTCAATCGGTTAGGTTTTTTGCTGCCGCTATACTATGCCTGCCAATTGTGATATGTTGAATATGTTCAACTAAAATTGAAAACTATACTGGAGACTTGTTGATTTGATTTGTTTATTGTATTTCTCTAGATCGATACAGCATAGACTAGAGCATTCTGCTGGATGTGTAAGCGAGCTTATAATTTTCCCGATAGTTATTTATTAAGCCTTGATAATCGATTTCAAATTCAAATTGGGTTTATTTGGCTTGACGTTACTCCTTGCTCTAGAAACATAATTAGATGTTTCAAAAGTCTAATACATTTCCGAAAGTGGTAAAATCAAACTTGACTCGTACACAGGTCAATTAGCATTAGTTTGGTAATACAAATGATCAGGAGGAAGAGAGTTGGAGTGGACTATTTTAAATAACTTTGTCGTGCGCTTGTTTTATCCCAAAGTTAAAAAATTAATTCAACATCGGTGGAACTGATAGTCCGGCCCATAGAAGAGATAGATAAGGCTTGATGAGCACAAGAAGCAAGAGTGTTTGATTATAGCATCTTGGAAATGGATGGTTATTTACTTATTAGAACATCAATCCCGCTTGCTTAACATGTGCAAATGCCTATGTTTTGGTTAATTGTATAATTTATGAGAATAAAGATAGGATTAACAACATTTCTCACAATTTTCTTTCACAAATGTTGACGTGATAGTTTGTAATTGATCAATTCATATTTGATCAAACAAGATCTATTATTGGACAGATGAAACTTATTACGAACTGATCAATTACGAGTTGATATGTTAAAAAGATTTTTATTTAAAAAGATTTGTGAGTATAGTATTACTCAATTTATAAATCAAATACTGTTGACTGCCACTATTGAAAAACATTCGTTACCGAAGGAACGATCCAAGTATCCAACTAAACCAAGAAAATCTAATATCCTTTAATCTTCCATTAAATAACGTATAAATCTAGCGCGTATATATAAATATATATTACTTTTCCTTTGTTTGGCCGGCTGCTCACCACATGCTGCTTTGTTGAAAGTTGAAACTTACAATCCCTCACCGTCATCCTAATGTAGCGTTTTGCAATAGCTCCCACCATCACTTTTCACACACTGCAAGTCTCTCAAAACCCTGCAACACTTGCATTCTTTGTGACTCTGTGTTGCAACTTAACTTATTTTTTGATCTTCAAATACAAACAAACAAACCCTGGAACATCTATTTCTGGGCATCCAAATGTGCATTTAATCAATCAGATCGCATCCAAATGGGTCACCTTAGTTTACCTGCATCTAAACGTAACGCTCGCCAATGGAAACTCCTAGACATAGTCACCGCCTCTTTCTTTGGATTAGTTCTCTTCTTTTTCCTCCTAGTCTTCACTCCACTTGGCGATTCTCTTGCCGCATCGGGCCGACAAGCGTTGCTTCTTTCCACTTCCGATCCACGTCAGCGGCAGCGACTGGTGGCTTTAATTGGAGCCGGTCATCACCAGAAACCTATCGAGTCCTGTCCTGCTGACTCAGTAGACCACATGCCTTGCGAGGATCCGAGGCGCAACAGCCAACTCAGTAGAGAAATGAATTTTTATAGAGAAAGGCATTGCCCCTTACCGGATGAAACCCCGCTTTGTTTGATCCCTCCTCCTGATGGCTATAAAATTCCTGTTCGCTGGCCTGAGAGCTTGGGCAAGGTTCGAGATTTTTTGCTTTTTTTGTAATTAATTATTCATGATGAATCAATAGTTGCTAGATCAATAAAAGAATTACATCTAACTATCACCAGTTAATAAGTAGGGTTCCTGAAAGTTTAATTGTATAATGTGCAGATATGGCATGCCAACATGCCATACAATAAAATTGCAGACAGGAAAGGTCACCAAGGTTGGATGAAAGAGAGTGGCCCCTACTTCACTTTCCCTGGTGGTGGCACCATGTTCACCGAAGGTGCTGACAAGTACATTGACAAACTAAAACAGTACATTCCTATAAATGGGGGAACTCTGAGGACTGCCCTTGATATGGGATGCGGGGTAGGAGTTGTGTTCATTTTTTTTTTTCTTTTTATCGTTTCTTCATTCTTTTATCATTTGGAGATCTTTAAATTTTAATCCATTTGCAGGTTGCCAGTTTTGGGGGATCAATGTTGGCGGAAGATATTTTAACCCTCTCCTTCGCTCCTAGAGATTCGCACAAAGCGCAGATACAGTTTGCATTAGAAAGAGGGATTCCAGCATTTGTTGCCATGCTTGGCACTCGCAGACTTCCATTTCCTGCATTCTCATTTGATTTTGTGCATTGCTCTCGATGTTTGATTCCTTTTACTGCCTATAGTGAGTTCTTTGTTTTGTTGGTTTGTATTTCTTCTCTGCTTCCTGTATTATGCTCCCTTTTATGTAGAAATCTTGCTTTTGCAGATGCAACTTATTTCGTTGAGGTGGATCGATTACTTAGGCCTGGTGGATACCTAGTCATCTCTGGTCCCCCAGTACAGTGGCCTAAACAAGACAAGGAGTGGGCAGACCTCCAGGCTGTGGCAAGAGCCTTATGTTATGAGTTGATTGCTGTTGATGGAAACACTGTCATCTGGAAGAAGCCCACCGGAGAATCATGTCTGCCCAACCAGAATGAGTTTGGGCTTGAATTGTGTGACGAATCGGATGACCCAAGTTATGCATGGTAATGGTTCTCATAATACATTCTTAGTTTCTTAGAATTTTATAAGATATATAGAAACTAAGACTTTAACAGAATTGTTCTCTTTCTTTCTTTCCATTTTGATTTTTTATCGTGCAAATGATTTAGCTGCATGGTATATATTTCAAGCCAGGAGTCTAAACCTAAGCTTGGATGATTTGCAGGTATTTTAAGTTAAAGAAATGTGTCAGTAGGACATCTTCGGTGAAAGGAGAATATTCTGTTGGGACAATCGCGAAGTGGCCAGAGCGGCTAAAAAGAACTCCTTCAAGGGCTGGGTTCATGAAAAACGGGTATGATGTATTCGAGGCTGACACAAGGCGATGGTCAAGAAGAGTTGCTTACTATAAGAAATCTTTGAACATGAAGCTAGGAACTCCAGCTGTACGCAATATCATGGACATGAATGCATTTTTTGGAGGTTTTGCAGCCGCTGTTGCATCTGATCCTGTCTGGGTGATGAATGTTGTTCCTGCTCGCAAACCATCAACTCTCAGTGTAATTTATGACAGAGGCCTTATTGGAGTCTATCATGACTGGTGAGTTCTTTTCAGCTTGTCTTTGTGTTTTCTTTGATTACAGCTGCAAACAAAAGTGACAAGAATTGTTACATATGATAAATACTAATTACCAAATCTGTTCCCCTTCCTATCAAAGAGAGGGGGGAAAAATAAAAAATTTGTTATTAAAGCCGCTTTTTATGGCCTCCCTGGCACTTGCTATGCTAGTTGTTTGGTTAGTTTTACCAGAGTTTTTCTCTGTTGGTCAAGTCTTCTATTGTGCTAATATATCTGAAACAAAATATTTTCTCCAATTAGTAATTCCACTTGAATTCTTTTAGCTTGCATCAGGCCAGTCTTGGTTATTGAAACTCTAATGAACGAATTATAAATTTAGGATAATTTGCAATTGATATTACCCATATGAAATTGTTTCGTACAAGGAGTTAAATATATCTTGGATTTCAACTGAACTTTTACTTTATTATTGTGCTCAATTTTCATTCCTAGTTGCATGTTTTCTTGATCACTGCCCCTTTCTTTCAGGCATGGCATGTTTTAACTTCTGTCAGTCTTTAATTGGATTGATGTTAGTTTATTGAAATTTTTTACTAATCGTACACTATTTCTGATTAATCTTGATAGGTGTGAGCCTTTTTCAACATATCCCCGTACTTATGATCTAATCCATGTGGCTGGTATTGAATCACTAATAAGAAGTCCAGGGTTAAGGAAGAACAGGTATACATGATCTATAATCTTATTCTTCAACACTATGTTTCTTTGTTTTCTTAACATATGTTATATGTTTATGGTTTATGCCGAAAAAACTGTTAATTGCTCAAACATTCCTTTACAGAGCCAACTGCTTTAATAAGACCCTGTTTGGTGTTTGAACTTATCCTTCAAATTTTTTTTCCTTTTCTTTCCTCTTTGTATTTGTGGCTCTTGAAGGGAAGAGCATGGTTGAATTATATTGAAACATACTATCTTTTAATGCATAGTATGTTGTATTATGCCCACAAATTACTACCACTGCTTGCCTGAGTTAGTATGTTGTTAACTCTTTCATTGGGAGTGTTAGTTCTCCAGATAAAGGCATAAGGGTTTTTTGTTGCTTATTGCTGAACATATGTAAGATATGCTCAATTCTCCCGTTGTCCCTCCTTTGTCTTTGGGTGTTTGGAGATATAGTCATGTCTATATTTAGTTTATCAAATATTGGCTTGGCAAAAACTTAAATTATCTAATAGAGATAGGATGATGCTACAGCCCCTAAATCTTTGTTATTTATAAATTGGATTATTCAATTGCGACAATTAATGCATTGTGATAAATCAATGCTATTATTCTTCCTTTATACTGTTTAAATTATTTGGATATATGATCCAATGAATCAGAATTCACAATAGGTGGGCTGGTTTTCACATCCTTTGTGGTTGGCATGTGGCTCCGTGGAATTGTTTTGAGTTTGCATGCTGCAGTCAGTTGCCTGTAAATGAGTCAAATGCAACCAGTACCCGTTCATTCTTTTTTTATCTCATAAAATCTTGGTTAATATTGATCAAAACTATTGCTCATTGCTCACATATTTTTTCTGTTATTGCTAAACTTGACTCCAGTTCTACAAATAATCTCATTTTTCTTTTTTGCACCTTATTTTGTTATCGTTTGAAGACCTGGACCCATATAAAAGCAGGCATTGTTTATCTATCTTATACCCTAATGTGATGTTTAATTTACATTTTCTTCTGGCATTGGATAAATGTTTAGTCTGCTTTTGATATTAAATGCTCATCATCATTTATGAATCTACTGCAGGTGTAGCATAGTAGATTTAATGGTTGAGATGGATCGAATGTTGCGTCCAGAGGGAACAGTGATTATTAGAGATTCTCCTGAAGTCATTGATAAAGTAAGCCGCATAGCTCATGCTGTAAGTTGGACAACTGCCATACATGAGAAAGAACCAGAATCAAATGGGCGAGAGAAGATTCTTGTTGCAACCAAAAACTTTTGGAAGCTACCGTCAACGTCCCACTGACAGAAAGTTTTTGGTGTCTGTAATAATAGGTATTATTCGTTTCTTGTCATTTTTATTCTTAATTGAAGCCAATATGTTATCTCCATTACATCAAACGATGTAGTTTACTTGTTCCACAATTGTTTTGTGTTTTTTACGAAACACTAGGGTTAGAATGTGTTTGTGAAAGTAAAAAAATTAAATTAAAAGACTCTGCAGTTTGATGTTAGTATACAAGATATCAATGGCAATGATAAGCAATAAGATAATAGCATTTGAGATTGAAGTTTTGTTAATCAGAAGATTGAGATTATGTCTATTGTGGAGGTGGAGGGATGGGTCAGTGTCAGTGAATAGGTGGAGGAATGTGATATGGGTTGACCCCCTAAACGCTGCCTCATGCTTCGCAACAAAATCCAACCTCCATGCTCGTGTTTACACAGTTGTAAGGGTGGCCCCTCCACTGTTTTCACGTGTTAATGATTTAATGAAATATGGACAATCTGTAGTCTAATCTCTGTAATTCTATGTTTTACCTCATTTCACAAAGAATAAAAATAAATATAACAATGGTTGAGGAGGAGCCTCACCTCACGGGATCCACAGTCTCTGACTTCAGGCATCACATCATAGTCTTTTATCTAAAATTGGTGTGAGTTGTAATTAATTTAAGAAAGGATTCATTGTCGTTACTTAATGATATGACGAGGCAAATATCTGAAAACGGTGGAGCAACGGACAAAGGGGGCCGACGGCACATCAGATTTGATACAATGTCTGTAAAAAATAAGGGAGGCCCATCTTAAGATCCAATTATTTAATTTAATGTAGTTTCCCATTGCAGCCCAAAATAGTTAATTGGGACCGAAGGCGTAATATTAATGGAAGTAAATTTGGTTGTGTAAGTTTAGGGATGAGAAATTGTTCTCTTCAAAATGTTTGAAGTTGAAAGAGTGCCCTTTTCAATAGTCATAAATTTCTACGTTGAAAGAGTGACAGTGAGAGAGGTGGTGTGGTGGAAAACGGGAATGGCATAAATGCTACGGGAATAGGAAAGGTGTGATGGGCCTCGGGGGATTGTAAAACTCACAAAGAAATTGAATTGGTTTGGGTGGACAAATAAATAAAGATGTTAAGGGAGATGGGGATTGGAGGGGTCCGCCTGGGTTGGGATTACACCTCCATCGAGAGTGAAAGGTCATGTGGGTTGTGGGTCAGTTGATTGTTACATCACCTTTACCCACCTCCACTCCTTTCCTCTTCTCATATTTTACTTGCATCAATTGTGCTATTAATAGTAATTTGAAGATTTAAGTATATATTGTTTTTGCCTTTGTTGTAAATAGTAAAAAGTAAATTATAAGATGATTGAAGTAAAGAGTAATCTAACCACCCGTAAGTGGTGGTCTCAACTAGAACTCTTTAGTGTATTATTCAAGAGATTTTGAATTCAATCCACCTAGTTTGTTAAATGAGGTCCTTATTTAGGAGATTTATCCGGTTGTCAACTTCAGGACTCCGAATGATTAGTTGAACTATGCGCAAGCTGGCCCGGAGACCCCCAATCACCAATAAAGAAAAAAAGTAAAGAGTAATCCGTCGGTTCCTTTTTGTTGTAGGCAAACATAGCATCTGCCATTCTTAGAAGAAACATAAAAGTCATCAGGCATCAGCTACTCCTCTTTATAATCTCTATTATTCATATAATTGATGAACAGGGAGAAGTTGGATGTGTAATAACTCATTTATACTACTGCATTCAAGTTTCCATCTGTGTTCTTATAAAGTTTAACTGTGAATTTGGATGATGAATTAATTAATATATAGAATGAAATCGATAAGTGATTGACCCTTCACAAAGTTGCATTAATTAAAAGAAAATATTATAATTATTTTATATGATTGTGGTTCACATGAACCATTAAGACTCCTCAACCTCAAGTAATCTCTCACAAAACAATCATTGTTAATTACCACCATAACACTGTATTTATTTATGTTAACAATATGTGAATTCTATACACACATAAGGCAATAATTATAAGGTGACTTAATTAATACAATAAATAATTAAGTTGAAAATTAAATAAAAACCTGAGATTATATCCAACTCGATTAATTTGGTTGTTATAATTATAGAATTAAGAAAGGAGGTGTTATTTATTTAATAATAACAATAATAGTGAAACAGAACAATTATTACCCTTGACTGCAACATTATTTGGTAGTGTTAAAATTATTAACACTAGTTTTCAATGTAAATGAAGAATGTTTGTAATTCAGTTAACATTTATGTTCAATTTCTTTCTTGTTGTACAGTAACCCCATCATCCAATACATACACAATGGATTTAGATAATCATAATTCTTTTAACAATTTTGTTGATGCTTGATTTTGACACTAACAACTCGCATGTGTAAAGTGCTAAGCAGAATTATAAATTACACATAATATGCACGTGTAAATGTGCAACGAAAGAACAAACAAGAGAATTTTTAAAGTAGTTCAAATGCTCAAAAGCAAATCCTATATCCACTATATTTGTATTGATGGATGATTGTCGCGGACAACGAATCGAGTTACAATCTAGAGAGAATTTAAATACAAAGAAAGAAAGTGCTCTTAGAAGATTAAAAATATCGGGGATCTCGTAAATAAAAGATGAGCCCTCGATTTATAGTTGCGGGAATCAAGGTAATAATCATGCAAAATTCCTAACTTGCTTCTCATTGGTTTATTGTACATGAGATATCCTTAAATCGCGTAGGACTTGAGCAGATAGACAATTCTTAGCCACTCACAAACCAAGCTCTCACATGCCACGCTGATGACAACCTTACATTGTTTGTTCTTGTGCGACATAACAACGTCTAGATGACACAAAGTTTTTCTGAACTCTGATTACTATTGTGAGCTTACGTCTGAGGGGGCGTTTGGTTCAGGAATGTTAGATTACTGGGAATGTTGGATTACTGGAAAGATAGATTACCTTGAAAGATTACTGGGAATCTTTAAGAAAATATGTTTGGTTAGTTGGTGGGTATGTTATATTAATATGGTTGGTTATGGGGAATAAATTGGTGGGTATGTTATTTAAATTACTAAATTGTCCCCTTTACAAATATTAATATAATATTATTTTTATTATTAATTTTTGAATAATTTCTTTTAACCCCCAATATTTCAGATTTAGTTAAAACACCACTGCTTATATAAAACTTTAATTTATTACGAAATCACCCCTACCTCCTGCCACCACCGCAGACCACCGCCAGAAGTCTCTGAAAGTCCCCATCAGCAACTCACCGTGACCAAGAGGCTTCGATATGGCCGTTTTCGGCCATATTGATGGCCGAAAATGGCCATAGCGATGACTCACGGACCCTCCCACCGAAACTCGTTCTTTTTTAGGGACTCCAACGAGTTTTTTGAGGCGGTCCGTGGTGGTTGGCCGCTGTAGGCAGTGGTGGCTGAGTGGCAGTGGTGGTGGTGGCTGAGTGGCAGTGGTTTGTAAATTGTTTTAAATTCAAGGACATTATTGTCCAAAATTTTAGCTAAATAAGGGTAAAATTGAAATAGGATATTAATGTAAATTTATTTTAAAATGAGGGCATTATTGTCTAAAATTTTTATTAATAAGGGATAAAATTATAATAAAAAAGGATAACCCTGGTAATCTCAGAATACCTAAGAAAATTGAGATAATCAGATTACCTCCAATATTACCAATAGTAGTTACTATTAGTATTTGAAGATTATCGCAATCTTATATTACTTGACAACCAAACGTGATAATCAAATAATATCAGATGACATTATCACCAATCAAACAACCAAACGTGATAATCAAATAATATCAGATGACATTATCACCAATCAAACGCCCCTGATTATTTAGGCATAACAACTTTATATACCACCTCAATTAACTCTTAATCATTGTCGTTATATATACTTAACGAAAACAGTCACTGAGTTTGAAATTAAGTTGATTTGTCAAATATAATTCGGCTGTAAGTTGGGTTTCTTTACGCCAAACCTGTGCCAAGCCGCTCAAATCTGGCACTGGCTCTGGCCCCAACATCGCCTGCTTTACTGCTTACTACACGCTTTTACAGACTAACCCCATTGACTTAACACTATCAAACCCTAATTCGTTTTTGTCTATAATCTAATCTTTATGTTATTACAGATCCCAACGTTTGGTTTTAGGGGGGAGAGAGAAAGAGAGAGACAGAAGAAGAAGGGTAATCCGTAATACTAATGGATCTGAACCTTCTTCACCTTGTGTCTTTGTAACTTTTTTTTTTTTTTTTTTTTGAGATTTTCACAGTGCTCGGAAAGGAGAGTTAAAAAGGTTTACAGATATCTTACTTGACTGTCAATCACAGACTTTTTTGCAATGGAGAGAGAAAGAGTGAGAGAGTCAACCGACCCTTTTTGGTGGCATGTATTTGTAAGGCTTCGAAGAGTCCACATATTGCGTTTTATCTTCACCTTTTTGTTTTGTTTCCGTTTCTCTCTCATACTCCTTTCCTTTTTTTTTCCTTCTCTCTCTGCAAGTCTTTCGCTTTATTTCTTATTTTATTTTTTATTTATTTTTAATTTCCTTTGGGAAGGTTATAGTGGGATAGTCAAGCATGCAGAGAACGAGATAGCATTTGCCCAAACTAGGGTTCCCATTTTATTCAACATAAACCAGTTGATTTTAAGGCCTACTTGTTGTGTTCGGCAGACCTAGGTAGAGGGAGAAACTTTTAAGAGGGAGAACAGGAGAAGGTTTTACTCTTAAGAAAAAAGAGAGAGAGGGATAGAGAACGAAGAGCTAAGCAGTTACAAATTACTGGCTTTTGCTTGCCTTTTTTCTCTTTCTTTCTCTCCATAAACAACACTTCTTCTTTGTGGAGAGGGAGTTGGAGACATTTGGTTTCAATCCTTTTGTCTCCTCTGCCTCTCTTAGTTTTTTTTTTTCCCTTTTTTTTTGTTGGTCTGTCCAAAGCCACCTTATATATAATATACATATTTTGATAAACATCTTTTCTTTGCAATTTTTGGGTAAAGACCGGAAAACAGTGAATGAGAGTGTTTGTAAATTTGTAGAGAAGAAGAAGAAGCAAATCTGAGGAAGGGGGATAACATATATAGAGAAAAAAGGAGTTATTTTGATGAGTTTTGGAGGTTTTCTTGAGAATAGTTCCGGTGGTGGTGGTTCAAGACTCGTTGCTGATATACCATATAGTAACAACATGCCCACCAGTGCACTCGCTCAGCCCCGCCTTGTAACTCCTCCTATCACCAAATCCATGTTCAACTCTCCTGGACTCTCTCTCGCTCTTGTATATTCTCTCTCTCACTCTGTGTTGTTTGTGCTTTCTTTTTATTTGAAACTGATCGAGTTTTTTCTTGTGCTGATTTTTCAGCAGCAACCAAATATAGATAACCAAGGTGATATGGGAAGAATGGGTGAACGCTTTGAGACAGGTGTTGGTCGAAGGAGCAGAGAAGATGAGCATGAAAGTAGATCTGGAAGTGATAACATGGATGGTGCTTCTGGTGATGATCTAGACGCTGCAGACAACCCTCCAAGAAAGAAGAGATATCACCGACACACTCCTCAGCAAATCCAAGAACTTGAATCGTACGATTCACTTCATCATCTTTTTAGTAGTGGTATGATGAAGTAATATTTCCATAGATTTTCTTTTTATGTGATATTTTTTCTCTCTTCTTGTTTTTGTTTAGTCTCTTCAAAGAGTGTCCTCATCCCGACGAGAAACAAAGACTGGAGCTTAGTAAAAGGCTTTGTTTGGAGACTAGGCAAGTCAAGTTCTGGTTTCAAAATCGCCGTACCCAGATGAAGGTAAAAACAAGAATCAAGGATTCTTTTTCTTTCTTTTTTCTTAGTTTTATCATTTATGTTAGGTCTAATTTAGCCGGTGAGCTTAAATTTTGGTGATTATCTGCATCAGACCCAACTGGAACGTCATGAGAACTCGTTGCTTAGGCAAGAGAACGACAAGCTTCGAGCTGAAAATATGTCCATTAGAGATGCAATGAGAAATCCAATTTGCACCAACTGTGGTGGTCCTGCAATAATCGGTGACATATCTCTAGAAGAACAGCACTTGAGGATCGAGAATGCCCGTTTAAAGGACGAGTTAGATCGAGTTTGTGCACTTGCTGGCAAGTTTTTGGGGCGTCCCATATCTTCGTTGTCTACAATTGCTCCTGGCATGCCAAACTCGAGTTTAGAACTTGGAGTTGGGAGCAATGGTTTTGGCGGATTAAGCACAGTGACCACAACATTGCCACTGGGGCCTGATTTTGGAGGTGGGATTTCAGGTGCTTTGTCGGGGATGCCTCCAAACAGATCCACTACTGGTGTAGGTTTCGATAGATCGATTGAGAGATCAATGTTTTTGGAGCTTGCTTTGGCTGCTATGGATGAATTGGTTAAGATGGCACAAACTGATGAGCCTCTTTGGATGAGAAGCCTAGAAGGAGGAAGAGAAGTATTAAATCAGGAGGAATACTTGAGAACTTTCACTCCTTGCATTGGCTTGAAACCTAATGGTTTTGTCAGTGAATCATCCAGGGAGACTGGCATGGTAATCATCAACAGTTTGGCACTAGTGGAGACTTTGATGGACCCGGTAAGAAACTTTCTTGAATGCAAAGAGGCATTACCTTTCAGCGCTCTCTCTAAAGATTCGCTTCAATCTGTTCGTCAGAAAATTCTTCTTCGTCTATTTTGTTTTTGTTCTCTAAACAGTGTCGTGCCTATTTTTTATTTTCTTCTTCTGGACCGTAATTGATTTTTAATTTTGTTGGTTTATAATTTCATAGAATCGCTGGGCGGAGATGTTTCCTTGCATGATTGCCAGAACCTCTACTACTGATGTGATATCTAGTGGTATGGGAGGAACCAGGAATGGTGCACTTCAGTTGGTAGGTTACAGCTATATAATTATCTAATGCAGTCTCATTCGTATATTAATTAGAACATATTTGATCAATTGTTTATTTAACATTTTGGCTTTAGATGCATGCTGAGCTTCAAGTACTATCTCCTTTGGTTCCTGTTCGGGAGGTGAATTTCCTCCGTTTTTGCAAGCAGCACGCAGAAGGTGTATGGGCTGTGGTCGATGTATCCATTGACTCCATCCGAGAAACTTCTGGTGCACCCACATTTGTGAACTGCAGGAGGCTTCCTTCTGGCTGTGTGGTACATGATATGCCCAATGGCTACTCCAAGGTAATTAATTGCAATTTTCTAGAATTGATGGTTTGTAATTCACTGGTTTTATTTTGTTTTCTATGCATTTAATGTCCTTTAATTTTCCGAGTAGGCTTTCTTCTGCTTTAGTATTAAAAGAAGTTTGTTGAACTAACTGCAACACTGGAGCTTAGTTGACAGCATTTAATTTTGGAGGAAAACACCAGGTCAAAAAATCATGGGCATTTGCATTCCCAATCCTACTTAGAGCTCATGCATCAAAGAATTTTGTTTGTCTAGTGATTACTCACTGTATCCCCACACTGTCAGTGCCTAGCTTGCTTCCCGATACATATAATTTTTTATTTTATATATATATATATATAGATATATCAAGATTATCGACGAATCTGAACCTTCCTAAACTGTTATTTTATTCTTGTGTATGCAACATTTTAATTTTCAATTTCAAGTTTCAACAACTGGGTTTGCTTAATCATATACTAAAATATTAGGCCCCGTACTGGGGCAAATCGAGGTTACAGAATTATTTATGAATAGAAGCCTCTATTACCCTAATTTTTGTGCCTTGAACACATTAATTTCACATATATTGTAAATGCCTTGAAATTGTCAACTTTGGTAATAAACTACACATTTGATGTTTCTATTCCAATCTTTGATGCCATCTCGGTTATCCCCATAATAGATTTTATACTTAAGCTATGTAACTCTGTGTGATCTGGTTCCAGCCTCATGATGTGTTTCTTTTTTTACTTAATGGGAGGAGACCTTCAAGTCAAATTCCAAGACTGGCTATTTTGTTTTCTTACGAGTATCTAAAACTTGTTGAGTGGACATCAGTACATATCTCGATGCAACCCTCCACGCTGTCCTTTGTTTCTTAACTCTTAAATAACTTTATCTCTACCAATATTTTATGCATTATACACAAAGTCTCTGTCACAGCATTTCCCTCATTGAGCCCAATCTTGACCCACTTTCGAGATTTATTTGCTAGATAATTATTCATATATCATTTGTCAATGTGACCTATTAAATTTATAATATTAAAATCCAAACTCTCTCTCTTCCCACTTTGTTTTAATGATCTATGTTTGACTGAAATATTTCATCCCATGAACGTGATGTAATCAAGATTATGGCCAGAAATTGAAATTTATTTTCAACTAAAATAATTAATAAATATATATTGCAGGTGACTTGGGTCGAGCATGCAGAGTATGATGAGAGCCAAGTTCACCAGCTTTATAAACCCTTGGTAAGTTCGGGCATGGGGTTCGGTGCCCAACGGTGGGTTGCTACTCTTCAAAGACAATGCGAATGCCTCGCGATTCTCATGTCCTCCACTGTCTCCGCCAGAGATCACACAGGTTTACAATAATGAACAATACTAATAAATTTTTTTTTTTTTTTTTTTTTTTTAAATTAGACTTAATATTGATTATGGAGCATGTTTAATATAATGTAGCAGCGATAACTGCAAGTGGTCGGCGAAGCATGCTAAAGCTAGCCCAGAGAATGACTGATAACTTTTGTGCTGGGGTTTGTGCTTCAACTGTTCACAAATGGAGCAAACTTAATGCTGGTAATGTGGATGAGGATGTTAGAGTTATGACTAGAAAGAGCGTTGATGATCCAGGTGAGCCACCGGGCGTTGTGTTGAGCGCTGCAACTTCCGTTTGGTTGCCTGTCTCTCCACAGAGACTCTTTGATTTTCTACGTGATGAACGGCTTAGAAGTGAGTGGGACATACTCTCCAATGGTGGACCGATGCAAGAAATGGCCCATATAGCCAAGGGACAAGACCACGGCAACTGCGTCTCTCTCCTTCGTGCTAGCGTAAATAATCTCTCTCCATATATCTATCTCTTAAAGTTGATATTTTTTTGCTACAAGAAATCAAATGAGCACAAGGATAATATTAAAATCTTGGACAAAAAAGTGACTTTCATTGGACGCATTAGTTTGTCGTGTAGAGATAAAAAGAGGACAGTTTTGAATTTGGAAGTATCTATAAAAGACAGTTTCATGGCAGATACAGAGACAACTCGCTTAAAAAAGTCAATATATAGGACAGTTGCTAGCTTTCTTCATACATCTGACCTCATCGATTTGATTGATAAAGTTATTTTATAACATGATTGGGGGTTAAAAATGGCACTTCCTGTAAATTTCTCCTGAAACCAGGGCTAACGATTTTGCTTTTTGTTCAGGCTATGAACGCAAACCAGAGCAGTATGTTGATTCTGCAGGAGACATGCATTGACGCGGCTGGGTCACTTGTTGTGTACGCGCCCGTTGACATACCCGCCATGCACGTTGTTATGAACGGTGGTGATTCAGCTTACGTGGCTCTCCTTCCTTCTGGGTTTGCTATTGTTCCAGATGGTCCAGGTTCACGAGGGCCCATGGGTAATGGACCCACTAATGGAAACGGTGGATCACCTAGAGTGAGTGGGTCCCTATTAACAGTGGCTTTCCAGATCTTGGTGAATAGTCTTCCTACAGCCAAGCTCACTGTAGAGTCGGTGGAGACTGTAAACAATCTAATCTCATGCACTGTTCAGAAGATCAAGGCTGCTCTTCAATGTGAAAGCTAGTGAAAGACATCACATCACGTGGTGGTGAAGTCACTTAGTTAGGTTTACGTTTTTAACATGACAATGAATGAATCGGGTTGTGTGTTGTGCATGGATTGGGTGTGTGTTTAAAATACGTTGTGGTGTGTTAAAAACGGAGAGAGCTTGGTTGGTTGTGTGTGTGATGAGGGGGTGTTGAGTCAAGAACGAACCGCGCGCACAAAACTCCTTGCATGGTGTTAAGGATAGGATAGGACCGAAGACTCATGGACTCGGAATTTCTCTGTTCTTAACACAAGGCAAGGGTGGTGGTTCGGGTATTGACTCAGGTTCACCCCTGACTTGGCTCAAGACGTAGAAAATATTCCCCCCGCCCCCCAAAAAAAAAAAAAAAAAAAGGTGGTTTAAATTTAAATTCTGTTTTCTGATAGTTAATTTAATCGATCTTTTTGGAGGCGTTTTTATATTTTTGTTGGACTTCTTCTTCTTCTTGTAATGAAATGACATGATGTTAACTTAATTATATGTTGGTTTTGATAAAAATTAAATCATTCAATTCTCTATATAAATGGAAATGTGGATATGGTTTGAAAGTGGAGTATGTGTGGTGGTGGAGAGAGGGAAGAAGGCGGTGGGGTGTAAGCATTAAATTAGAAAGCAGAAAGTGTTGGGAGTGGCGTTGCTTTCATTTAATGCTAACAGTTTGGCCTTGTATATGAGGTTACGTGTACCAACCAATTCTTATGTGACACGTTGTTGGGATGGTATCTGACAGACTGTGAAACGCTCGGAGAGTAACCCAACATTTTGGTTTCATCGGCTACGAGCTGCCAGCTATATAACTTGATAGGTGGGTTAATGGATTACTGATTTTTGGGTATATCAATATCACCTAAATCTTTATCTTGTGGGATGGAATTAATTTGTTTGCTTTGTTGATATCGTGACAAGACCGCTGTGATGTTGGTGGTTTTTCACCTTAAGACACATTCTAAAGCATATTATGATATAGGCAGGCATATAGCAGAACATTTTATAAACCACGGCATCTGTTGCCAAAAGAAACACCCAGATAAATTGTTGTCAAAGAAAAACATTTCTGAGACCAAGTCATAACATAACTACAAGAGGAAATATTCCATGATTGACTTTTTGGTTATAAGACGACCTTAAAACCAGGTAGCGTTTCTACTTGGGAGTGTATATAGAGAACATTAAGATATATGTATATATAACATGTCTTTTGAGGAAACTCTCCAAAATAAATATATGTTATATGCAAAATCTTTTAATTCCAGTTATGGATTGGTTATTAGAAGTGATGGAAATTGAGTGACAAAGTGATACCCAGATTATTTTTAAAGCAAAAATTACAGGACGGTGGTGCATGTGGGACATGAATTAGGTTTTGTACGAGTCTCCCATACACGTGAGGATCACAGATATCTGGATCCAAGTAGGTGTGGACGAAAGGCATTAAAGTCAAGAAAGTGAAATGCTATCCGAAAGAGGGAATGGCAGTTGGGTTTTATATATAAGATCGCAAATTTTAATAAAAACATAGTTTTTGGATCTTCTGGTTGCTTTCTTCTTGTTCATCCTTTGTCATATATCAGTCCAATTCAATTACCGAAAAAGTCCTTGAATGCTTCATCCCCACCTATCACATTCACATGCATTTGGGCTCCACTCTCACCAGTAACACCCTAACTTTCAACCCCTATCAACCTCTATATTCATCTTCCCATTGTTCACTAAATTATTTGTGGGCCTCTATACCTCTCATTCAGGGACCATTTCCTTTATAAATTTTTTTTCTAATTCACATTTACAAAGCCGGAGTTGGATTACTACTATTTTTAACATCTTTTGTATAATATTTAACTATGACTGTCTCCCTGTTTCTCTCTTCTTCTGATTTTTTGGATTTTCATCGAGTAAATATGTTTATTTTGATCATGACAAAGGATTATAGTAGATTAGTAATTTGTAATCTGAGTATGCCGCAGTGAGTTGAGTTCAACTAATTCTTTCAATAATGGATTAAACAGTTGATGCGGGTGTGGCTAAAAAGAAACCACGATTGAAAGTTGAATAATAGACGTTGCGGTGAATGATGGAGAGGAGACTTGACCTTTTTGTCATTAATTATTGAGCAGATGGTAAGCATAAAACCTCCACTAACTAAATATTAATGATCTAAAAAGCTTATAACTGAAGCTATTCTAGCTTGCAGCCGCAGGTCATCAAACAAACAAACAATACTTTTATAATTTAAAAGTTTAGTCAATCTTTGATACGATGTGTACAATATAATCTATCGGTCATCACTTTCACGTAAAATTGAATATTAAAGTGTCAGGGACGAAAAGTCAATCTCCAGCTAACTATTTACTCCTATTTCAGAAATTTAAACCGCAAGTTTTGACCCGGAATGTCCTACAGAACTATCTATAGGCCTCAACAATATGAATACCAAATCATTGTATTTCAAAACCACAATATACATATAATATTGAAACTAATTATATCCAAAAGATTTCTCATTTCTCAAGTAATGATTAAGATTGGTTGATTTTCTGATCCAAGTTACGTAAATTTCTATAGATGATATACAAAACAAAAGGCTTCTGGTTGAGAAAGGGCTTCGTATTTTTTAGACCGGGAAATCACCCTTTGACAAGGTCAGCATGAAAAGTAAGAGAAATATAAGAAAGTATATGCAAAAATAATAAAGGAGAGATGGAGATAATGTTGTTGAAATGTTTTGTGAAACATTTAATGCCTTGATTGTTGCGGGGATGATGATGAAAGGTCTATGAACAGAGGCTTTTAGCATTGAATAATTGAAAAAGGCAGAAATTGGTGGGTAAGATATTAAATACGAGGATGGAAACTGGACGATTGTAAGTTGGAACTCTACGGTGCAATTAATGAAGAGTATGAGCATTGCAGGACCATTGCCATTGGCCAGGCAATCCAATAAACTATCTACCAGTCTTTTCTTTTTTCCTGCAACTGCAAACCTCCTGTCCAGTGACAAAGTAGATAAATATCAACTTCCACTGAAATTTGAAACATATGTATGTTAATTAATATTCCCTCCTTTTTAAACAGATTATTAATTATACATCAAACGAACTCAGAATCAAATTTAATAAAGTGGATAGAAACAGCAGCAGGAAAGATGAATAAATGACATCTTCTGATGTTACGCAAAGAAATATATATATATATATATGTATATATAGGTTCACCCTTAATTAATTGGCAACTGCTTGTCTCTTGTCAGATTACCTTTAAGCAGGTAGCTGACGATTGAGTCACTTAATATTATCATTAATTGATTAAAACCATTTTTAATATATCATATAAATATAATTATCTNAACAAACACCCAGATAAATTGTTGTCAAAGAAAAACATTTCTGAGACCAAGTCATAACATAACTACAAGAGGAAATATTCCATGATTGACTTTTTGGTTATAAGACGACCTTAAAACCAGGTAGCGTTTCTACTTGGGAGTGTATATAGAGAACATTAAGATATATGTATATATAACATGTCTTTTGAGGAAACTCTCCAAAATAAATATATGTTATATGCAAAATCTTTTAATTCCAGTTATGGATTGGTTATTAGAAGTGATGGAAATTGAGTGACAAAGTGATACCCAGATTATTTTTAAAGCAAAAATTACAGGACGGTGGTGCATGTGGGACATGAATTAGGTTTTGTACGAGTCTCCCATACACGTGAGGATCACAGATATCTGGATCCAAGTAGGTGTGGACGAAAGGCATTAAAGTCAAGAAAGTGAAATGCTATCCGAAAGAGGGAATGGCAGTTGGGTTTTATATATAAGATCGCAAATTTTAATAAAAACATAGTTTTTGGATCTTCTGGTTGCTTTCTTCTTGTTCATCCTTTGTCATATATCAGTCCAATTCAATTACCGAAAAAGTCCTTGAATGCTTCATCCCCACCTATCACATTCACATGCATTTGGGCTCCACTCTCACCAGTAACACCCTAACTTTCAACCCCTATCAACCTCTGTGTTCATCTTCCCATTGTTCGCTAAATTATTTGTGGGCCTCTATACCTCTCATTCAGGGACCATTTCCTTTATAAATTTTGTTTCTAATTCACATTTACAAAGCCGGAGTTGGATTACTACTATTTTTAACATCTTTCATATAATATTTAACTATGACTGTCTCCCTGTTTCTCTCTTCTTCTGATTTTTTGGATTTTCATCGAGTAAATATGTTTATTTTGATCATGACAAAGGATTATAGTAGATTAGTAATTTGTAATCTGAGTATGCCGCAGTGAGTTGAGTTCAACTAATTCTTTCAATAATGGATTAAACAGTTGATGCGGGTGTGGCTAAAAAGAAACCACGATTGAAAGTTGAATAATAGACGTTGCGGTGAATGATGGAGAGGAGACTTGACCTTTTTGTCATTAATTATTGAGCAGATGGTAAGCATAAAACCTCCACTAACTAAATATTAATGATCTAAAAAGCTTATAACTGAAGCTATTCTAGCTTGCAGCCGCAGGTCATCAAACAAACAAACAATACTTTTATAATTTAAAAGTTTAGTCAATCTTTGATACGATGTGTACAATATAATCTATCGGTCATCACTTTCACGTAAAATTGAATATTAAAGTGTCAGGGACGAAAAGTCAATCTCCAGCTAACTATTTACTCCTATTTCAGAAATTTAAACCGCAAGTTTTGACCCGGAATGTCCTACAGAACTATCTATAGGCCTCAACAATATGAATACCAAATCATTGTATTTCAAAACCACAATATACATATAATATTGAAACTAATTATATCCAAAAGATTTCTCATTTCTCAAGTAATGATTAAGATTGGTTGATTTTCTGATCCAAGTTACGTAAATTTCTATAGATGATATACAAAACAAAAGGCTTCTGGTTGAGAAAGGGCTTCGTATTTTTTAGACCGGGAAATCACCCTTTGACAAGGTCAGCATGAAAAGTAAGAGAAATATAAGAAAGTATATGCAAAAATAATAAAGGAGAGATGGAGATAATGTTGTTGAAATGTTTTGTGAAACATTTAATGCCTTGATTGTTGCGGGGATGATGATGAAAGGTCTATGAACAGAGGCTTTTAGCATTGAATAATTGAAAAAGGCAGAAATTGGTGGGTAAGATATTAAATACGAGGATGGAAACTGGACGATTGTAAGTTGGAACTCTACGGTGCAATTAATGAAGAGTATGAGCATTGCAGGACCATTGCCATTTGCCAGGCAATCCAATAAACTATCTACCAGTCTTTTCTTTTTTCCTGCAACTGCAAACCTCCTGTCCAGTGACAAAGTATGATAAATATCAACTTCCACTGAAATTTGAAACATATGTATGTCAATTAATATTCCCTCCTTTTTAAACAGATTATTAATTATACATCAAACGAACTCAGAATCAAATTTAATAAAGTGGATAGAAACAGCAGCAGGAAAGATGAATAAATGACATCTTCCGATGTTACGCACAGATATACATATGTATATATACGTTCACCCTTAATTAATTGGCAACTGCTTGTCTCTTGTCAGATTACCTTTAAGCAGGTAGCTGACGATTGAGTCACTTAATATTATCATTAATTGATTAAAACCATTTTTAATATATCATATAAATATAATTATCTAAAAAGTTCAAATATAGAACTATGTTGATTACAGAGTTGTTAATCAATTTAAATAACTCATAACCATTTTTGGTCTCAACTGCTTCATTCATATTGGAGCGTGTTTTTCCTCTTCTATCACTCACTCATAATCATAAACTTTACCTCGTCTTGCTACCTGACATAAGTTCCACTGACTATTTTAAATTTATTGGATGATTAATTGCAGTGTTTGACTTAAAACATCATATATACTTCATTTTTTTTTTTTATTTAAAATAACACTAATCGAATCAGATTTAGCTATAAGAAATTATCATTCAACGTAATGCTTTCGAATTACTTCGTATATTTTTCTCCAATTGATTGGGAAGAGCTGCAAATTTTGTGTTGCTTCTGGGCCATAACAATCAAGATACACAGAGTCGGGCCGATCCAATGTTTGTATGAGAAAGGAAAAGCCGAATGTGGCCCATTTAGTTATACGGCCACTTGTCTATGCCCATTTTGTAATAGAGCCGATCATACTCATCCTTTTCAGCCCATTTAGTTAAATGTAATCTTAGAATGCTAAATCATCTTTGGGAGATACTAGACCCCCACTTAGGGGTGTTCAAAAAAATACAAAAACCTAATCGAAAAACCAGTTAACAAAAAAAAAAAATAGTTTGGTTATAGTTTAAAAAATTCAAAAAATCGGATTTTAGATTCGGGTAAAAATGAAAACCGATTAACCGAAACTGGTTTTTTGGACCAGTAAATATATATATATATATATAAAATAAAAATAAAAATAATGATCTTAATCCCTAAATTTGTACAATTTCTTTTGTTGTTTTCCATTTGAACATATTTAGTTATTTTGTTGTTTTATTATGGACGTTTCATTACGGACTTTTATTTTTGTTTAATTTCAGACATTTATTTATATTAATTTTTAATGTATTGTTAATTGTGGTCAATGAATATATATGAATGTTTATTTTTTATTTGGATATGTATTGTTGATATTTATAATTTAATTTAGGAAAAAAAAAAGTTTTACCCAATAAAAAAGAGAAAACTAATTAACCGAAAAACTGGTTTTCCCCCCAAATCAGTTCAGTTTTGGTTTAGGAATTCTCTTGAACCGAAAAATCGTTTCGATTTAAGAAAACAGTTAACCGTTTTTTAACATCTCTACTTCCACTTAAATCGAGGATGCTCAAATGACCCTAATATATTTAATATAATATTGTATCATAATGAAACTCTATTTTCTTTTTTATTAAAAAAAAAAATTATGATAATTTTACCATATATGGAATTTCTAATAGCACTGTTCTAATCCGGACGTTTATTATTGAGAGGACTTTACACAGGCATCAATCAGATTCTGAGAACATGTCCACTCTGTCTTGCTTGAAGGGTGTATTAACAAGTACAATAATGTAGACAATTGTGAGTGGAATGAGGTCTCAGATTTTGTGATAAAATAGTACTTTTCTCCTTCCTATGTACTACAACTTCACGTGCACGCTGTCCCTATTATTCATCTACTATATTTTTGTCTAGATTTCGTTGAGGAATTTCAGCGAACAGAACGTGATCATACAGTAACCATTAGCCCACAGCTTTTTTTTTTTTTTTACTGCCTACAAAGCCCATTGGGTTTCCACTATGAATAGATTGGACCCGATCCATTTATTTGGTTCAGAGTTTTATATACGTATAAGATTCTGAAAATTAACCTTTTTGATGATTGATGTTGTTTTTTGAAACATTAATTAGTGGGCATATAAAGGATGATATTAGAGTAATTTTAATTAGTTGATTCGATTTTATATGTAATGTAATATATATCAGTTTTCCAACTAACGCCCGTATATAGAAAATCTCCATTAAAGCTGTTTAATTAGCTACGACAAATGGGATTAAGGTAGATAATGGTTGATTATCATTAAATGCCAACAGAAACGTCAATGACTGGTCAAAAAATTCTAGGATATTCCGTTCGCTAAAATCTCTGTCTGATAAATAAATAATTCCTTTACTGTAAATATCTAATAAACATAAGGTTGTTTTTGTAACAACGCGTAACGGAGCTCTCCGAACTACTCAAAAATCAGAAATCGAGACCGTCCGATTATTAATAATTACCAATGAACGGTCGAAAATCCACGTTTGACTGAAGTACAAAAAATAAGGGTGGAATGATTGGTTTTGATCGAGCTTTGACCACGAAAAATCAAAACGAAAAGACACCTGGAGGTTTTTTAGAGAAATATTTAGCTAGTGGGAAAATTTAGAAAGAGGGGGAGAGAGAGGAGGATGGAGGGGTGAGGAGATTTTGATTGTGTTGTCTTTTCTATTTTCTGGTTAATTTTGGTTTACAATTTCTTTTGTACGCGGAGGAAGAGAGAGAGAAATTGTTTGTTTCTCTCTCTTCTTGTGAGACGATTCATTTTTGTTTTCATATTTCAATATTTCTTTTCATTGGAGGGGGGAAGATATTAGGGTTTGTTTAAAGAAACCATGAATGTGATGCGTCGACTGAAGAGCATTGCTTCTGGTCGTACTTCTATCTCTTCCGATCCTGTGAGTTCTTTTTATTTTTTAATTTATTAACATTCTCTGTGGTTGGTTTTGGATTTTCAGCTATGTTTTCATTTTAAAATTTCTTTAGATAACTGTTGGCTGGGGTGTATTACTGGTTTCTGAGTATGCTTGCTTCGATTTTGAATATATTGTTTGTTCTTGTGGACGTGGTTAGGTTAAATTTGGCCGCAATCATATGATGGTTTAGCTGGGATTCTGGTGATGTATTGTAGAATTTCGAAATTCATTGTTGTGTGAGAATATAATTTTTGTTGTGTTGTGATGTAGTTGATAAACAATAGTACTCATTATGTTTTCTAATTATATTAATAGTTTTTTAGGGTAGTTGATGGTAAGCTGTAATTTAGCGGTTGGCTTATCTGACGAGCATTATTGTTGCGGTTGGTGATGGGTCAAATTCAGCATTATTGGTTCTTTGCTAAGAATAGCTAATGCTATCCTTTTAAATTTAACCTGTTTTCCTTTTATAAACAAAGATGAAGGTATAAGATGGAGAAATGAAAAAGAAATCAAGTGAAATAAGTTAATTCACCTAAGTTGCTGCGTCCTTTTGCGATGTTGACTATGGTATCTAATCATCGATTTGCACAAAAGAAAGAAACTTGTAAATGTCAGAAAATCACATTTTAATCTTGTATGCCAGATTCTGTTTTTCCTTTGTGGCTAGTAAAGAGGTTTTATCAATCACGGTGCTACCTCGATACTACATGGATATGTTTTTCTATGGATGCAATGTCGTTGTCTCTTTTTGCCTTTACAAAATAATATTTAAATGCCTACCCTTGATGAGAGTTTTTAAGCATCGGTTGCAAACAATCTTTTAAATTACGAAATTATGTATTATTTAGTTGCATTGATAGCGTGACAGAGTTACCTGTTTCCAGTTGCTAAAGGTTTTGATTAATTATAGGCTTTTAACTCACAAACTTTGTGAGGGGTATAGTATCCATATATGCTCATGCATTAGTTATGGTTTCCTTATTTTGGTGATTATTGGTTTGATGTGCACATTATGCTGATAGAGTTTGTAATGTAGAAGAGGTTATACAGTAACACGGAAATATGGTTGGCTTCAAATTTTCATATCGTAATATCTTCTGGAAACATTTCAATCTTATCATGCAGGGTGGGGATTCTGGCACAAAGAGGGCAAAAGTCGAAAAAGAAACAGAGGTGGATGGGGGAAGAAATAAAGTTGAGAGAAGTTCCACTAGTCTAGAGCAGCATATGGCTTCTACGTCTCTGGAGCCTCCTGCCAGCACATCCAATATATCCACATTTGCTAGAACAGAGAGATCAGGCTATGAGCAATTACCTAAGGAAATGCATGAGATGAGAATTAGAGATGACAGAAATGCCAATCATGATGATAAGGTAATGGGACGACTATATGTTGAGGGTTCTTTGGGAGAGCTTGTAAAAGTCTTTTTATGAATCCAGCAGTTGACGGTATTGCTGTGGCAATGGTTCTGTGTGGTACTTTATAATTGTTAACTGTTTTTGACTTACAACATACAGGATATGGAACCAGCTGTTGTGAATGGTAAGGGAACAGAAGCTGGTCAGATAATTGCAACTACAGTAGGTGGTCGAAATGGACAACCAAAGCAGGTGATTTGGACTCTCTAATGGTTTAATACTGGATTTTCAGGCCGGCCTTTTGTTGGCATGTATTTTCATTTTGTCCTTTTTGATCTTAAATCTTGTATGGGTCTCTCGTATTGTAATTTTATTCTTCACTTCGTGGCTTATGATTGATTGGAGCAGCTATTGCTCTGTTTTTGCCCCCAAGGAGAGGTGGATTGATTATTAGCGATTACTGATGTCAACTTAGTTTGTGCTTAAAACATATTGGTAATGATATCCCCGATTGCAATACAAAACAGTTTTGTCCGCACAGAAATGACTTATGTACCGATCATAAACAGATAATGATGATCTATATGGAATTCTGATAGCACCATACCTCAAAAGCCTTTGCTCTTATTGTTTAATGAGTCTTCTCTGCAAATTGGTCTACATTTAGGTTACTTTTTCTTGTTGTTTTGTTTTTGAGTGTTTAAAGTGTGAATAAAGCTCCTAACAATCTGTTGATGCTTGTTTCCCAGACAATCTCTTTTATGGCAGAGCGTGTAGTTGGCACTGGTTCCTTTGGTGTTGTCTTTCAGGTAAGTGGAAGTTTTGTAATAATTAAACATATTTAGACGAGACTTGAGCCCCCCTCATTTGTCAATTTTCTTCCTTATTATGTTTTGTATTTATGCTGCAGGCTAAGTGTCTGGAAACAGGAGATTCAGTTGCAATAAAGAAGGTGCTGCAGGATAAGAGATACAAAAATAGGGAACTGCAGATTATGCGTGTACTTGACCACCCTAATGTTGTTCCACTGAAACACTGTTTCTTTTCAACTACTGACAAAGATGAGCTTTACCTTAACCTTGTCTTAGAGTATATATCTGAAACTGTCTACCGTGTTTCAAAGCATTATAGCAGAATGAACCAACATGTGCCCATTATTTATGTGCAGCTGTATACATACCAGGTAAACCTTGGAACTGTGCCCTACTTTGTGTATGTATTCTTGGGTTTTGAGATTCTTCTATTTATTATAGTGGATTATTAATTGGCAACTTCTGTTGTGCTTGTACTTGTGCAAGTTATGATAAAGCATACTACTTTCTCTTTGTAGATTTGTCGTGCTTTGAATTACTTGCATCATGTTGTTGGGGTGTGTCATCGTGATATTAAGCCACAGAATTTACTGGTAAGATTTTCTTGCATTATTTTTGCTTACAGATAGTGATATTAAAGAAGAATTATCCGTAATGCCCTCTATGGCGGTCCCTTAAGTCAATGTGATTTATATGCTATTTTTGAAATTAATTAATTGATCCTCTCACATCTTTTCTGTCCATGACAAACTAATTAATTGATCCTCTTTTCGAATAAACACTGATAGGCTTAGTTATATTTTTTACTTAATGCATTGTCAACATATATTTAGGTTGGTTGTGTGATTTGCAGGTGAATCCCCACACTCACCAGCTAAAGATTTGTGATTTTGGCAGTGCAAAGATGTTGGTATGTTTGTTTATTTTTTCTTTATGTGGAAATTTGGTAGTACTGTGATAACGCGTGTAAACTTATGAGTTTCATTCTCGTGTCTTTAGGTGCCAGGTGAACCCAACATAGCATACATATGCTCAAGATATTATAGGGCCCCTGAACTTATATTTGGGGCTACAGAATACACCACTGCTATTGATATATGGTCTGTTGGTTGTGTCTTGGCTGAGCTTCTTCTTGGACAGGTGGGTGTATGCTTATATACATATAGATATTATAGAATTGAAGCATCATCTAGTACTTTATCTAATGGCCCTGTGCATTTTGGGTTAAGTTATTGTTATTCTGATGTATATACTTGATTTCTAATGAGATACACGTGGCATGTTCTGATGTTGACTTCATCATGTGCAGCCACTGTTTCCTGGGGAGAGTGGAGTTGATCAGCTGGTGGAAATTATTAAGGTGTNCATCTTTTCTGTCCATGACAAACTAATTAATTGATCCTCTTTTCGAATAAACACTGATAGGCTTAGTTATATTTTTTACTTAATGCATTGTCAACATATATTTAGGTTGGTTGTGTGATTTGCAGGTGAATCCCCACACTCACCAGCTAAAAATTTGTGATTTTGGCAGTGCAAAGATGTTGGTATGTTTGTGTATTTTTTCTTTATGTGGAAATTTGGTAGTACTGTGATAACGCGTGTAAACTTATGAGTTTCATTCTCGTGTCTTTAGGTGCCAGGTGAACCCAACATAGCATACATATGCTCAAGATATTATAGGGCCCCTGAACTTATATTTGGGGCTACAGAATACACCACTGCTATTGATATATGGTCTGTTGGTTGTGTCTTGGCTGAGCTTCTTCTTGGACAGGTGGGTGTATGCTTATATACATATAGATATTATAGAAATGAAGCATCATCTAGTACTTTATCAAATGGCCCTGTGCATTTTGGGTTAAGTTATTGTTATTCTGATGTATATACTTGATTTCTAATGAGATACACGTGGCATGTTCTGATGTTGACTTCATCATGTGCAGCCACTGTTTCCTGGGGAGAGTGGAGTTGATCAGCTGGTGGAAATTATTAAGGTGTTCTGTCTGAGATTTTTTCTGTTTCTATCCTTCTAGTTTGCTTTTTCATCTTTCTCATTTTCCCCTTGGCTCTTTTGTATCAGATTTTGGGGACACCAACTAGAGAAGAAATTAAGTGCATGAATCCAAATTACACTGAATTTAAATTTCCCCAGATCAAAGCTCATCCATGGCACAAGGTGTGTCACCGTACCAAGAGAATCAATCTTCTGTCTTCAACAGATATATTGTATTTTCATCTTCTGTAACCATGTGTATCTTATTGTATTTGATTATTTCAGATATTTCATAAGCGAATGCCCCCTGAAGCAGTGGATCTTGTGTCACGCTTGCTGCAATATTCACCAAACCTACGTTGCACTGCTGTAAGTATATCTTATTTCTTTAAATAAGTTCATAAATTGTTCATTTTAGACTACATGAAATGTTCCTTGTGCTCATAGCATTTTGTGTGAGATCTTTGATGCTTATTTTGAGAAGTGAATTAATGTTTCCTATGGCTTGGTTCAGTTGGAGGCATGTGCACATCCCTTCTTCGATGATTTGAGAGACCCGAGTGCATGCTTGCCTAACGGGCGACCTCTACCTCCTCTTTTCGACTTCACAGCTCAAGGTGATATGATATTCTGTTTTCACACTGTTTTAGGATTTCCTGTTTGTTATTGCTCATGCCTATTATCCATCTGCCCTACAGAATTGGCCGGTGTGTCTACTGAACTGCAACAGCGACTCATCCCAGAGCATCTGAGAAAATGAAACAGTTGTCACGTTCAGTTACACCTCTAGGCAGTGTTAAATCAGTTTTTGGATGTCTAATTGCCACACAAGCCATCACATCCCTGCGATGGTCTGGGTGCTACCATCTTCTATATGCGTTAATTGCTTAATGGCTGGGAGGCTACTCAAGGATTTTAGTGATGGATCTGCGGATGGAATTGTGCTGTAGATGGAATAGGATTGCGTGGCAAGGAGGTTTGACATTTTATTAATTAACATTGTGATGTGTTAAATGCCGCAGTTTGAAAAATGAATTATCTACAGATTTGTTGTCTTGTTGTCATATATAGTTTTACCAGTGTTCATTACGGAGACTAACTGAATGTTATCAAGTAGATGAATTAATTAGGACGGCATTCAGTGTATAAATTTGTTCGCTCTATTTTTCTTTTTGTTACAAAGAATTCAAATTTCCAAGATATTTATGGTATATTTGCCAATTTCTATGTGCTTTTTCTCGTCAAATGAGATGAAAGAACCCACTTAAATTGTAAAAACTTTTAATTTAATAAGGATGCAATGTTGAGATCATTATGGTTGTTGAAAGGAATCCATCAAGTAATCACTCGAGCTGGTTTCATACCTTTATCAGCCTTTAATATCAAAGAAATAAACACGCAAGCTTTGAAATGACTGGCATCGGATATTCTAGGTAAATCCAATTTTTCTTTTTTCTTTTTCATATATAAGCAGTATTGATTATTGAAGATATTTTCCACTATATATTATGGATTGATGTCTAATAATATTGACCTATAGATAAAGAAGAAACAGAAAGAATGTACATGTTTCTTATCATGAGAAATTCTAAAGCTTTGAAATGCCGCTGAATTTTGAAAAAATTTGCAGAACCATTGACAGCCACTGAGCCGGCATCTGATTTCGCGTCTCTTGAAGAGAAACTAACACATTAAATGCTTTGTGGAACAAGATTTATTTTCTACCAATAGTCTCCACACGAACATTTTCCTTCTTGGAAATGGTGAAAACGGTTTGAATCCCTCAAGATAATGTGCCGAAGATAAACTCCTGATATGTATTTCATTGCAGTATGGCAATCACCACAAACCCGGAGATTCTTAAATATACGAATTGGTACTCCCTGAGGTACTGTCAGAAGTGCAAAAGCAATGGCCAACTTTTCACTGTGATATGCCAAACCAAGCTCCTTGCTCTCTTTATCCATATCATGAAGTGCAAAATTCATGTCTGGCACATAACCAGCTTCCTTGATCAATAACATGATCTCATCAATCTTGGAATAAATCTGAGCTGTCATTGTATGGTCTCTATCTTCCGATGTGAAGGTGTGCACTCGGCTGTTCATTTCAACCCAACTACACCCTGGTTCCTTAGTTATTCCCTTTGATTTCATTAACTTTCGAATTTTTGCAGCATCGTCCCATTTACCTGCTGCTGAATACATATTAGATAACAGAACATATGGCATAGCATTCATGGGTTCTAATTGAAAGAGTTTTCTTGCTGCTCTCTCTCCCAATTCCAAGTTCCCATGTACTCTACATGCAGATAGGAGTGCCTTCCATACAGTTGCATCCGGTTCTACAACCATCTGATCAAGTAATTCCTTGGCTTCATCGAGTTTACCTGACCGCCCCAAGAGATCAATCATGCATGCGTAGTGTTCGGGACCTGGTCTGATACCATAAACATTTTCCATTGACTCAAAATATTGCCGGGCATTATCCACTAGACCAGCATGGCTGCAAGCAAATAGTAAGCCAATAAAAGTAATGAAGTCTGGCTTTGTGCCACTAGCAAGCATCTGATGATAAAATTGTAAGGAATCCTTTCCTTTTCCATTTTGTGCATAACCAACTATTAGAGCTGTCCAAGTAATAACATCCCGAACTTTCATAGAGTCAAATACACGATTGGCATCTTCTATGCATCCACACTTAGCATACATCATTACAAGGGAATTATCCACAGATAAAGAAGATCCAAGGCCAGATTTCAGAAAGGTAGCATGAACTTGTCTCCCAAATTCCAAAACTGTCAGTTCTCCACAAGAACTCAAAATGCTGGCAACAACAATTTCATCTGGACAAATACCTGTGATTTTCATGTCACAGAAATATTTGAGGGCTTCTTCATAATAGCCATTGTGTGCATATCCTGTGACCAAGGATGTCCAGGAGATTACATCCTTGTTGTGCATATGGTTAAACAACTTAACCGCACAATCTAATCTCCTCAACTTAGCATACATGTCAAGAAGTGCATTTTTCACCAGCTTGTAATCCTCAAATCCGGTTTTCACGATCAAACAATGGACAGACACTGCATTTTGCTTATCCATATTGGAGGCAAAACAGTTTAAAACAGAAGGGAAAGTGAAATCATCAATCTTCATTTCTCTTGAATGCATTTTCTTGAACAAAGATAGAGCTTCCTGTTGGAACCCCTGCTTCACGCACCCAACTATCATGGAATTCCAAGAAACCACATCATCAACGTCCATGCCCACTAACAACTTTCTTGCGCTATTCAAATCCCTACATTTAGCATACATATCAACCAATGCACTCTGAACAAAAATGTTAGCTCCAAAACCACTCTTAACTATACACACATGCACCTGTCCTCCAAATTCACAGGCTGAAACAGCTGCACAAGCAGTCAATATACTAGGGAAAGTGTATTGATTACACTCAACTCCTTCAGCTTTCATGTCCCGGAAACACTCAATTGCTTTGAACCCATAACCGTTTTGAGAATACCCAGTTACCATGGTTGTCCAGGTCACATGATTTTTCCCTTCAGGCATCATTTTAAAGAGACACTCGGCTTCCAAAATGCACTTGCACTTCGCATACATGTCAACAAGACCAGTAACAACAAAAACATTAGAGTCAAAACAAGTCTTTATAACATACCCATGAATCTGCTCTCCTCTTTGAAGCAAACCCTTTGAAGAGCATAACCTAAGAACACTACCCATTGTGTACTGGCTAGGCTTTTGTCCCTCAATCAGCATTTTCCAGAAGAATTCAAATGCTTTAATATCACATCCGTATTGACAATACCCAGAAATGAGAGAAGACCAAGTGACGGATTTCTTTAATGGGGTGTCATTAAATAGATTTTTAGCTTCGGTTAATCTTCCTGAATTGGCATAACCAGCAATCATTGTGTTCCAGGTAAATTCATCTCTATCAGACATTTTGTCAAACAGTTCTCTTGCTTCATCGATTCGACCCGATTTAGACAAATCATTCAATACCCGGTTCAATTCAAAGGTAGAACGAGTGTTACTTGCAACATTGTAGACAAAACGATGTAATTCAAAGCGCTTGGTTTGAGAGTAATAAGACAAATTAAGAAATTTGAAATTCAATTTGAACATAACCGCTACTTTTTACTCGAGGGTTAAGAAAAGAAAAAATCAGGGAGAGTAATATCCAAAAATGTGGGTCCGTGTGTCTCAGAGAAGTGAATTCACATAAAGGCCTTAGTTTTGAAGCAACTTGGCGGGAATGAGTCGGGTCAATTCGAATACAGTTGTCGATTTTCGGCATTACATCCAATTGGGTAACCTGTTGTTGCCGTACATAATTGTTTTCAAAATTTTAAATTATGTTTTGGCATTTTGTTATTTGGATATTTGATATTAACCCTCCTGTTCCTGTCACCCCCGTTCACACCCATTCACTCTTTGTTCTCTAATTACTTACTCACCTAGCCTATCTTATATACTCGCTCCCAAGTTGCGCGTCTCATCACGTTCCAAAATTAGAAATAATACTAGTTTACTAATAGGGGGCTTGGCTGCGGGTCATGTAAGATTATTGGGTTAAATCACTTATATTATTTGATTATTATATTTAGTTGTCAAAATAATATAAAATATCGATAATCTTTAAATATCAATAGTAGTTACTGTTGATAATATCAGAGGTAATCTGATTACCTTCATTTTCTTAGGTATTGTAAGATTACTTGGATAATTTTTTTTTTTGTTATAATTTTATCCTTTATTAATATATTTTTAGGACAATAATGCCCTTATTTTTAAATTTATTTACATGAATCTTGCTTTTACCATTTCACCTCAATTAATTAACTTTTTTGACAAAATTACTTTTAAAATCAAAACAAATTTTAGTTTACCCAAGCCACCACCCCTACCCACCTCCTGCCACCAGTTGAACCACCGTTGACTGTCGTAAAAAGTTGTCGGAAGTCACTTGGACTCGTCATGAGAAGCTCACCGTGACCAAGAGGCCCCGATATGGCCATTTTTGGCCATATCGAGAGCAAATCTAGCTAGATGCCAAATTGATGGGTTTGGCCGTTAACATTCCCTGAACCAAACGCATCCTTGATACTAATATTTTAAGAGATTTACTTCCTTTCACAATCCTTTTTATATTTAATATATATACCTTTATTAATAAATTATATTATGTAGTTGATAAAAATCCCCATAACAATACCAAAAAACATGTAAAAATCTTTATAAAAGTATCGAATTTTTTGATAAAATACTTGATATTTTCTAATAACATATAAATAAATCCTATTTTTTTTTTTTTTTCATGATAGAGACTGTCCGAGTCAGTTTGCGCACATCTCAACTATTCTCTTGAAACCTTATAATTACCGTCAGGTATAAGCTTTAGATATCACCCCTATTAGGGGCTATGGGGACTTAAACTCGAAATACCATATAAATTCATATTCTTATTTGCTGTTTTATCATTAGATCATCCAGTGATTGTTTTTTTTTTAATTTTTTTTGACAGGGATAATTAATAATTTATTTAAAATATGATATAAATTATTAAAAAATTATAACATATTAATGTTTCATACAAAATTGGTTAGCATTTGCCTTAGAAATATGAAAATAAAATTGCTTTTATAAATTATATATATAAGTTTGTTATTTTATAAAAAAAAAAAAGGTAAAGGGAAAGAAGTCTGTGAGAGTAAAATATTATAGTGGGTTAACAAGCAAGCGCGAGTAGAAGGTATATTAAAAAGAGCATGAGGTGGGTAAAGTTGGTCCCGGGAAAAAACATAAATGACCCCGAAAATAACCCTCTTTATTTGTTATTTTCTGCGTCTAATTGAATTATATACCATCCTCTTCCTCTTCGTCTCATCTCTTCTCCTCCCACCAATTTTCAAACCAATTCATTTTCTTCTCTAAACCCTAATCCAATTTCTATCTTTCTGTTCACAATATGCACTCCCCAACTCTTCCACACGATAACCTCGACACCACACCATTTTTAACCCACTCAATTCCCGACCACCTCATCCGAAGCCGCGGCCTCCTCCGTCGTCCGCCTCCCCCTCTGCGCGGCGTCGCCGCGCGTCTCCTCAGACGCGCTAGCGGGCGTCGCATGATGCTGCGAGAGCCGTCTGTGCGCGTCAGAGAAACGGCAGCGGAACAGCTGGAAGAGCGTCAAAGCGACTGGGCCTACTCGAAGCCCATCTTAGTTCTTGACGTTATGTGGAATTTAGCATTTGTATTAATTGCTGTTGCGGTATTGGGTTTGGGTATAAACGAAAATCCTAAAGTGCCTCTAAGGTTGTGGATTGCTGGCTATGCTTTGCAATGTATGTTTCACGTTTTTTGCGTGTTTTTAGAATGTAAAAGAAGGCGTGAAGGGGAAGATTTGGTTTTTAGTGATTCGGTTTCTGGGTCCAGTAGTGAGGGTGCTGATTCTGAAGATTACGAACAAGACCACCTTCACACTGAGGATGGAACCAGGTATAACTGACAAGTTTTCTTTTCTTTTTCTTTTTAATTGTTTTCTTTCATTAATTAATTAATTCATTGTATTTTAATTAGCAAGGCTTTGTTAAATTGTCTTTTTATTTGTATGGCTGCAGTGTTGCAAAGAATTTGGAGTCTGCAAATACTATGTTTTCATTTTTATGGTGGATCATTGGGTTTTACTGGATAACTGCTAGTGCTGAATCTTTGACACGTGATTCGCCGCAGCTTTATTGGTTAGCTTTAATAGAATATTCTTTAAGTGTTTTGATTTTTGAGCTCTTTTTATTTAATTATTGATTTACGCTACTAATCAGATCGGTTTGTTTTGCAGGCTTTGTGTAATATTCCTTGCGTTTGATGTAGTCTTTGTTATGCTCTGTGTTGCGGTGGCATGTCTAATTGGTATTGCTGTTTGTTGCTGTCTTCCTTGTATACTTGGAATACTATATGCCTTGACAGAGCGGGTAATTCACTTTGAAAATTTTTAAGAGTTCTATAATTGTTTTTTTGAGTTCAAATTTTCCTGTTAAAGAGTGGCTGAATCTGTGCTTCATGAGCTAATATATTAATATATTATACTGCCCCAGATTCATGACTGTGCATATTTTACTGTTTTATGTGTCTATTTGAACATTTCATTGCCTGATTAAGAAAGAGGTGCTTGTTCTTGGAATACTAATTGCATGTTTACATTGATGTATTTGTTTAATTTGAAGTAGTGATCACCTTAATTAATTTTAGAACTTGGCATGTTTTTGGTTGGGAAGCATATATTTTTGCATGAATGATTTCAGATTACACCTTCTTACGATATTGCCATTGGCTTGGAGCATTGGGCAATTGTGTGCTTAATTAAGGCCATTTGGTAAGTCGAATCATGGGTGTGGCACGTACTTAAAATAATAGTCCTCTCTTTTAATTGCTATGCTGGTTGATTTTTTGGATTCTCCTCATTTGTTTGCCTATTGGGAATTGTTCTATTAAGTTCTATTGACCTCATCTGTTCCCCATTGTTGAATATCCCTACTTGAATTTGTCTACATTCTACCTGAAAACAGGAAGGAGCCACAGAAGAAGAGGTTGATCGATTGCCAAAGTATAAATTCCGGAGATTAGGCGATTTTCAGAAAGTTAATGGTGAAATTCAAGAATCTTTTGGTGGAATAATGATCGAGTGTGACACTGATACACCCACAGAACATGCTCTTTCCCATGAGGATGCTGTAAGTAACTTGGTGCAGTTATATATTGTTTGATAGTTTTTTCAAAGATTTTAAAATGTTTATGGAAATATCTTACCTTCTTGGTTTTGCAAAGCATGGTATTTGTGCCTATGGCTCTAGCAGCAGCTTGGCAACTCAAAACCAATAATTGCACACAACTCTTATTTTCTTTAAGGTTCCAGATTGAAATATAAATAAGTGCTATTTGATATAATTGTTGGCAGCAGACACTGTCATTTTGGGATGCTCAACAAACTGATAACAATGGCAGCACACAACAAAATATACCCAGCACATTAACCCAAAAGGACAAAATCAAAATATGAAAGGAAAAACAACGCTGGACTTTGAGGGCCAGCTCCTCCCTAATTGCTAACTTTGAGGGTGAGCTCCTCCCAAATTTCCCTATATTCTTCTCTCCTCTAATCTGCTCTCTCCCTCTCTTTTTATCCTCCAGCTCTCTCTCTCTCTCTCCCTAACTGAATTCTTTTGCTGTCCCAACCCTCATTCGCCACCTGTCCTAGCCTAAACCCATGGAAGTTTCCTGCCAACATCACCAAAATCCCCTACTTCACAACCTTATGTTTCGTACAATAGACCAGCACACTAAGGGTCTCATCAGATACCCTTTTAAGTTTTGGTGTTAATGAATGATATTCATGCCATTGGGTGGATATTTTTACCATATTTTTTACGCAAATATTTTGTGTAAATGATAGGAATGTTGCATCTGCCTTTCTGCCTATGATGATGAAACTGAACTGCGTGAGCTTCCCTGCTGTCACCATTTCCATTGTGCTTGTGTAGACAAGTGGCTATACATTAATGCAACCTGTCCTCTTTGCAAGTTCAACATTCTGAAAACTGGCAACCAAAGAGGCAGCGAAGAGGTATAGTAACTCAGGTTTTACATTTGACTGTGAATAGAGCCCTTCTTTGATGGCTGTCTATTATGCGTTAATGCATGTGGTATCTTGTTGGGAACCATGACCTCGAGTCCTGGAGGCAGCCTTATTGCAAAGTTGTGTAGTTTCAGCCTATTAGCAGGTGTTGCTTTGTTCTACTACTTCTAAGTGTTGTATGTATATTGATTATATATCTTAGTTGGTATGCTAGGTTATGAGAAAATGGTATAATTTTGTATTCATTGTAAATACTGTTATTTTCCTCTTGTATTTATGTGCGTGGTGTATTGTATCTTAATATATTGTAATTGTATACGATAAAACAAAAATTCAGTAGTAGCACTTCTGCAGTGTCTCAACTATTTATGTGCGTTATTGTATCTTCACATATTGTATGCGATAAAACAAAATTCAGTAGTAGCACTTTGCAGTGTTTCATTAACTTTTAGTCTTTTTGAAAAGAGAGGAAAAAAGAAAAGAGAGCTCAGATATGCTTTTTCTCATCAATTTGATCAGACTTTGGTGATGGACCCTACCATCACATGAGCAAGATGATCATCACAGCTCAAAGGCTGTTCGAAATTCGAACACTTTTTAAGGAGTGCATACCATACCGTACCATTCATCCACTAAACCAGTGGCGCCTGTTGGGATGCTTCCGTGTGGCTTATTATCTTCATCGGTAAGTGTTGGCATATGATAAAAGAAGAGCTGAGATGCGTGTGATCTCATTATGTAATTAGATGTTGGTGATGGACCCTACAATCAAAATAGTGCAATCATACTCACGACAACAGCTCGTCCCTGTTGAAGAATAGATTACTGCTCAACCACTAAGCCAGTGGCATAGTGCAATCAGCAATGACGGACAAAAAGGCAAGTGCTCAGATGCGCTTATTCTCATCGAGATTGGATGTTGTTGATGAACGCGGAATCCTCCTCACTGCTCAATTTTGGATGTTCGAAGTTCATTTACTCAGCCATTATACGACAAATGCTTCTTTGGTATTTTCGCTCTCTCTGAACACTGTTTTTGACCTTTTGTCCTCGTCAAAATCCTCACAGCCTAGTCTTAACACTATTTTTTTTTTTTTTTTTTTTTTTTGGGTAAATGGAAATAGTATTAAGAAAAAAAGAATGAGACCCCAAAGAGTCTCTACAAAAGTTTAAGCATCCTGGACATTCCCAGGAACAAAAAAAATACAGCATATACAAAAAGTAAAAACATCATTTACAATCCTGACTACTAGCGTACTATTTTTTCCAATAATCTCCTCGTTGAAATCCTCAAACTAATGCCTAATGTCTACTTAATTTTTGTCCAAGCCTCACTAGCGTACAATAACAAATCCTTTACATGATTCCACTTTTTATCTTATTCTTTTAAAAATGCCAAGTTATATACAACTCAAAACAATCTCTGCCAAAGGTGAAACCATAAGGTCATAACCATTGTTTTAAAACCCGACCGGTTTAATCGATTCAAACAGGAACCGGCTACGTCGGCCCTAAAATTGAGGGCTTTAGTTCACCCGGTATGACCTGCGGTTGGGTCGGGGTTGCTATAGCAAACCGCTAGTCCAACCGATTTTGGGGGAAACTGGGTGAATCAAAATTCAGATTCAAGGTGACTTTCGGCTAGTGTTCAGTGGGCAAACATGAATCAGGGTTAAGGGGTTTTGAAGGGTTGATCACGGTGAGTTGGGAGGTGGTTTTCGATTAAGTTTTAGTCGTCGAAATCATTGGAATTTGGCAAAGAAACGGTGAAACCCAGCTTCTAATTGCTAGCAATTAGGTGGGTGGAATGGCTTGGGAATTTTGGGGGGTTTTGTAGGGGAGTAGCTGGTGAGTCTAAGGGTGGTGGTAGTTAGAATTACTCGAAATGGTCGAAAATCGGCAAATGAAAGTCGATTGACGCAGTTGCCATGGCCAACGATCGATGAGTGATGAGAGGGGATAAAGAAAGGAGAGGTGGGGGTTCCCATGGTGGTGACGGGGTGATTTTGGGTGAGAAAACAGTTGGAAAAAGGGAAAAAGAGGTCGACGTCGATGTGTGCTAACGTGCGTCAGAAACAGTCACCATGCTAACGTGCACTAAAACAAAAATTTTGAATTTTTTTTATATGACACGTCACCGGTTTGATCGATGGGTCAAACTGGTCAACCTTGGACTCGGCTTTTTTGTCAGGTTTAACCTCAGGTTGGTTTTTAAAACATTGGTCATAACCATAAGCAATAAGCGGCGAGACAGAAAAAGTCATGATTAGTTCACCAATTCGAACAAATATAAAGGAAACCAATTATCGTATTTACAACAAATTCAAAGAAACCCCAATGGAATTATATGCTCAAATTGAAGTTGCCCAGTCAGCATACCACAGGAAAAAAAAAAACAAGTAAAATCTTTACTAGTATTTGAAAAAATTTCCTATCTAGACCAAAAACATTTAGTCATGATTTGGTGGCCAAACTGGAACCCCAATCACAGCTCCCTCAAATTTCCTCTCACCGATAGGGATTTCAATCATTTGCCCCGGAGAACTCTTGTATCCTGCCACCTTCAACACCGCATTGGATGAACACGCTGCATAATCAGGCACCTTGGGTTTTCCTAGCGAAGAACGCACCTGTTTTGGCATTTTAACTCTCACGGAAAGATTAATAATTCCATTCCTCTTCCCTTTTGTATCTTTTAGAATATAACTCAAGAATCGCAAATAATGCTCTGGAGTATAGTCTTCAATAATATCGGAAAGTGGTAAATTTCCGGTCCCTATTAGCCTATCACCTGAAGAAGTCTTGCATTGTACTTCCAGGGTTAGAGAAGTGGCACCCACAGGCAAAATGATCTCAAGAATTTCGTCCCATTTAGGATAACTTCCTCCAAGAGGATCGACTTTTGTCCCCCGATAGTTCCAAGGATCGACCTTGACAATCGCAAAAGCATTCTTTTTTACAGATCTGCCACCGATTCGTAGGTCTTCCGCTGACAAGACTTTGATCTCTAACGTGCGCGAAGAAGAGTTGTTCATGTTGAACTTTACAATCACAAATATGCGTGATGCAACGTAAATATATTACTCCACTCAGTCTTATTGTCGTATGAGTAGTATTATTGTTACGAAGGCGGAAAGAACGAAGTGAGAAGGATCCCAGATGGTTCAATAGAGGCCACGCGGCCCACGCCAACAACTTTAAAGAGGAACTAATTCCACACTTTCCATATTTACTTGCTTTGGAAAAGTTTTACTCAGTCTTGCCAAAATTATAATATTTTACCTAATCAATTTTTAATTTTAATATAATTATTATTTTCTTTAGAAAATATGGATTTAAAGGATTCCAATTCGTATCCTTAGTTAGTTGGATATCTGATTTCTCCATCACCTATAATATTTTAAATTTTTGATAATACATTTCAACTCAAATTTACTTATTCTTTCTACACGTTTACACCTTGTTATGCCTAAAAATAAGAGTTGACACATGCTGACATCATCTTCACCAATCATGATTTAACAGATCTCTTCACTAACCAGAATTTGACACAGCACCCAAAGATAATAAGAATATTAGCTGTCAAAACTCAAACCGCCTCAAGAATGAATTTGGTGCATGAGTTAATTTGGTAATTTAATTTAAGGATATACATAGAAGTCTTCAATGAATGGGAAGATATGAAGAATCTTCACGTCACCAGACGACTTGCAAAAACCACTCATTACCTTAAGTAAAACGGGTATAAATAGGCAGTTTCCCCCTCACAAAATAGAGGTTAGAGACACACAAATTATATAAAACAAATACCAAAAATACTATTAGAAAGAGACTGATTTAACATTCTCTATAACACAAATACTTGTAATCATAGATCCTAGATCGTGACCCTTGTAAACCTATGTAACGATCAGGAAAATAATACTTACAAATACAAATCACAATGAATGTATGAGTCGCTTATAAACATATAAACCATTATAAAAACTCTATTGTCAACTTTATTTTGCATATTTGTATGCAACTGTCATCACAGTATTTCAGACACTTTTGATAATCTGTTCTGACTTTTTAACACTTTACACGTATCAAATTATTTGTATTAAAATCAAATATCAACATTTTAATACGATCTGCTCCATTTGTATGCAATACATTTGTCATTACACAACTTATTCCGCAATGATCGGTTACTCTTTCTATATTAATAATACTAATTTATATAATTATTTTTCGTACTAGTTGGGGTTATCGACTTATTGGTTACCTATTTCATGATTAATGTTACTCAGCTAACGTGTTTTCTTTGGGCGTTATTGCCTTGCTGGCTCCAGGTCTCATTAAGATGGGATGCCACTTGTATGTGGCTTAAAGTTAGGATTACTTTTGACCGACCCATTCAAATGCACTACAGTCTGTTTGCCAGTGATTTCGTGCGAAACTAGGGTCGGTCTGTAATCTATACGAGGATGTCCTCATGAAAAACACGTTTATAAACGAAGTATAATTATTAATTTGAGGCCATTTTTTTTTTTTAAAAGAAGAATAAATATCACACGATAATCGTTATAATATTACCACAACAAAACCAATTTCACTAAACTTAAATTCGTTCAAGGGTACTTGTATAATTTTAATATCATGATCAATGTTATATAGTGAATTTCCTTAACCAAAAAAAAAAAAAAAATCAACCGATGATTATTTTCATCCTGTCGACATCATCATAAACGTAAAGGGGAATACGTCAGTCAGCTTTGACTATGTCAGTCAGTCAACATTATTTTATTTAGCATGTTATTATGACTTTGTCAACTTTCCATTTAGCATGTCATGTGTTGCAACAATACCACCACTATTACAATTCTGCATGAACACTATTCTCTAGATGCTCTCCTGTCTGGCTGTCTCTTTTCCCCTCCATTTAATTTTTTTAAATAACTGATAAAAGGTGAGAGAAAATATTTCATTGGGCCAAAGTTCATACCATCCAAACTGCATGCAATAAAACATAGGCAGCATCTATAATTAAGAATGAATTTGTTAACATAGCAGAAATCGCAAACAATTATGACACCAATTACAGATGCAGTCCAGCAATAGCTAGAATTCCTTTCTGTAAAATAATTACAATCATCAATCCTTTTGTCGAAAAATAAAAATAAATCTTTATGTTTCATATGCTGTTGTACGTATGTATGTATATAGGCCTCTCAATTTTCATAATCCCTTGGATATATCAAATAATATTTATGCACGATTTGTACCCCAAACAGGTACACCCCTCACCACTCCACCAACCGGAACTCCTAAATGTGCCTGAGATGAAAACGATGCATATCCCTGCACATTTGGCCCTGTGACCGACGATGTAAACGATGGATATCCCTGCACATTCGGCCTTGTAACCTGTAATGAACAAGACCCATATCCCTGCACTTTTTTATTTGAAGCTTGCGACGAAAACGATGGGTATTCTGTCTCCTTCAATCCTGTTTTAGACGAACTCTTTGCGTATCCTGGCGTCTTTACTCTCACTGAGACATTGATTATCCCATTCTTCTCCCACCTAGCATCCCTTAATCTATAACTCAAAAAGTGCAAATAACTCTCTGGTACATACCCTCCAGTAAAATCAGATACTGGTATCTTCGCAAATCCAATACTTCTGTTCCCTGAAGAACTCTTGGTCTGTACTTCTAAAGAGATATAGCGTGCATGCATGGGCAAGTCGATAACAAGCTTCTCGTTCCATGAAGGATACCCTCCTCCTAGCGTATCGGTTCTTGTTGTATGGCAGTTGAAAGGATCAGTTTGGACGATGACGAATGTGTTCTTTGTCACCAGTTTTTTATTAAGACGGAGATTTTCCGCAGATAAGACTGTGATTTCTACCGTGCGAGAAGACGAAGCCTCCATATTTGAACCGGTACTGTAATGCAACGTAAGCACAAAACAATATACTCGTAATTATGAGTATGTTTGGGAGATGGAATCGATGAAATCAAGTAAATAGAGGGCTTATGTGTGTGTTTAGGAAATTGAATTGATGAAATCAAGTAAATAGAGAGCTTATGCTTTTATATTGATGGCGATGGAAGGTCACCAGAAAGGCAAGAGAAATAGATACGTTGTTTCTGTAGTTCAATAATTCTGACCGTTTTAAAAGAAAAGTACTATTATGCAGCCGATCTCCTTTATACACGGTGAAATGACATATGAATGTCGTAAAAGACAGGGCAACGTAAAGTTTGACTCCACCCTCGTGGTCGTGGGTCTGTCTTACTGCGCTGTAGAAACATTTTATAATTAGAGAATTCCGGGGAAATCGTTCAGAAATTCAAACGTGGCGTGTAGATCTGTTTGGGGAAAATTCAACCAACTATCCTAGGAAGTACAATTCCAATTTCTGTTGTCCAATTTATAATTTGTAATAATATTATACTATTCCGCAGTGTACAAAATTTATTAATTTAATTTAATAATATCCATAAAGTCCAATTCCATTTATTCCTCATCTTTTATATTAACGTTAGATGCAATTTTTTTTCTTTTATAAAAAAAATTTCCCTCTCCATGGTTAAGTTTTTTTTTTTTAAAAAAAATTAAATGACTTAACTATATTATAGTATTGTATCAATATGCTATCTATATGAATTATCTAAAGATTTTATGTTTAAATCTCACAAAATGGTTGACTTATTTACATATTAAATTTATAGGACGTTCAATAGATGTTAAGGATTAGTTGAGATTTGCCCAAACTAATCCAAAAACACTTTGATTATTAAAAAAAAAGCATTGTATCAATATCTAATAGTAATTTAAAATTTGTAATTTAAAATGTATAAAATACATTTTTACAATATTAATTTCATAATAGTTAAACCCATAATTTTAATTAAGTATAAAAAAAAAAAAAAAGAGTAATGCTGCACGTTACGGGTCTTTCCTGTGTTTGGCGGCTAATCACTAGTGTATTCATTTAGACTCGTTACTCTTGAGTCACGATCGGGTTTCCTTGCCGCACCGTGTTGGGTGGAACAATCCATAGGAAAAAATATTTATTATTTCTTAACTAACCTTTTGATTTGATCAACAACCGAACCAATAACTCTTTGATTGTCCTATGGGTAATGGGCCTACATTATAAAATCTTCTAAGTATGCGACCGAAGAGAAGCATCATCACCACTTCGCAATTGCAAACGTATTACATAATAAATTGAAAGAAAAGCAGCTGTTGCATATAAATATAATACGCGACTGACTAAGTCAATGGTGGTTGGATTTGGATAAAATAAGCAGCATGTGGCTTCAACACCACTAGCGCAAGTGCGTGATTTGTTTAAGAGTAATGTTACAGTCATTGATGGTAGTACATCAAATTTATAAATCGAATAATGTAATAAAATCTTGATCGTTGATTAATGTTAAATTTAAATTAATCAACGATTAGAATTTTATTGCGTCATTCAATGTATTACCGTGAGTATTATTTTCCTTTTGTTTAATTATTCCTAGTCTACTGAAAGAAGTCTGCGGGTGAGTTTCCGCATGTTTCATTAATTTCTGGGCAACTCTCAAACATGTGGCTGGAATCTTCCATACACAGGAATTTCATCTCACATTGAAAGTTTCCTCCATTTCATCATCAATTAAGGTAAATCTACTTTGCTGGTAAAACACTCCTGCCATGTTCCTTCTTGACTCTTGCTGACCAGCATCTATTGTTACTTACAGTTTTTCCGGATAAAGGAAAGAGTAATGCTACAGTCACCGATGGTAGTGCATCGAATTTATGCATCGAATGACGTGATAAAATCTTGACTGTTTATTGATATTAAATTAAAATTAATCAATGGTCAAGATTTTATCACGTTATTCGGTATATAAATTCGGTACACTATCATCGGTGGCTTTATTATTTTCCTAAAGGAAATATCATTGCAAAAACTGAGCAGCCCACTGCTGCAGGAAAGACATATGTAAGAGCTACAGAATTATACACAGATCAACACGGATAGTTGAATCTTCAAGATCAAGACGACCAACTCAAGTACAGTTTTAATTTCTGGTACAAGAAGAAGAACTGAATTAATTTCTCTTCTTCCAAATTTATAGTTATACCAAAATATAATCAGATTTCAAGAAGATAATTAACAACTTAATATTCCAATTTAGTTTTGCTAAAAAATTTCAATAAAAAAAATCTGGGACTATCTATCTTTTAAGATGATTAGACTCTGTTGTCTACTGACACTGACATTGAAACTTGAGAGTAATCTTAAAAACGGTTTCGTTTTATTAAGGGTGGAAAAACGACATCGTTCCAAATCATATTATCCAGTGACTGACACTTCTTTCGGAAGAGAGAAATGGCTTCAACTACACATCTCTCGCTCATCTCTAAACTTTCACAACCACACCATGGCTTCGTCATCCCTCAAACACGAATCTCTCCTCCCACTACAACTCGACCGGCAACTTACCGGTTCAAATGTTCGGCGAGTCAGACCGGATTCTTCACCCGACTGGGTCGGTTGATTAAGGAGAAAGCAAAGAGTGATGTGGAAAAGATATTTTCTGGATTCTCCAAAACCAGAGACAACCTCGCCGTAATTGACGAGCTCCTGCTTTACTGGAACCTCGCTGACACGGACCGAGTCCTCGACGAACTCGAAGAGGTTTCAATTTTGTTCCACTTTATCGTTTTCTCCTCAAATTTCTTTTTCGGGAAAAGAAAGTGAATTACTTGTTTCTGAGTTGTAGGCTTTGTTGGTTTCTGATTTTGGGCCAAGAATTACTGTTAAGATTGTGGAGAGCCTGCGAGAGGATATACTGGCAGGGAAGCTCAAGTCTGGAAGTGAAATAAAGGTATTTATATTTTATTTATATTTATTTATTATTTGCACTATCAGGCGTACTTTATTATTGTTATTATTATAAATTAGGAAGCTTTGAAGAAAAGTGTGATGGATTTTTTGACTAAGAAAGGGAACAAGACAGAGCTTCAACTTGGTTTCAGGTTCTGAATACAGTTTAGGCTTTTGTTTTTGTGTTGTTTTGTTTTGGTTATATGAAGTTGTTCTTTACTCTTTGGTACTTTTTGATGTTTAGGAAACCAGCTGTGGTCATGATTGTTGGGGTTAATGGAGGTGGAAAGACTACATCACTCGGTGAGTCACAATATAGATTGCTATTCAAATAGAAATTTTAAAACTAGTTGAAATATGCAGTTTCTTGTAATCTTTCTTCTATGAAATATGCAACTTTTGTAGAGTAGGGATAGGGATTGCTATATTTTCTGTGTTAGCAAGCAAATTATGCCTTATTTTCTATAACAAGAAAATGATGATCTGACCAACCCCTTGCAGGAAAGCTGGCTTATAGATTAAAGAATGAAGGGGCAAAGGTGAGATGTTATTGCTTGGCATTGCTTCTATTGCAGTTTGATAAATCTATCCAAATCGTGCATGAGAAAAAAGAAAAAATCTAGAATTTCATCTGCAATAACGAAGTTCTTATAACTCCTCCTCTTGATGTTCTTGTATGGACCTAGTATAGTAGGAAAATAGTTTTTGTCAACCACTTGAAGTCATAGAACTGTTATGGTGCGGAGATTAATGTTCTTGACATCAAACCTTTAAGATTATATTTCCAAGTATATCAGGAAAATACATTATGTTTTCAGAGTCTATTCTGGTATCTGATATTGCATTTGCAAAATTGGTGGATATTTGGAGCTTGTATTTTGGCAGTCAGAAATAATGGAGGAACTGGATCTGAAGTCTATTTCTGAAGACCTACTATTATTTTGTTTTGTTACTTTCAAAGAGCATGTCTCAATTAAAAGTAGTGTTTGTAATCTCCATCACCTTATGGTTTAGAACTCTGCCAGATATTGATGGCAGCAGGAGACACATTTAGAGCAGCTGCTAGCGATCAACTTGAGATATGGGCTGAGAGGACTGGCTGTGAGATTGTTGTGGCTGAAAAAGAAAACGCTAAAGCATCATCAGGTAGGAAAAAAATGTCTAGTGGAATCTTGTTGCTTTTATTCTTATAGTGGCATCGAAAAATCTCGGACATGGTGTAATTACTAACATATAATCTTAAAGTGCTTCCTGAATAGTTCTTTCACAGGCTGTAAAACGAGGGAAAGAACAGGGTTTTGATATTGTTTTGTGTGATACATCTGGACGTAAGTACAGAGAGGTTCCACTGTTATTCATATATACTGTTATTTGCTTCTTAGTTGGTAAATTGTAAACAGAATCTTTATTGATTATCAGGCCTCCACACTAACTATAGCCTGATGGAAGAGTTGATAGCATGTAAGAAAGCTGTGGGCAAAGTTGTTTCTGGCGCACCTAATGTAAGCTCTACTCTTTGTTACCTTAACATCTGGCATTGAAGTAATTTTGGGATATGTGGCATACAGACACATCCTGTCCAACTCAATAGATTAAACAGTGAATTTCTTGCTTTTTATTTGGCAGCTACTGTGAGTTAAATTCTGTCATTAAGGACCATCCTCTTTGGTTATCTGTTAACAGGTTTCTCAAATTATAAATAATTTAATTTCAAGCATAATCATTAATGAATCTTGGTGTTCTTTAAATCTCTATCCCATCTGGTCCATAGGATTAGTTAATGCAAGTTTTCTAATACGTTTCTGATTATTGATTTTGGATAATGCATAAATGGTTTGAATAGGAAAATTTATTCTGATTTGTGATTCAATTTGGATTTGTGTATTGCCGTTTCCTATTATTTGCAGGAGATTCTACTAGTTCTAGATGGGACCACTGGTTTGAACATGCTTCCACAAGCAAGAGAGTTTAATGAAGTAATATTCCCAACCTCTTGCCTCCTGTGTTATTTTTCCTGATTTGTAGTATACTTCACACAAACATAAAAACCATAGCCAAGATGAATTGGAGGGGAACATCCAAGTTGTTTTGTTGACAGTCTAAAAGCCTCTCACATTCTTTTCAGCTAAAAGACATATAATTAACAGCCACTTGCTAAATTGTTTGAGCAAAAACTTTTCTGACAGGTTGTAGGAATAACAGGGTTGGTTTTGACAAAGCTTGATGGTTCTGCTAGAGGTGGCTGTGTGGTAACTCCCTATCTCAACCTTCATTGTTATATGGCTATGACTGCAGTGGTTGCCAACTCCATATCTCAAATCTATGATTTTGATAATCAGTGAGATTGTATGTCCCTCATATAGGTAAGTGTGGTTGATGAGCTTGGCATCCCTGTAAAGTTTGTGGGTGTTGGTGAAGGTGTAGAGGACTTACAACCCTTTGATGCTGAAGCATTTGTGAATGCCATATTTTCATGAGACGCAAAGTGTGGTGAGTGGACTTAATCCTGACTTGACTTGAGAGCCAATTGTCACAACTTAGTTGGCCATTCGTTTTACCACAGTTTGATATGAAAATCTCAACAAGTAATGCATTTCATTGGCCTTGTGATTTCAGATCCACTGTTTTTACAGTCAACTATAAGTTTTTCGTGTAAACCGGCAGAGGCAGGCAATTAGGCGCCACACCGTTGCTAACATGGCAGCATTTGGGGTTACAAAGTGCATAACAAATTCATAACGGCGAGATTTGAGGTTGTTTTGGCGGATTTGTTAGTTGCTGGTTGAACCGGGCATGATTCTTCCCCATCTTTTTAAAGCTGATAACCTCAATATGCCCTGAGCGAAAGATAATTTTGTCTCCTCTATTACCGAGACTCATAATTGAAACTGAAATGTGGACTTATATGTGCTTCCGAAATCTTAAGTCAACATAATATGTTTCTATTTCTACCACTGGGTATTGGTTTTTGATCGTTTATTTGTTGTGCAATCGAGTGCAGTTAATATAAATATTATTCCCTACGTTTCCCTATTTTCCTACTGTCGACTCTTACCAAAATGCATATATTTTTTAATATTCAAAATTCTTTTCAAAATCAAATCTTATTCTATTCAATTCAAAACTTTAATAATTATTTTTTTTAATAAAAGTTTTAAAATTAATAAAATAATAATATTATACTTACAAAGATTTCTATACAAAGTGAGATGATAGAAAATGAATAGAATGACAAAAAATAAATGGAAGAGTATAGTATTAAATTTATTTTTTCATTTATTTTTTGTTACATCATTTTGTCTGAAGATTTTTATAAAAGTTCTTTGTAAGTGTAATAGTACTCTTAACAAAAATACTTTCATCCACTCAAGCCATTATCCCTCGCTAGCAATCACCACCGACACCAATTGTCGGTGTCATAACGACGCACGACTGGTTGAATTTGACCGATCACGTGTCGATCTGTCTGTTTCCAACTTGATTTACAACGGAGTTGGCTGAAAACGGTCAGATCTGGTTGTCAACGGTGGCATATCTTGGTCATTATTGACAGCCAAACGATCTGATAAAAAAAAGCCATATCAACGCACGATCGACTAGAGACAGTTGGTCGTGCGCCATTTCGACCATCTTCTGGTGGTGTTTAGCTGCCGGCAATGTGTGGGTGAGTAAGAGTGTTTTTGTCAATTTATAAACTCTTATGATCAGAGGCGTTTAGTTAAATTAACAAAATTATGGGTTAAAAACAATCTACATATTTAACATATGTACCAAAAACTTTTAAGAATCTTATCATATTTTCCAAAAATACTATTCAACATAGGATGTTATTCTAAAATACTAAGGCTCCGTTTGTTTCATTTTTGGGAACCAAAAAAGTTAAACAGTAAAATTGCAAAAACTCACAATATTATCCAATATTATTCAATTTTTTTAAACCCCTAAATATATTTTTTTAAAATTACAAAAACACCCCTAAACCCACATTATACCAGATTTCGATCACCACTGTCGAAAGTTGGCCATAATTTGATATAATAGCACACTACCGACTGAATCTGGTCGATAGTGCGCCGATCTAGCCTTTTCCGACCAGATCTAAGGCCAAAGATCTGGTCGTTCTTTGGTCGTAACCAGACGTCAACGACAGCCAACATATGGTCGTCGTTGACCATCAAAGACTGTCGTATCTTTGACCGTCGTTGACGAGCAAATGCGACCAGATCTGGCCTTCAGCCGTAGATCTGGCCTTTGTCGACCAGATCCACCATGGATCTGGTCGACAAAGGCCATATCGGCGCACGATCGACAAGATTCAGCCGGTCATACACCGATACGGTGACTCCGACCACCCTTCGACGCTGGTGGCCGACTGTGATTATTCAATGGGTGAGTTGGGGGTATTTTTGTTAACTTTCAAAGTTTTATTATAGAGGTGTTTAGTAAATAAACAAACATAAGAGATATTTTTATTAATTTCTAAATCCTACATCGTAATACCTGCCCGATTCAACTTTTTTTAACTTTTTTTCATAAATTTTTTTCTAAAAGATGCAAAAAAGTGAACCAAACAAAGTCTATCGCAGCGCAGCGGCCATTACTATTATTATTCCCTACCACGGGACACCAGCGCCCACTTTTACAGAAATTTAGTATAGCAGCACAAATATTAGTCTTGAGAATATGAGACTGGAATGCGGTATATATATAACACATACTATTACTTGACAATATTAAAAGTAACACGAGAAGTAGAGGAAACTTCATAACTTGGAAATGGGTGTGTTATAAAAAGTAGCACGAGAAGTACAGGCTAGCTTCCCAGAATTCTTGAATTTAAACTCAATCGCCACCACTGTCAAATTTCTTCCACTCCTCACGACAGAGCAATCAATAATCAACTCCGCCTATGTAGTTGTGCGGTGAGGTATATGTCATTGAAATGCAAAAGTAGGTCACGCATAATGTTGACAGAAAGAAATATAAGCAGACTGCAAGACAAAGGGAACTAAGTCCTAAACGAACTTACATTTTTGGGGGCAGCGGAGAGATAAGATATGCTCAATTCGCCCAGAAATATTTCCTTATCCTCTCCCACAACAGTTCTAGCACAACCAATTGCCATTCGTTCTGATAGAGCTGCAACTGCCCCTCCATGTATTCCACCGTAAAAATTCTGCAAACCCAGACACACCAACGAAAGTACAATAAAACCAAAATAATAATAAATAAGTATTATGGTCACTGGTCAGCGATAAAATCACAATTAATTTCCGTAGCTCAACATATAACTCTTTAATTTCTATCATTTTCTCAGAAACCAAACAAAGATCTGACTTCATTTTCCGAAAACATTAGATGTGATTGTGAAAAGGGGAGAGTGATTACAGCGACAGCGGGTTTGACGGTGAGATGACAAGTGATGTGGCCACGTTGGATTTGGTGAACTTTAAGATGGCCGCCAACAATATTGGAGTAGAAATCCGTTGTAGAATGATTCTCTGGAATCGTAGAAGACACTCCCACACTATTAAAGAAATCGGTGATGTATTTCACGTGCTCGGGATCTGATTCTTCAGAGACTACAGTTGTTGATGTTGTCGACGGTTCCGCCATCGCCTCTCTTTGACTCGATTCGATAAACCAATCTGTGTGGAGTGTGGTCAACTTGTCTCAACCTGTTACTTTAATTCATTACTTTTTGCTTTTAAATTGACATTGGATTTTGGACATCATATCATTGAGCAGGCTGATTTTTTTAGTACTTTCAGACTAATGGGCCTACGATACGGGCCTTCGCTACGGAATCCAGCACTTTGGGGCTAATGGGCCGTCGATACGGAATCAAACCAGATATGACCTTGTATTATACACAAAAATAATGGATCTGTTGACATCCCACTAATAAACTAAAAAAACCCCACTTTTTTTTATAAATTTTATAATGATCAACTTATCCCTATATAAATTATTAAAATTAACCTTTAATTCTTTACATATGCTTTTGACACCGCAACATTATCTCATACACTATTTTTTTTTTATGCTATTCAAATCATCTCTATAAATTTATTGTTATTTTTTCTTCAAAGTATTGATAGTTATTTTAATATATATATTTTTGGTGTTATTTCGCTATATTATGTTTGGGGATTATTGTTTCAAATTTTCAATTCAATTATCTACAATTATCCTAGCAAAACAATGGTGGGATATGTAGATAACGGCATAAGTGAAGAAATAAAATGTGAATGAGGGAATTTATAAAATTATGGGGTGTCATAACCCTCATTTCTTAAAAACCTCATTTCAAAATTTTAAAATTAATTTTTTTTTCTACATAATTTTAAAACTCCACTTGTAAAAAAAAAACACCTTATTGGGCAAAATCTGGTCATATTAATTTCTGGTCGTAAACAAAAATTAAATAAAAAAAAAAAGGAAAAAATAAACAAAATTTAGAACCCTAAAAATATGTAATAAGGTATTATTATTGTTATTACAAATATATAGAATATAGATATCCAAATATTCACAAATTTATTACGTCATTGTCTAAATTGAATCACTTTAAATCTTCTAATTTAAAAAAGGAAAAGCACCGGGTATTCTCTTTCTGGCAACCCATACAAGCATCTGTATATACACCAAAATAATATCAATCTACAAAGACACAACAAAGAAGAACATTAGCTAAAACAGAATATCAATGAAGTAAATGGTAATATAATCGTAAAATACACCAGATAATTCTGATGTCATACATTCTCCCCATCAAATGACAATTTGATTTGCTAAGAAAATCTAGAAATATAATCTTACGTATATGCACCGGTTAATCAAGGATGCTTTTGAAAAGAAGAGGAGACAAAAGTTCAACGTCATCCTCTGTGCCATATTGACCGGGAAATCCAACTCATATTATAATGACTAATGAGCATTATGAAGATAATAGTATTTACCTTGTTTTGGTAGTTATGCACAAGTAATGATTCATCTTGGATGATAGTAAAATACAGTTGTTGAGAAATTACAACTTCGGAAGAAAACTTGATTGCTGCGGCAGCTAACTGGAATGGATAAGACATTTGATTGTAGCTGCTGTCACTGTGTATGCGAAATCATTTATCCATCAGCAGGTACATATATCAACGCAACAGCCAACACGTGTAGTCTGAGGTATCCTCTTTGAACTTTGGCGCTACATGGTTCACAAATTAAGGAATACGAACAAAATCTTTGGGATGTACTCGGATGATACAAAAAGCCCATTTTAATTATGTTTGGCACCAGAAGAATTAGCTGCAGCCTGCAGTTGGGGCTCTGGTTGATTCTTGCTCGTCATCAAAAGCATATTCCAGGCGCTTTCCTACTGACAATAAAGAAGCTGAAGTTTCAAGCTTCCGGATTTTGGAGGACAGGAAAGTGTGCTTAGCACTTGATATAACCATGGAATTGACATCATTGTTTCCACAGGGCCACCACTGTTGGACTTATCCGAATTTCTTTCGGTAAAGAAGCATCATTATCATTTCCAGTTTGTCTAACAGCTGGAGATTTCCTTTTCATTATAAAGACGGTGCTTATATGTCCTTGCTAAACCTCTCAATATGGATTCTGGACTCTGGCAGGGAACATATATTCCTTCACTCTGATTTGGCGGGGTAATTGTACTTGACGCATTCTGGATATAGTATCTGTACTCGGAAATCTACGGTAGTCAAAAGAGTGCTCAAATCGTTTTGTTGGAGTGGCTCATAGTTTAAGTCCAAGATTTAATTCCTCTATACTTTCAGGGCTCTAGGGTAGCTGGTAAAGTGTGTATAATCCTGTGATCTATTAGAAGAATATCAAGTCTCTTATCATGAAAAGAGGGGGAAATATTTCCATCACAACCAGAAGCACTTGAAGGAGTACTAAATGAGAAAGGCAATGACCAGATAGTCTTTTGAAGGCAAGAAATAGATAAGGTCTCCGGACTCATGCTCAGGGGATCTTTCTTGTAAATTTGGAGATTTCACAAGGTCACCAGAAGTAGTGGTACACAACTCATTGGGCTCATAAGCAAAGTATTAAGTCTCTGGATGTCTGAGCAGTGCCACCACTTTCTTGGCACTGTTCATCGGTCAGGTCACATACAGCAGCACTTTTCTCAAATACCATTCCATTGTGGTGTTGATTGAATAAATTGCTCTTTTCCCGTAACTCTACAATCGTTTTTATCTGAGTTGTTAGATGACTCTCCCTTCCTTCTGGAACACCCAGAGTTAAATCCAGTGAACAAGTATCGGGAATTCTTTCATATCAAAACTTTGTTTCAGCACCTCAGGGTTTCTGCTTTCTGCTTTCACTTTGAAATTGTATAGATCAACGAAAGGTTGAAGATAATTCCAATTTCTTACTTACGGAACAGTTCCAATGATTCTTTATTGAATTCTCAGTCCTGCAAATACCAAGAAAAATATGCTCAACCTTGTTCAGATGCAATATCCCAAAGTAAAGTGCAACTTCTTCAGTTTGCCATAAAATTGAACTGGTCAGACTAATGTTAGCTCGTATAAGTAAATGAAACATCAGAGTATGTCTGAACAGGATACATAAGCCAAAACACGTTCTTTACTGGATTTCCATAAACATTTTTCATAGCAAAAGAAAGTTCACAAAAAATATTTGGGTTCAGGAAGATATATTAGCATTATAATAGCAGCTTTAATGTTTCTCAAGTAATGCAATAAAACAAGATGACACCCTTTTTCGGCACCAGTCAAGAGTATTTACTCCTATGTTTTTCCCCATGCTTTCATGTATTTTAGAAATACCTTCCAGGCAGAAACTTGCTATCTCAGCCATTTGTTCCCATACGTTCCATGGCACTTAATAAGAGTTGATTCCTCCTCTTTGGTCCATGCAGTTCTTTTTATATCTGGATTAAATGGTTGTGCCATCTAAACAGAAAAATCAACAATTAAATAAAAATCTCTTTCTTCTTTTTAGGAGGAAAGGGTCTAATTTTGAAGAGAAAGAATAAATAAGATAGAGCTAAAACAGTGATTGTGCGAAATATAGCTAAAGCAACTAGAAGAGTGAAGGAAATAATGATATTTATCTGCATAATGCACTCGATGTAGTGAAGAACCTTTCTCGGCATTGCTTGCCTATACGGCCTGGCAAGTGTTTTGCTATCTCAGCCCATTTCTTTTTCCCCTGCTTCTCAACGAGTTCAATTATAAGATCATCTTCCTGGGGATGCAGAGGAAAAAAAAAAAAATGAGAAACAATAATTCTTTTCCCCAAACAAATAGAACTACTATGATTTGATATGAACCTCCTTGGTCCAGGGTCCTTTGACTAGATTAGGATTGAGAACCTTCTGCCAACGATGCAGGCACTGAACATCTGTCCTATCAGGAACACATTCCGCTGCCAAATTATCAAAGTTTATTAGAGCACAAGTCACCATAACAAACCGAGATCAGGCATGTGTTGTTACTTACCGATCTTTTTCCAATTTTTGCCCCTGAACTTTTCAACAGCAAATGCTAAAATTTTATCCTGTCAATAAAAGAACAAAGTTGTATAAACAGATTGTCAGCTGTCAATTTCAACTTCTTAGCTGAACATCAAACAATTAGAGGTTTCAAAATACATACCCCACTAACAAATGACTATGACTGTGTAATAAAGAAGTAACAATTAATATAGACACATATAGCACATGCAATTGATTGAAAACCCAATTGTTCAAGCAAAATAATTAAATAAGAAATACAATTGATCTCTATCTTTTCAAGCGACAACAATCGCGAAAAATAACCTCTACATACTGACCTCCTCCTCTGTCCAGCCTCCCTTTGTCGATCGTCTGGTAGGACCCGTCATCCTCCTAAATATACAACAAAAAACCTTACCATTGTCACAAAAATTTATGCATTGTAATCAAATATGAAAGACTCTGTACCAACTCTTTAGTATACTAGAATGTCAAGAAAATTCTACGTATTTTACCGTTGCCAAACAGATACATAAATATTTCTCTTTCTATTCATGAAACCATGCCAATTACCATTAAATAACGGTATAATAAATAATAATTAATACACACGAAGAGAAGAAACAAATAAACAAACCCTAGCATATAGACTTGCTTTACTTCAGCTTTCTCACAAGTAACCACACCCTCCTCCTCCTCCTCCTTTTTGTCATCAAAATCACTCTCTTTAACTTCTCCCATACTTTCACAATGACAAATTTGCCTTAATGAAGCATTAAATAATAAATACAAAAGCCAAACCCTAAATCATATATTTTAAAAAAACTTAAGGCCAACCTTGTAATTCAAGGTGAATAATGATAATGTCACAGCGGTCAAACAAGAAACACAGTAAAGAAAAGAAAGATGAAAGCAGAATCAAAGCAAGCGTTTAGTTTTGAAAGACTCCAAACGCTTCTTAAAACGGTTTATTGATTTGAAAAAAAAAGACTGTAACGGCTAAAAAGAAGAAGGAGAAGAAGAAAAAGGAAACAGATAGGGTTGATAGGAGAGTGAGATAATAATTAGAAGAAAACAAATAAAAATTCCGAAAAGATTGTTAAATAAAGAGAGGAAAAGAGAAGATTAGGTTTGGGCGTGAGAGAAAGAAAGTTCGCGGGAAAGAGAAGAAGTAATGCAGTAGAGTTTGCGAAAGAAAGAGAGTCCAAACGGCAATAAGATTCAAAATATGAACATGATGGAGACTCTATATAAGGCGCGTACGTTAGAAAGCCAAGGGAGCGATAGTTAAGCCTTATGTGAGGGTCGGTTGGTTTCGGACGGATACAGCGCCTCTGTGTATACAAACTTCACATACAAGAAACAAATTTAATATTATTTTATTTATTTATTTTTATTCAGATGATATTATTGGTACTGTAGTATAACTCGAAATAATCAACTAAATTAATTTTTTTTATTAAATCATTATTTCATTTATATATTAATACTACATTACTAAATAGGATAATGCATTACTTTGAATAAATATTTTGAGAAATCATTCTAAGATGGGCAACATTAGTTGTTAAGAAAGTAGCTTAGCAAAATAATAATTTTTACCCATCAATGGATAACAATGGATAGCCCACCGGTAAGGACAAACTAAGGAGATTGTAAATGGTTCAATTTGGTCCAACATACAGTCTCATGTTCAATTTTCCGTTGGACATAAAAATAGTATCTTTACCAATGATTTATTTGAAGATTGCGTCTTGAGGATCATGGCGGTGGATTGCTATGGGATAGTGGCATGCGTTAATTGATCTAGACATCTCAGTTATTAAATAATAATAATTTTTGAAAATGTTTTTAAAAATATGAAATTATTGGTGAAGAAATTAGCATAGCAAAATAAGGATATAAGTTAAATGTATAAACAATAAAATAAGTAAATATTTGGCTAAAAATAGAACTAAAACAACCAGAAAATAAAACTTTGGAGCCCATTAGCCCAAAAAAGATTCGTTAAGTGATGATTCTCAGTGCGCATAAACAGTGGCATCTTCCACACGAAAGTTCTCGTATCATACAAAGATTGGTGGCATCAAGTTCAAGGAGTGATGACTATTTGTATTAAAAGAAAATGTCAAAACTAAAAAGGGACTAGAAGATAATGCTGCTAATGAAGATGGAAAAAAATAGTGCTTAAGTAGCAATTAGTGGTGAAGAAAGGGGATGGAGGCAGGAGGAAATAATGGATATATCTGTCAAATTAGGAAGGATGGGTTTATCGTTTTTGCAGTGGATTTGCTTACCAAGTATCATTTTTTGCCCAAATATTTGATGACAGTATTTAGAACTTTCATGTGGAAAACTATCAAAGTTGGCCTCACTATCACTCCTGAGGTAGTTTTCTTCACCAAGATTACCCACTTGATATTTGATTATATAACATGATCATTAGCTAACGGGTGAAGTGCAGATAATCAAATTGAAAAGAGAATGTCGTATGATCCAGCCAATTTAAAGAAGGATAAAAAAAAACAATCAACAATTTCATGAATGAAAATTTTAGCAATCTTAAACTTTGTATTATTTGTGTGTCGAGCTCAATACCCCTATTTCTTATTTGCAAAGAGACGGTGATTCAAGAATTATAGGCTGAATATATTTGTGACCCCGGAAGAGTGTTATTTTCAAATAGTGATATTGTGTTTTGCCGATAGAAATTCCAAATTTATAATTGATTGTGTGTTGTGAGTTGTGTAACCTCGAGATACTCTTCGAATTGCTTTCTGTAATTTATTTTTTCAAAATAGTTCTTGCAATGGTAATCGGTTATGACTGCTAGGGACTTTTACATAATTTAGCTGGCCAAACGACATACACATACCCAAGATTTGGAGAAACAACAGATTGGTACCCAAAAGGTTTCAAAAAGACAAATTGATATCTTTTGTTAATGAAAAGACTAGAATGCCCTTTGAGAAATATTAGTCTAGTTTTTTAATTACGTTTAAACCCCTTAAGTTTATTAATTTCATCAAATACCATTAGAAAAGGTTTAAAAATTAACAAAAACACCCCCACCCACCCATACTTACCAGATTCCGGGGGCCACCGCTGGTGGTTGTCGGAATCTGTCACAACGGTCTACGTCACACCGTAAATGACCGATAATTCATTGACCTACCCTTTTCCGGCCAGATCCACAGTGGATCTGGCTGGAAAAGGCCAGATATGACGTGAAAAGGCCAGATCTGGCCGGAAATTGACGGCCAAAGAAATGGCCATCGTTGACTGTCAACGACGGCAAATCTTGGCCATCGTTGACAGACAACGACAACCATTTCTTTGGTCGTCACTTTCCGGCCAAATCTGGCCTTTTCACGTCAGATCTGGCCGGAAAAGGTCATATCAACGCCTTACCCACCAGATCCGATCAATCTGTGGTGTAACACAACTTTTCGACAGATTCCGGAGGTGGTGGCCGGAATCTGGCACCGCCGGTGGTGGGAGTGTTTTTGTCATTTTACAAAAATTTTATGTATTGGGGTATTTAGTTATATTATTAAACCTAGGGGGTTTTTAAAATATTTACAAAACTAAAATATCAAATTTTAAGGGTATTTTAGTCTTTTTATTAACAAAAGGTACCAATTTGTCTTTTTGAAACCTTTTGGGTACCAGTATGTCATTTCTCCAAACCTTGGGTATGTGTATGTCGTTTGGCCTAATTTAGCTTGGCCCAAACCGAAATTGATTGATAACCCAGTAGGCCAGTAGCCCAGAACCATGTAATTTCCCCTTACATTTTTCCACCTTCTCCATATCACAAAAGGTGGAACCTTGGAAAGTTTATAAATCTTAGGGATTTTTTTTTTAATTTTTTTTTATTTAAGACATGGATCATATATTCATATAAAGGTAAGGTGCTCAACGAGTACTCCAACAATTTAGGACGTTTAGTTTTTTTTTTTCTCCCAGGGGGATGCTTTTGGTATTAAAGGTGAAAGTTTAACTTTTTACAACATAAGGCTAACATCAATTTTGATAAAAATTAATACATATTTTATTTATACAAAATTTCTGTTTCGTTTTCATGTCATCTATTTTTAATTATTAAAATTATTCATAATTTTCGATTGTATTTTCGATCAAGATCAAAATTAAAGTTTACATATTTATTATATTCCATTCGCACTTTGCAACGCTACAAATGTACTTCTACCTTGAACACAATTCCGAAGGAGTGGTTCCACTTTACATGTTTTAATGATATTTTAAATTAAAGCAAAATAAATAAATAAATAACTCCATGGACAATGACTTCCATAAGAACTTCATGTAAGATATATTAAAGACTAAATTTATATATTATCATCATCATTATTATGTAAAATATGGAATAATTATTTACATACCTTTGTTGAGATTTGGTGTAATTCTTGCTATTGTTGTTCACTTTCACAAAAGACTCAATTCATTTTAGAATTTTTGAGTGTTTTTCTCATACTCACAATTAGGAAAAGCAATCCCTAATTATATAATCACTATCCAAGACTCAAAGTGGTTATTGAGGTGATTATCTTAAGTTATATCCATTTTCTAATGAAAGTGAATTGTAATTGTCCAAAACTAAGTGGCAGTTAATGGGCCACTTAGCCTTCAAATTTTGTCGCCATCATGTGTGATATGTCCTCTAAATTTCTTTCGTACAAACAAATATAATAAAAAAATGATACATAAATTAATGGTTTGATAATCATTAATGGAGTAAAAGAATCAATAGTATTAGGTAGATGTGAAAGCAAGATAAGCAACTACTGGATGTGGGAGTTACACTTCTTTTATTTATTATATTTATTTGTACCAAAGAAATTTAGAGGACATATCACACATGATGTGCCGAAATTTTGAAGTTCTTATGGAAGTCATTGTCCATGGAGTTATTTTTATTTAATTTGAAATATCATTAAAAGATGTAAAGTGGAACCACTCCTTCAGAATTGTGTTCAATGTAAAAAGTATTTTTGTAGCATTGCAAAGTGCGAATGGAATATAATAAATATGTAAACTTTAATTTTGATCTTTATCGAAAATACAATAAAAAATAATGAATGAATATAAATATATATCCATGCACAGAATTGATGCTTGTGAGCTATGCTATTTACTTCAATTCCCTTCTTTGTTTCTTCATTTAGAGTCGTTATCGTTGTACCTTCCTTAATTAATTTCAAGAAAGGAGAGCTCCAGAGAGCCATGCTACACGATCGAAGAAGAAGGGGTGAACATGATGGTATGAGTCCACAGAAATGTTTTGTGTTTAAATTACATTTCATAATAACATCCCGTTCATCATTAGCTTAATGCGTAGTTAGTGCAGGAAAAAGGGATTATTATAGCCATTAGTTCATCATTAGTATAGAGAAACCAAGATAAGAACTAAAGTGTAAGACCGATTCGCACAACTTTTATGACCGCTGCTTGTGGGAAGATATTATATAAATAAAAAACTATTAAGTGGGGATACTGACTACAGAAACAATTTCAGTTGTTTTTACTGTGGAAAAATGAAAAGCAGAGCAGTGGCCAGTGAGATAGTGAATTTAAGTGATCGTGTAAATGGCGGGAAAGAACTTTGTGGTTGACATGCATGCGTATAGTCTGTGTGTGTTTGACACCACGTGGCCCTTGTGCTTTTTGCTTCTCATCAGCTATATATATATATATATATATATATATCCCAGTTCCATGTCTCGTTTTGTACACTGATCAATTCACTTCATTTCTTTCTCTCACGCAGAACAATAACATTAATTGTTCGGTTTTGTTTCTCTTTTAAGCTAAACTTAGATCCATCAAAGAAACAAGACTGATATCTCTTCTTTTCAACCATTTCTTAGAAGCTTGCCTTGTTAATTTTTATTTACAGTACACAAACATTCAGTTAATCATTTTAAAGTAGAGTTGCTTATTTTTCTTGCTCTCTGTGATGGGTGAGAACACTGGCAACAATAACTACCTTCCTCAAAACCAAGTTTTTGATCTTTCCCTTGACGTGCATACTCAAGGCGGCTCCAATTCCTTGGATGACGATGGCCGCCTCAACCGAACTGGTAATTTACTCTTCTTAAAGCAAAAAGTAAATATGTTATGCTTTTAGTAAGTAGAAATGGTACTTCAGTTAACGTCTTTATTAATGATTCTTCTTTTTTCCTTTTTTTGAACCAGGGACTGTTTGGACTGCAAGTGCTCACATAATAACAGCTGGGTCGGGAATTCTGTCCCTGGCTTGGGCCATAGCTCAGCTGGGATGGATAGCGGGGCCAACTGTCATGATCGTGTTCTCTTTTGTCACTCACTACACTTCTACTCTTCAGCTGGCTGCTAGTTACCGTTCAGGGGATCCTGTTAATGGCAAGAGAGTCTATACTTTCATGAGTGCTGTTCGATCCAAACTTGGTAAATTTCACCCTGTGAAAATATCTACAAATCTACATTTAAGCAACTGCGTTTCACTCAAATATCTAATTACTTTTTCCCTTTTTTTTTTTTCCACAGGTGGAGTTAAATTTATGATATGTGGGCTTGGTCAATACCTGAATCTTTTTGGTGTTGCCATTGGCTACACAATTGGTTCATCTATGAGCATGATGTAAGTTTTATTTTATTTTTGTTTCTAATTTTATATATAAAAAAAAAAACCCCTAAGTATTCTAAATAGAATTTGATGTTTGTTGTTTTAGTGGCTTAATGAATTTCTGGTTTTGGTCAATCAGGGCTATCGACAGGCCTAGGTCAAACTGTTTCCACATAGGCGGTGGCAAGAATCCATGCCGCGTGAATAGCAATCGATATATGATTGGTTTTGGCGTGGTACAAATTATTTTCTCTCAAATTCCCCACTTTGATCAGTTATTATGGCTCTCCATTGTTGCTGCAGTCATGTCCTTCACCTACTCAACAATTAGTCTCGGTCTTGGCATTGCTAAAGTTGCAGGTGACTATGGCAATCTGCATCTGTAGTAGAGAATTTTATACTATGCTTGGATTAAATTTGCAGGAAGTTGTTGGTTATAGAAAAGCTAAGTTAAGTTTTTTGTTTACTTTATTTCCAGAAACTGGAACTTTCAGGGGAAGTTTAACTGGTATAAGCATTGGAACTGTTACTGAAACCCAAAAGATATGGAGGAGCTTCCAAGCACTTGGAAGCATAGCTTTTGCTTATTCTTACTCCATCATCCTCACTGAAATTCAGGTACATCTTCATTTTCTAATAAATACAAAAACAGAAAGTGTTTGATATATATTTCTTTTGGGACAATTTAGATGCTGATATAAACTAATGGATAATTGGTATGTAACAGGGCACAATCAAATCCCCACCATCAGAAGAAGAAACAATGAAAAAGGCATCACTAGTAAGTGTTGTAGTAACAACTCTATTCTACATGCTCTGTGCCTGCTCTGGTTATGTCGCCTTTGGAGACTTATCACCAGGAAATCTCCTCACCGGTTTCGGTTTCTATAACCCTTACTGGCTGCTTGACATAGCCAATGCAGCCATTGTTATCCACCTTGTTGGTGGATACCAAGTGTACTGCCAGCCCCTCTTCGCATTCATTGAGAAACAAGCTGCTGCAAGATTCCCAGACAGTTACTTCATTACCAAAGAAATTAAAATCCCAATTCCAGGATCTAGACCCTTCAGTCTCAACCTCTTCCGTTTGGTTTGGAGGACAACTTTCGTGATCGTAACCACTTTAATTTCGATGTTTCTTCCATTCTTTAACGACTTAGTTGGTCTGCTTGGAGCTCTAGGATTTTGGCCACTCACAGTCTACTTCCCTGTTGAGATGTACATAGCAGATCAGAGGATACGCAAGTGGAGCACGAAATGGCTTTGCCTCCAAATCCTAAGTTTTTCTTGCCTTGTTATCACCATAGCTGCCGCTGCGGGGTCTATTGCAGGAATTATTCTTGTCCTTATGTCTGATTACTAGTTCAGTTGAATCGAAATGGTATTCGCCATTCATCAACATTTTCCAAGACAAGGAAGAACTATAACGATTAGAATTTTCAGTTCTTGTTCATGTTCATTAGTTTTCTGTTGTTTTTTTTTTTTTTTTTTTTTCATCTTTAATCAAACGAAAGCAGGATATATATATAACTTTGCCTATTTTCCAAATGCAAAAATACAAGAAGTTAAGCCAATTAATGCTAGTATGTCTCCGTCTCTGTTCATTTATTGTACATCAATTAACTTCTCATGACACAACTGACCATCAACAAATCAGTCATCAAATTAATACCATCCAAATAATTGGCGGGATAATGTTCCATCGATCTGCAGCTGTTGGAAGAAATAAATATCAACTTGTAATTGAACTTCCCTTTTTCTATTTTCTCCATGCTGAAATGATATGCATGGCACCATATGCTAACTTCGTAGAACCATTCGAAGTGCCTATTTATAATACGCTCTCAAAAACAGGGAAAAAGACAAAAAAAAAAAAAACACATGGGTCAGTCTGCGGGACCGTTAAATGCCATGTTCTGAAAAATTTTCCGATTGCTATCTCTGTTCAGACTGAAGAAGAAGCTCAATTTGATCATAACTTCAACAATAAGTACAAATGGGAAGATTTGAGAGATGGATCAGATTCAGAATCGCTTGAGTTGTTACAGTAGAAGGAGTGAGCTTTCTTTGGAGAGTAATGTTACCCTTACCTACTCACTTTACTCACTTCTCTTACTCACTTTTGTAAATATATAGTATAATACAGATATTATACGTATAGTATGGATATCATATCTCATTTTAACAAAGTGAGTAAGAGAAAGTGAGTAAAAGGAATGAGTAAGGGTAACATTTTTCTTCTTTCGAAGGCACATGTACACACCCATAATTTACCGTAAAGACAATTTGATAGTCAAAAGATTTGAAAATGACATGTACCAATTTTATGTCCAAATCTATTAATAAATCCGTTTAAGAACAATATAATAATTTTATATCCAACCAAAAAATAAACTTTAATATTCATCATTAATTTTAAATTAATCTCTAAATCCTTAATTTTTTTTTATCCTCTTTTTTTATTTCATTTTTCTCTTCTCTCTCTTCTCTTTCTTTCCTTTCTTCTCCGTCTTTTCCCTCCTCCCCTTCTCTTTTTTTACTTTTCTTCTCCCTCTTTTCTCTTCTCTTTCTTTCGTTTATTCTCCATCTTTTCCCTTCTCTTTTTTCTTTTTCTTCTCCCTTTTTTTCCTTCTCTTTCTTTCCTTTTTTCTCCGTCTTTTGAGACTCAAAAGATGGAGAAAAAAGGATCTCAAAAGACGGAGAAAAAAAGAGGAAAGAATGAGAAGGGAAAAAAGGGAGAAGAAAAGGAAAAAACGAGAAGGGTTAATTTCATGTGCTTCAGATACTGGTCAAAATCATATAAATAATACATATATATTATAAAAATTTATGTGAACGACAATATTGGTGAAACAAGTGGCAGTAGTGGGGAGAGCCTCCACCCTAGCGCCCCAAACGGAGATTCATGCCAGTAAGCAGGCGGCGGTGTGGGCCCACTAAGTCAACGGCCATGAAAATTAGTGGGTGGAGGACTTACCTAAATTAAACAATAAATAATGTTATCTTTTCCATTTCATCATAATTATAATGGACATTAAAAATACAGGTGATTCTTCCAGACTTCCACCAATTGCGAGCGATTCACTTTATATTTAAACTAAATGGAAAGTTAAAAATGAGAATCTCCAAGAATTAGGACAGTTGATTCTTCCTGATTCACTTTATATTTAAACTAAATGGAAAGCCCGCACATTACGCGGGTATATTTATTAGAAGTTTTTAAAATAATTTATAAAAAGTTTTATAGCAATGAAAGCAACCAATTATATTTAGTTATGAGAATTGTTAAGTATAACTTTTTTTAAAGGTAAATTATGAGTTTATATTTCGATGAACGTAAAAGGACTAACACCAATTTTTATATTTTTATATAAATGTTATTTGTTTCGATAAATGTGAAAGGACAAATATGAATCTTTTGTCTTTTTATTTAGATATTTGAAATGGCAATATAATGTCATTATATAATTTTTATTAATATTTACAAATATCATACACTAATTAAAATCCTATACATTAAAATAATGTAAATTTTATTTATAAATGAAATTACCTATAAAAATTAATAATATTATTTACACTTGGTTTACATAAACTCTATTCCATTTGTTTTTTTTGGACAAATCATCACTTAATCCCTAAACAAAGAGAAAAACTATGAAAGTGACTGTTAAATATGGAAGCTTGAAACAACGTCGTTTAAGTAACATTAATACGGCGTCGTTTTAGGCATATTAACTTGGACGAATTCAAACCACAGGATGCACTCCAGATCTAACGGCCAGGATCAATCACGAAGTCAAACCATATATAAGCACATGTTCGTTCAGATTTGGCAGAGTGATATACAGTTGTTAGGGTTCTCTGTGTCTGCTCTTCTCTGTGTTAGGGTTGATATTCTTCATTCCAAATTGTGAGTTAAATCAGTCGAGTGATTAGGGGTTTTAATCATTTAGGTGAGAGTGTTGTTCTCTCGGGTTAGGGATATTCAGAGAGTATCTTGTAAGGCTGGTTGCTATTGTAATCGGGTAGATCTGGTGAGTGTTAAATCTGTGTAATCTTGACTGTTTCTGGTAATTGAAGTGCAGCGAGCTCATACCGTTCTTGAGCTCAACGTGGATGTAGCTTATCCATAAAAGGATAAGTGAACCACGGTAAATCGTGGCTTGTCTGTGTGTTTGATTTTGTGGTGTTTTCTTGTTTCTTGGTGTAATTGTTTTGTGTTGATAGATCAGTATTAAGTTTTCGGCTATAACAGTGGTATCAGAGCCATTTCTTGAAAGTGAAGTTCGTGTTTTACAAAATTAGGGTTTCGTAAAATTAGGGTTCTTCTGAGAAATTGGGGGTTTTTCAAATCAATTCCTGTGAGTCTCCAATTAAGTCCTAGAGAGTCAATCTTGATCGAGTGTGAGGGTATATCGGCTGGAAGACCAGTGACCGCCTTAAAAATGCATAGCAGTAATTGGCAACCTCTGGTGTAACAACGCCTCGTACGCCTCAGACTCACCTTCTTTGTCATTGTTTCGGTATAAGAAGTTCTTTTACGAAATTAGGGTTTTGTGAATTTGGGAATTTTTTGTTAAAGAAACAGAAATTAGGGTTTCACAAAATTAGGGTTTCGGAAATTGGGGTTTTGTGAATTGTTTACTTCNGGCTACACTGTCGACCTTGTTTTTGATGCTTCTGTACATGATACAACTTTTTGTATAAAGAATGTATATGTTTAATAAAAGAAAAATTTGGGCCCAACCTTTTTATGCTATTTTATATGTATTTCATTATGTACATGTTTTATGAGTATTTGAGTAGGAAGTGGCTATTACAATGACAAGCATATCAGGAAGAAGGATTTTGAAGTGGGGCAAAAAGTGTTGTTGTTCAACTCTAGACTTAGGCTATTCCCCGGAAAACTTAAGTCTAGATGGTTCGGACCATTCATTATTACAAGGATTCACTCATCCAGAGCAATGGAAGTTACACGTGAAGAAAAGGACACTTTTACGGTCAATGGACAGAGATTGAAGCCATACATTGATGGGGTGATGAGTTGCAAATCTATCCCAATACGGCTTGACATTCCAACTTGAAAAAATTAAGAGAGTCGAGCTTACCGACTATAAACAAGCGCTTCTTGGGAGGCAACCCAAGTGTTTAATTTTTTTATTAATTTATCTTATTTCAGTGTGTTGAATGTTTTTTATTCTTTTTAATTATTATTATTATTTTTTTTTTTTTTTTTGTTTTTTTGGGTGATAGGAAATCGTTTGGCTTAAGGGGAAATGTTAAGCAAAGGTGCTGAGAAAGTTTTAAACAAAATGGATGTCTAGCTTAAGGGGAAATGTTAAGCAAAGGTGCTGTGAAGAATAAGTGAAACAGAGTAGTAGTTTTAGAGAAGCTGGGTCTATTTTGTAATGATTGTATAAGCTACATGGCTTAAGTGTAATTACATAATTTAAAAGCACTGCCATTTTGTAACAAATATTGGCTATATAAGTGCTTATGTACTGTAACATAATTAGTCAATAAAATTTCCAGATTCTGCTTTTCTTCGTTCTACAGAAGCTTCCCCTGCACTTTTCTTTTCTTGATTTCTTTACAAAATCCTTTAGTGCCACTGTCCGATATTGTACCCAGTGTTGACTTGATAGTAGCTGGGCTTAAGGCTAGGGAATTAGAGCTTAAAACTCTTAAGAGGAACAATAGCACTCTGTTTGTGAAGGGTATATTAGAATTTGGTCAGTCTAGTAAAGGATTTCAGCTTAGTCAAGGGGGTAAGAATAAGAAGAAATGGAAGGGAAACAATAAAACCAAAACAAAAAGTAGGAAGTGTTACTACTGTAACAAGACAGACAATCTACAGAAAAATTGTTTTGACTGGAAAAAGAAACAGAAACTAGGAAATACAGAGAACAACCTAGCCACCACTAGTAACCAAATGGATGAACCAGAAGTCCTAACAGTGTCAATATCTGACACTACAAAAGAATGGGTTTTAGATTTAGGCTGTACTTTCCATATAACTCCTAATAGGAGTTAGTTCCAAGACTTTGAGGATTCTGATCATGAGACTGTATATATGGGAAATAACCAAGCATGTACAGTTAAGGGTATTGGCTGCATAACCCTTAGATTAAGTGGGGGAAAACTGATCAGGTTAACCAAAGTCAGGTATATCCCTAACTTAAAGAGAAACCTCATATCTCTAGGCATCCTGGATGAAGCAGGCAGCTGCTATAAGGCAAACAGTGGGTGGTTGAATGTCTATAAGAATGAAAACCTTGTGTTGACTGGAGAAAAGAAAAATGGACTCTATATACTTTGTGGTAGATTCTATTCTAATTGTAACAGCACAACTCTTGGGTCTTCAAATTTATCAGTAACTGAAAAGTGGCATTTGAGGTTAGGCCATATGAGTCAGAAGGGAATGGATGTTCTATATAGGCTAGGACAGTTTGGGAAAGATACTGTCACTAGTTTACAATTCTATGAAAATTGTGTACTTGGTAAACATCATAGGAACAGATTTCCTAAGGGAGTTCATCTAGCAAACAACTGTTTGGATTATCTACATTCTGATTTATGAGGGACAGAAAAGGTTAAATCTCATGGTGGAAACAGTTATTTTCTCTCAATCGTAGATGACTTCAGTAGAAAGGTCTGGGTATTCTTACTTAGGTCAAAAGATCAAGCCCTAGCAAAGTTTAGAGACTGGAAAACTTTAGTTGAAAACCAGTCTGGTAGAAAGGTCAAAGCCCTTAGGACTGACAATGGGCTGGAATTCTGTAATTTGGAGTTTGACAAGTTCTGTAGTGAAGAAGGGATCTTGAGGCATAGGATAGTTAGAAATATCTCTCAGCAAAATGGGGTTGCTGAGAGAATGAATAGGACACTCCTAGACAAAATTAGGTGTCTATTGATCACTTCAAACCTCTCAAAAACATTCCAGGGAAAGGCAGTCTCCATAGCTGCCTATTTAGTGAATAGGAGTCCCTCCACAGCTAGACCTGGCAAAACGGGTGGGTGGGTCGGGTACGGGCCGGGTAAAACGGATACGGGTAAAACGGGTACGGGTCCAAAACGGGTGGATATATACGGGTCCAGTATTTTGGACCCGTGCCCTACCCTATACGGGTACGGGTGGACCCGCGGGTGGACCGTTTTTTCTCTCTCCAGCTTTTTGTTTTGACAGTTTCACCCCTAACAGTTTTCAATTATGACAATTACACCCCCAAAATTCCTGCAGTTTTAATTTTTTACATTTACACCCCCTAAATCAACTACTCTAAATTCAATTCAATTAAGAATATAAACAAATATGAACCAAAAAAAACAAATAACACATAAACAAACAATAACATATAATACAAAACTACAAATACCAACCAAAACAAACAAATACAAAATCACTAATACACAATTACACATAAACAAACCAAATAAGTCAATAAACTATAAATACCAATTAAAATAAACAAATACATAATCCAATATTCAACAAAAAAATTCTTAAGACAGCAAATGTTCATTCCACAGTGGGCGTGATAGAGTCTCTTGATTCCACGGTCTCGAGATCAGTCAATGGCACATCAAGATCATCATCCGAATCATCTTTCACCTCATTATCTACAAAACAATGATCAACTACAAATATTAATAAATGTAAATAATAAAATATACGAAATATTATGTTAACATGTTACCTTCAAACTCATATCCATATAGCCAAGTTCGAGTGCATATCAAAGATTCTGCATTTTTTGGTCGAAGTGAGCTTCGATATTTGTTGAGCACTTTACTACCAATACTAAAAGCGGACTCTGAGGCAACGGATGTTATTGGTATTGCCATGATATCACGAGCCATCATGGTAAGTACCGGATAACGATCACGATTATTCTTCCAATGATCGAGGATATCCAAATTCTGATATTTGACGCGATCAAACCTCATCTCTTCCAAATAAAGATCTAACTCGGATTTCTTAGTGGAAATGAAAACACTCTCATAGCTGTCAAAAGCCTACATCATTTAAACAGTTAAGTGTCAAAAGTTAAAATTAAACAATAAACAATACTTTATTTATCATAAGAATATAAAAACTAAAAAGTATAGTGACTTACAGAAGAATGATCTACACGCCTACTAGAAGTAGAACTACTCGCAGGAGAAACAACTGAAGGTGAGGCAGGAACTTCTTTACAACATTTAGCCTCGTAAGCTTGAAAAAGCTTTTGCAAGTTATTCTTAACAGTCTCCAACTTCAGTACGGCAGTATTTGAATCATAAACTTTGTTGAAAGCATACTCCACAAACTGAAACTTGAGACGTGGGTCAAGAATAGTTGCAATCGTCAACACAAAACTATAAGAATCCCAATATTTTGTAAATTTTGGGATCATTTGTTTTGCCATGCTCTTAACAACTTCATCCTCACTCGTACTCTCTTCAATTAAACGCAATTGAATTTCCCACACACATTTCAAGTACAAGTTTGCTGTAGGATATTTAGAACCTGAGAATAAAGTCGTAATATCATTAAATGGTTCCAAGAACTTGCATATCCTCTCCCCCCTATCCCATTCTTCATTTGATGGACAAAATTTATAACTAGGATCTATTGTTGACAAAGCCACAAACACGGGACGAAATATTAACGCTGTATCAAGCATTAAAAATGTCGAATTCCATCTAGTGGAAACATCCAATCTCAACCCCATTGAGCTTTTCACTCCCATTTGTACAGCAAGTTCTCCAAACTTGATTCTCCTAGCCTCAGTTGCTTTAATATATTTCACACTATCTCGAATCTTATTCAAAGCAACACTAGCAGCTCTTAACCCTTCTTGAACAATAAGATTCAAGATATGTGCAGAACATCGCACATGGAAAAATTCACCTTTACATAACAAAGCATTCTGCACACAAAGCTGGTTCCTCAAGATATCCTCCATCCTATCATTACTACTTGCATTATCCAAAGTAATTGAGAAAATTTTCTTTTCAATACCCCACTCTTGCAAGAAATTCATGATATTTTCTGCCAAAACAACCCCTGAGTGTGGAGGAGGAATATGACAAAAGTTCAATATTTTATTCTGTAACTCCCAATCCTCATCTATATAATGAGCTGTCAAAGAAATATATCCCTCAGTTGTACCAGAAGTCCAAACATCAGAAGTTAAGCATATTCTACTTGTCAGCCTCCCTAATTCAAGCTTAGTTTTTTTCTTCATCCTTTCAAATATTTTTAAGCAATCCGCCTTAGCGGTGTTCCTAGAATAATGCACAAGCTCATTACACACATATGAAAAGACTCTCCTAGTTCCTTGATTCTCCACATATGAATATGGATAGTTATGTTGAATAATTGATAAGGCCATATATTCACGAAAAGTCTCTTGACTAATCTTTCTACTTTGCAATCTATGATTATGATCAATCAATAATTGCCCTACATCATGGTTGGCACGTTTTGGACAATTCTGTATATGACGCTTCATATTTTTAGTCCCATGTGTGGCACTACCATATGCATAAGATTTACTGCATGCCTTACACCTAGTCCTTTCAGTGTTATTCTCAACATATATCTCAAAATAATTCCAAACTTCTGATGTTTTACGTTTATTTCTAGAACTAGTTGTAGGAATACTAGAACTAGAAGGAGGTGGCATTACCCTAGAAGCATCGTCACTTGCTCTCACGTTGACCATATCTGTATCTATAGTTTCTGAATCCGCCATGTCAATGCTTGAGACTAAAAAAAAAAAAATATATATATATATATTAGGTCTCTCACACACACTCAAAGGATAATACAATAAAATAAAGAAACAAACATCAAGAATTTAGTGCTGATATCATATTCATTTAATCACTGTACTTATAAACCAATTTATCTTTTCATTTTTGTTTAATTATGACTTGATTTCCGGATTTTGCAGGAGAGGGAATGGTAGTTGAAAGTTACTGTTGTTTAATTAATAAACATGTTTCATAATTTCAGGATCTTTTCACCATTATTAACACATTGCTAGATCTTATTATCCTGTATAGATTAACTATATATTAATTGGTTATTATCCTGTACGGCTCATGGCATCTAATTATTATAACTCTTCTTAAATAATTTAAATTATATAATATTTGAAGTCTTGTTTTATAATCGTGCTTAAAAAAACTTAAAACATAAAGGAAGAACCTAAGACTAATCTGGATTAAACTATGACAACTTTGCTAGCCTGACCAACCCTGCCGCTACTTCTTTCTTCCACTAAAGCAAGATTGGTATACGCATCACATATGTGATTCACTAATGACAGGCTTAAAAAGTCAATACAAATATGCTACACAAGATACAGAATTAACTGGGAAAAAGAACTTGGCTTAAAGCATGATACTTAGAGAAATTCTATATATAAATTAAAATAATTAAATAGTAATAATAACAGAACCTGGCTATAAGAAAACTACTCAAGGTAATAAACTAAATCTTCCAATCAAATGGATAATAAACTAAATCCTGTGAAGGCTACGATCACAATATTGCTTGTAATTACTGTAAATGACCTTATCGAGAAAAAAAAAAATTGTTTTGAATCACAAAACATCGGAACTATTATTGTATATTGAACATTCTTTATAAAGGGTATGACAGAAATATGGATCTGAAGGTTTTTTTTTGGGGAAATTTGCTATCTGTTACACATCTGAATAAGGATACGGAATCGAAAAAGAGCTTTGTTTGACAAAATTCATCTGATTCTAGCCAGTAATTTAACATGTATCTAAGGCAGAGATCAATTAGCATTTCGAAAGTTCTTTTCTTACCGGTTGAAGTTAATTTTCTTATAAGTAGCAAGGAAAGTATTTTCATGCCAACCAAACAGTAGTAAAGGTATTCTTACTTATCAAACTCCTAAATTCCACAAAGTTTAGAGAAAGACAATTTAGAAAAGGCATGTGTATGAGTCACTCTCGAAAACATTGGAACATTAACAGAGCCTGCATATCAAATGATATTTTGAACAGAATGATTAATTCCTATCAACATAACCTTTATGACTATGGTCATTAAATCAGATTTATTTCAAATGCCCTTTTCATGCAGCATCTAGCACAACAGTATACACCCAGAAACCAAAAAAGCAGTTGGCTTGAAATTCTTTAGTTACTAATCTATTTGGATGAGTGAAACCAAATACACACAGCAAAATCTAAGCTTTCAACAACTAAAATAAAATAAAAAATACGAACTTCTACATATCTTCTGTAACAATTATCTGAAGCAACTCTACATATCTTCTGCTTCAACCATACAAAAAAATAAAAAAATTAATCGAAAAGGATTTGTTTTTGAAGAAACCTGTTTTTGACGAAGTGACGATGCGGCAGATCAGAGATGAGATGTTCAGATGAGAGTGAGACTGTGAGAGGGAGGCGTGACCGTGATGAGTCTGATGAGTCTGATGAGTGATGACTAATGAGATGCGTGAGAGGGAGGCGTGAGTCGCGTGACTGCGTGAGTGTGAACTGTGACTCTGTGAGAGGGAGGCGTCAGCCGCGTCAGGCGTGAGAGGGAGGCGTGAGACTGTGAGAGGGAGGCGTCACGGCGTCAGGCGTGAGAGGGAGGCGTGACTGCGTGAGCGAACTGTGAAGTCTTCAAGTCTGTGATAAAAAATTTTAGGGCTTCATTCAGTTCAGAGTCTTCAGACATTGAAATTTTGAAATGAAGCCTTGCCAAATACGGGTGCCCGCGGGTGCCCGCGGGTTCACCCGTATGACCCGTGATTAATTGGACCGGGTACGGGTACGGGTCACAAAAAATGGGTTTAATTTATTAAACCCGTACCCTATATTTTTTACCCGGGTACGGACCGACCCGCGGGTCCATACCCGTTTTGCCAGGTCTATCCACAGCAATAGATCTAATCAATCCAGAAGAGAGATGGTCTAGAAGAAGACCAAAACTAGGGCATCTAAGAGTGTTTGGCTGTGCAGCATATGCACACACAGTAGGGGGAAAACTAGAACCAAGATCAACTAGGTGTGTGTTCCTTGGATATCCCGAGGGCACAAAAAGGTACAGGCTGTGGGATAGAGAGTCACCAGGGGTCAGGATCATAGTGAGCAGGGATGTTGTGTTTAATGAGGGAGTATTCCCATGCAAAGGAACTAACCCTGATGCATGTACCACCAAAAGCATAGAAACAGTCACCAGTCAGACCAGTACCACTCAGATTGAGGTGGAGCCCATAACCCATCAATTAAATCCACCTCAAGCACAAGCACAAGCACCCCAGCAGCCTGAAATTGAAACTGCACCTGAGGAACTTGATCAAGCTAAAGATGAAGAAGCAGAAGAGTTCCTAGAACCACAACAACATGAACTGACAAATTATCAGTTGGCCAGAGACAGAACAAGGAAAGAGATAAAACCACCCTCAAGGTATTCATACGCAGAACTAATTTACACTGCTCTTCTTGCAGGTACTGAGGTGCTGAGGTCAAAACCTGATACATATCAAGAGGCCATGGAATCCAAGGATAAGGACAAATGGAGAACAGCTACGGAGGAGGAAATGCAGTCTTTAAAGGTAAATGAAACTTGGACATTGGTTCCAAAACCAAGTAATCAGAAGTTGACCCAATGTAAGTGGCTGTTCAAACTTAAAGATGGCATTTCCATAGCTGACCCACTTAGGTATAAAGCCAAACTTATGGCTAAGGGGTACACCCAAATGGAGGGGATATACTTCAATGAAGTCTTATCCCCTGTGGTAAAATACAAACAATTAGGATGATGTTGTCTATAGTTGCATATCAAGACTTGGAATTAGAGCAGTTGGATGTTACCACTGCATTCCTTCATGGAACACTAGAGGAAAAAATCTATATGAGCCAGCCTATGGGGTTTACTGACCCTGAGTTCCCAGACCATGCATGCCTTCTAAAAAAGTCTCTATATGGGTTAAAATAGTCCCCTAGACAATGGTACAAAAGGTTTCACACATTTATAATAGGTATAGGATTCACTAGAAGTCAATATGACAGTTGCTTTTATTTTAAAATGGACAATGATCTACCTATCTACTTGCTTTTATACGTTAATGATATGTTGTTGATTAGTAAGTCAAAAACCCAGATTAGTGAATTGAAGAAGAGGTTAAATACTGAATTCAGCATGAAAAACCTAGGGAATGCCAAGAAAATTCTAGGCATGGAAATAAATAGGGATAGAAAGAGATGTGAACTTAGACTGCAGCAACAATCTTATCTACTGAAGCTAATCACAAAGTTTTGAATGACTGGTGCCAAACTTGTGTCAATGCCCCTAACCAGTCAGTTTATACTTAGTAAGTCCCAATGTCCCAAAACTGAGTCAGAACTGTTGAAAATGGAGTCTATTCCATATGCTAATGTTGTGGGGTCACTGATGTATGTCATGATTAGTACTAGGCCAGACTTAGCCTTCGCAATTTCCATGTTAAGTAGGTATATGTCCAACCCTGGTATGGAACATTGGACAACTTTAAAATGGATGCTGAAATATATAAACAATACTGTTTGTGTTGGGCTTGAATACTATAAAAGAAATACTGCATTTGATCTGGTTGGGTTTGTAGATACTGATTTTGCAGGTGATAAGGATGCCAGGAAATCAACAACAACATATTTCTTTACATTGGGTGGAAATTGTATAAGCTGGAAATCGCAATTGTAGCCAATAGTAGCACTGTCTTCAACAGAATCAAAGTACATTGCAGTAACTGATGCAGTCAAAGAAGCCTTATGTCTAAAAGGAATTATGACAGAGGCAAATCTAATTGGTGGAAAGGTGACAGTGTATTCTGATAGTCAAAGTGCGATTCATCTAAGCAGAGATCCAGTGTATCACGAAAGAACTAAACAAGTGGATGTCTGCTATCACTTCGTAAGGGATCAAGTTGCAAGCGGAATCATTGATCTTAAGAAGGTACCCACAGAAGAAAATCTAGCAGACATGGGCACCAAGATAATCAGTCCATCCAAGTTCAAGCACTGCTTGAACTTGTTGTATGTCAAATAGCCTGGAGTGATAAAGAGCTATAATGGAATTGAACTGAGCAAGCTACATAGAGAGGTTGTTTCCAATGCTTCCAAGGTGGAGATTGTTAAAATGGAAGCCTGAAACAGCATCGTTTTGGGTAAAGAAGTACGACGTTGTTTTAGACAAAGCAACCATAATGAATCTAGACCGCAGGATGCACTCTAGATCTAACGGCCAAAATCAGTCTCTTAGTCAACCATATATAAACTCCTTTTTTGCGCAGAATCGTGTAACACACAATTAGGGTTTTCTTTTTGTGAGATTTCTGAGTTAGGATTGTGAGTTCTTTGCAGATTGTTTGTGAAATCAGTTCGAGTGGTTAAGGAGATTAATCATTCGGGTGAGAGTATTGTTCTCTCGGGTTAGGGATAATTAGTGGGTATCTTGTTAGGCTGATTGCAATTTACATTTGTGTAGATCTGGTGATTGTCGATTTTGTGCAATCTTGATTGTTCTTGATAATAGAAAATGCAGCGAGCTCATACCGTTCCTGAGCTCAACATGGATGTAGCTTATCCATAAAAGGATAAGTGAACCACGGTAAATATTGTCTTGATTGTGTGTGTGTGTGATTTAATCTTGAATCTTGTTTGTGGTTTGTTTGTGTTGGCGAATTGATCAATTAGGCTCGAGTTCTAACAGCATTGTTGAGCAAGTTTTCTTTATATTCATCTTCAACCTTGCATTATCTTTTGAGCTAATTGTTCTTTGAAAATCCTTTGAGGTTTATTTCATTTTTAATCACGTTGCATTATGTTTTGGTAAGCTTAAAAATACCTTACTAACCTTTGTTGTTTGAGCTTTGTTGGAATGTGTTTCCTTGATAATGCTTGATGGGATTTCGAGCTGTTGGAGCTAAAGTATGTCTTTGGTATTGAAGCTTGAGTGGAGCTCAAGGCTATCTAGGCAGTTTCTTGGTGTGAAGTTTGCTGTGTTAGAACAAAGTTTAATCAAAGGGTGAAGTTGAAGTGTTGTGACAACATGGAGTTTTCTACAACTGATGCTTAACTTTGACTTTGTAATTGAAGTATAATGTTTATCATAGTGGATTTGCTTCGTCTGGACTTAGTCCTATGGATGTAGGCATTTGGCTAAACCATGTAAAAATGATTTGTGTGCTTTACATTATGTCATGGATGTTTAGTTTATCTTGATGACGGATGAACAAACCCACATGCACATATGAACATGTTTAACCCATTCTCATAAAACTTTCGGATTTCAAATTATTTTTTTGGATTAAAGTATAAACCTTATTTCTTTTAAGATTCTTATCTTATTGAACTATTAATCTTGACCTGACACTCCTCATCAACTTACAAACGAATACAGTAAAAATAAGCTAATATGAAAATGAACCCAACTTTGAATCGATAGGAGAGAAATGCTCACACTTGAAATACTCAAATATTCCAAACTCCAAATAAGAAGTAATCAAGTTGCAGTGTTCATGCAGAAGCATTTATATCTCTTTAAACATGTTGACCTGACACTACTAATCCCTTAAAAGATTTAAAGGAAATAGGGAAAATCAAAATATAAATGTGGAGGCGTAAAAATCATGAATACCTTATATTTAGTGTTTAGAGCAAGATTAATTTGGAGTGTCTTACAATGTTCTTTCTTCTGATAATCTAGCACTGAGAATTTATTACGAGATTGAATAGTTTTTATACTAGTCAGAGCCCAAAGACTTCTCTAGAAAATCACAGTATAGATAAGGGAAAAAAATTTGTGTAGGTTAATGAATCCTCCAAAACGGGTGTTTACTATGGTTTATAAAAAACATTAATATTTAGGATTATCTTTGAAAATAACTCATTGAAAGATGGCAAAGATTTTTGTTGACACTTGATTTTAGACGCCAACGACTCGCACGTGAGAAGCGCTAAGTGGACTTAGGAATCACACGTGATGGATCCATGAGATTTGAATATGGAGCTGAGATTATATATGTTGCAAAAAACATAAATAAAAGATTGGCAATAGGGGTTTTTATAGTGGTTCGGATGCTCAACAAGCTACTCCTACATCCACTATTATTTTATTGATCTCTGACTATTTCTATGATATTGCCCATAAGGCATACAAAGATGAAGAAATACAGTGTTTACAAAGAGAGAAAGAATTGAACTCTTATCTATGGTTAGCTCTCCTATGCCCAGCCCCCCTCTTCGGGAAGAGAAGTGCCAATTTATACACCTAAACACTCAATGTAATGAGTGTTTTGCAAGTTGCCTTGACACATGAAAGGCTCTCATCCATTCATTTCTTGAAAGGAGATAGGGTTGGTAAAAATATCTTTGAGGAGATATGGGCTTGACAGCTAGTGTAGAAAGACATTTATTAGGCTGACATAAGCATGACTTTTGAGGCATAACAGAAGCCCCCCAGTTTTTGGAGTACATAATCGCGCTTCAAAAACTAAGGTATTTGATCTGAATGGTTGCAGTCTCGAATTGAAGAGCTCGAACTGAAATCTATTAGGAGCTCGACCTGAAATCTGTTAGGAGCACGACCTAAAATCTGTTAGCAGCTCGACCTAAAATCTGTTAGCAGCTCGACCTGAAAACAAAACGAGCTCAATCTGAGATCAAAACGAGCTCAATCTAAGCAAAACGAGCTCAACTTGAGAGCAAAACGAACTCAACCTGAGAGCAAAACGAGCTCAACTTGAGCAAAACGAACTCGACTTGAGAGGTCATAACGAGCTCGACCTGAAAGGTCATAACGAGCTCTACCTGAGCACATCGAGCTCGACATAAAAGGTCATAACGAGCTCGACTTGAGAGATCATAACAAGCTCTACCTAAGAGCACAAGAGATCAGCGATTTCAGCGTGTGATCAGCGATCTGAACACGCGATTTGAAGTTAAAGATCAGCGATCTGAAGCCGAGAATCAGGACAACCTGGGCGTGCGATTTGGCCACGCGATCAAAGAATTCTGATGCGTGCGATCTGCGATCTGGCCACGCGGTTGGAGAATTCTGATGCGTGCGATCTGCAATCTGGCCACACGATTGGAGAATTCTGACGCAGGTCTGAGATCTGAGCATGCCATCAAGGGATTTGGACGCAGGCTTGAGAATCGGACCTGCATGGGCCACCAAACTGTTGACACTCGATTTTGGACGCCAACGACTCGCACGTGAGAAGCGTTAAGCGGACTTAGGAATCACACGTGATGGATTCATCACGTGTGATTCCTAAGTCCGCTTAACGCTTCTCACGTGCGAGTCGTTGGCGTCCAAAATCAAGCGTCAACAATTTTTGATCGAATAATATTTTATCTTTAATTATATGCTAAAATAATTATAAATATATGTAATGATTTAAATCGAAGGGTAATCATATGTGGCCAGTGTGCATGACAGATAGATTAGACATCAAAAGAATCAACGAATCACGACCGTTGCTTACTTTTTTTATTTTTATTTTAATAAAAAATTCTGTTTAAATCTCAATGAAACAAGGGAATTTAATTGAAAGAGATGCAATGTATACTTTATCGTAAGTGGTTCATGGATTCAATACTTTAAAGCACAGAGTGTTCCATGGATTCAATATAGAATATCTTCTTATATAATAATTAGGTATGAATAGACAAATTTGATTATTAATATATATATTTATAGAGGAATCCTATGTTGCTAACTCATAAATTTACCAAAAATATTTATAAATACAAAGTTCAAAACATATATAACTGCTCCTATAACAAGACATTAGTAGTCGGTAACACTATATCATTCCACAAAAATCCTACAACTAATAAGATGCTAAATATTTAGAGATAACATGGTGTATTGTACCAAGAACTCAATGAGAAATGTTATTTCATTCACTTATGGGTAGCTCAGCGATAAGGATGAACTAAGGAGGTTGCAAATGGGTAGAACCTACAGTCTCATGCTCAATTCTCCGTTAGACACAAACAGACACATAGTTACATACAAACATGTGAGTTCAATTGAACCCACTCAACTTTTTACGAAAATTAAAAAAAAAAAAATTTATGTTTTATAGAATTTACAATTTTGACTCATTTAAATTCATACTGAACCCACTCAAATTTTTTTTATAAAAAAATGTTTTATATTTTAGAATATTTACAATTTTGACTCTACTTAAATTCATATTGACCTTTCAAAATTTTATTATAAATTTATCAACTTAAGTGTTTTGAACTTATTGACTACAAGTTTTGGCTACATCCTTCGGCACAAAAGTAATATTTTTGTTCATGACTTACCTGAAAAATTAATTGATGTGCGCATATGTGCGCATAACTTGATCTGAACCTTGGTTATTAATAATAATAAAAAAAAAATGTTACTTCTCAAATTAATAGGCCCACTCTTTATTTTATTAAAAAATTTATATGTGCTTTTGTCATATTTTATAAATATTCATGAGTGATTGAAATTGAGATAAGATAACTACCCTCACTAGCCGGCCTCTATCAAATAAGTGATTGTCAATTTATCTTGATCAACTTTGACTTAGCTATTTGACTTGTTCTAAAAGCTGAAGAAGTTTTGCGTCGAGCTCGAATTGTGATTCCTGTACCAGTTCCTGAAGACTTCTTTTTCATGAAAATTTTAAGCTTCCGGGGCTCAGCTGAACTCAGTAGCCGACCCTCTTCTTGCAAAAGAACTCTGTTGTGTGGAACCAGAGTTGCAGCTCGATGATGATGGTCGTGAGCTGAACTTGGAAGAGACAAAGAGAAGAAGAGGATAGAGATGAGGAAGAAAGAACTCATCTTGGACATTTGTGGTTTGAAGAATTTAATGCTTTAGTTTGGGGTTGAGGGTTTTTATGAAATTGATTTAATGTGTGAAGGGGATTTTATATCCTTCGACGGGAAAAAGAAAAAAAAGAGTATTGAGAATTAAGAGGAAGTGGGCCAATGGAAACCGTGGCGAAAGGCCGAAAGAGACCTGACAGCTAATATTTTGTTTTAATTAATAAAGACGATTTTTCCTTTTGTAGATGTAATTTTGACATATCTACGAAAAATAGTATAATGCGGCGTTTAAGAATGTACACCAGCGGGACATGAACACGATTTAGTTGAAAAGAATTGACTACGCGGGGGATTTCGGTGGTGAGAAAGTCTCAATTTTTGTTCTTACAGTTATACCATTTATATTCTATTTTGCAACTTCTAAATTCGATGTTAGAAGCTTGTTAAAAGTCATTGTTTTAATATTATAAAATTTAGAATCTTTTCTGTATCACGAAATAACATATTAAAAGTATCTCAAGTTAATATATGTATTTATATTATATTAAAATTAAATTTAAATATCGTCAATCACATATATTCGAGAAAAAAAAATTCGTTATGTCAATATATAGTTGGTTTGTCAATTAATTTTTCGTGATAAACTAGTCTGAACCTCAGTTATTAATAGAAAAATGTTATCCTTACAAACACTCATACAAAGTGATATCAGCAAAAAGAAAAAAACAAAGAAAAAACGAAAAAAGAGAAAGAGAGAGAAATCATGAAAATCAAGAGTGAGAATTATCTTTGTATGCTTCCTTTGTATACGTTTTTGTAAAACTAGCATTGCTTTTATTAATAATTTCTATTTGTGGTGTATGTGATAAGGTACCCTTTTCTTATTGAATCAGTTTGAACTATTAGTTGCATGGTTTGTTCAGTATTATTTTAACCATGCATTAATTCAATGACTCAATTGTATGTAGTTTTATCAAAAAAAAGAATCTATAAATTATGTAATAGTGTATACAATCGAATTATATAAACTATTCTCGACAAATTAATCTAGCACTCTTAGATGTTTCATATCTTTTCTACCTTAATTTGTTTAATTTATATTTAGTTTTAAGTACTCATATCATATTATATAATACATTCATTTGTATCAATGAGTTTAAAATGTCCAACCGTGTAGTATTATTCGTATTATTAACATTTCATTGATATTGAGAAGAAAAAAAGGCCAATAATATTGAATGTAAGACTCAGATCACATAAGATGTGCGCTAAAAATTAAATGTGTATGAAACTTAATAAGAGGGATAAGAAAATGAAATCAGATTCTGACTTTTCCTAATGGAATTCATGGTCAAATCAAAATCAAAATTATAATTAAATAATAATATCTCACAACGCAATATCTTTTCATCTAGTATGAGAAAATCAAAATTATTCTATTATTTATTTTTTATAAGATTAAGGACGCCCCTGGCGGCTAGAAATGAGGAAGATGCATCAAAAGGATAATTAAGGGGCCGAAGGACATGCACCTGCCTCTAGTTTGCCATACCAAAAAGTTTGAAAATGACAATTACCCACTTTCTATCCATCTCTTTTAATAAAATCTGTTTAAGGGTAATATAATAATTTTATACCTATTAATTTTAAATTAATCAATAAATCCCTAAATTTTTTTATCATAGTTTTTTATTTCATTTTTCTCTTCTCTTTCTCATCTTCTTCTTCATCTCTCCCTTCTCTTTCTTTCTTTTCCTCCGTCTTTTCCCTCCTCCCCTTCCCTTTTTTTACTTTTCTTCTCCGTCTTTTCCCTTCTCTTTCTTCCCTTTCTTCTCCAGTTCTCCCTCTTTTCCCTCCTCCCCTTCTCTTTTTTCCTTTTCTTCTCCCTCTTTTCCCTTCTCTTTCTTTCCTTTCTTCTCCATCTTTTCCCTCCTCTGGTTCTTTTTTTTCCTTGTCTTCTCTGTCTTTTCCCTCTTCCCCTTCTCTTTTTAACTTTTCTTCTCCCTCTTTTCCCTTTGGTCGCTAGGCAAGAACCCGACTTTTCCTCCAGTTTTTAAATTTTTTCAAATTTTTATAATTTTTTACAGTTTGGGTTGGAAGTGTCTGAAACTTGTGGTGGTTTGTGGCGGTGGTGATGGTTGTATTTGGTGGTCTTTTCCTCTTCAGTTTTTTAATTTTTATTTTTTTTCAAATTTTTATAATTTTTTACAGTTTGGGTTGGAAGTGTCTGAAACTTGTGGTGGTTTGTGGCGGTGGTGATGGTTGTATTTGGTGGTCTTTTCCTCTTCAGTTTTTTAATTTTTAATTTTTTTTCAAATTTTTATAACTTTTTACAGTTTGGGTTGGAAGTGTTTGAAATTTGTGGTGGTTTGTGGTGGTGGTGATGGTTGTATTTGGTGGTTCTGGTGGCGAGTTTGGAGCTGGTGGAGGTCCTGACCGAGAAGAAAGGAAGAAAATAGAAGGGAGGAGGGAAAAGAGGGAGAAGAAAGGAAAGAAAGAGAAGGGAAAAGAGGGAGAAGAAAAGGAAAAAAGAGGAGGGGGGAGGGAAAAGACGAAGAACTGGAGAAGAAAGGAAAGAGAAGGGAAAAGAGGGAGAAGAAAAAGTAAAAAAGAGAAGGGGAGGAGGGAAAAGAGTCAAAAGACGGATAAAAAGAAAGAAAGAGAAGGGAGAGATGAAGAAGAAGATAAGAGAGAGAAGAGAAAAATGAAATAAAAAATATGACAAAAAAAGTTTAGGGATTTATTGATGAATTTAAAATTAATAGATATAAAATTATTATATTATCTTTTCTTAAACAGATTTTATTAACAGAGTTGGACAGAAAGTGAGTAATTGTTATTTTCAAACGAACTTATCGTTATCCTAAACTATGGTAGGTGCATGTCGTTCGGCTTAATTAAGGAGATTAGATATTTGCATAATAGACCGAGCCCACATTAATGTTATCATATATGGTCAAACTGTCAAAGCCACCGAGGAAGCCATCTTTCAACTCATTGGGACGCGGCTCCTTTGACCTGATCTCAAGAATTTTAATATAAAACATGGTATTTAAAAAAAAATTAAATTAGAAGGAAATTATTACGTAAAAATTAAAAATTAATAAAAATATCTCTTATGATTATTTATTTATTAAATACTTTTATAATAAAATATTAAAAGTTAACAAAAATATCTTCAATCCATCCATTAAATACGGATAATTGACCATCACCATCAGAGGATGATCGGAGTCACCGTATCGACGCATGACCAGCTAAATTTTACTGGTCGTGCGTCAGCTAGATTTGGCTATTGACAATCATATCTGGCCATATTTGGTCGTTAACAATGACCAAATATACGGTCATCGTTGATTACTGTCTACGGTCAATGACTGACGGCCACATCTTTGACTGTAGATCTAGCCTTTTTTGGCCAGATCCACTATAGATCTGACTGGAAAAGGCTAGATCAATATACTACCAGTTAGATTCAACCGATAGTGTGTAATTATACTAGATTTCGATTAACTTTTGTTAGTGGTGACCAGAATCTGGTAAATGTGGGTTGTTGGGGTGTTTTGTAATTGCTAACAAAATTAAGGGTGTTTAGAAATTAACAAATTTAAGAGGTTTAAAAAAAATTGAATAATATTTTAAAAATAAGTTAATTTTACTGTTTAACTTTATTGAGAAAATTAACAATAAAATTTGAAAGAGTGTACGAGTATTAGACTTTTTTTTACCCAAATAATAGTTTATAATACTTTTCTATCCAAAACGTTTCAAAATAAAATTTTATTACCGAAACTTTATAACCTGCTAATAGTTTCCGTTAACTACAATGGTAATTTTATTATTTTTATGTCATTGTCAATTACTATATACCCACTTTTTAAATATAAAACTACTAATATGCCCTCATATAATATAATTTAAGAATAAAATTTATTCTTCCCTTCTTTTATTAAAAAAAAAAAGTATGAACTTAATAAGAGGGATAAAAAATGAAATCAGATTCTGACTTTTCCTAATGGAATTCATGGTCAAATCAAAATCAAAATTATAATTATAATAATATCTCACAACGCATATCTTTTCATCTAGTATGAGAAATCAAAATTATTCTATTATTTATTTTTTATAAGATTAAGGACGGAAATAACATATTAAAAGTATCTCAAGTTAATATATGTATTTATATTATATTAAAATTTAATTTAAATATCGTTAATCACATATATTCGAGAAAAAAAAAAATTCATTATGTCAATATATAGTTGGTTTGTCAATTAATTTTTCGTGATAAACTAGTCTAAACCTCAATTATTAATAGAAAAATGTTATCCTTATAAAAACTCATACAAAGTGATATCAGCAAAAGGAAAAAAACAAAGAAAAAACGAAAAAAAAGAGAAAGAGAGAAATCATGAAAATCAAGGGTAGGAATTATCTTTGTATGCTCCCTTTGTATGCGTTTTTGTAAAACTAGCATTGCTCTTATTAATAATCTCTGTTTGTGGTGTATGTGATAATGTACCCTTTTCTTATTAAATCAGTTTGAACTATTAGTTGCATGGTTTGTTCAGTATTATTTTAACCATGCATTAATTCAATGACTCAATTGTATGTAGTTTTATCAAACAAAGAATCTATAAATTATGTAATAGTGTATACAATCGAATTATATAAACTATTCCCAACAAATTAATCTAGCACTCTTAGATGTTTCACATCTTTTCTACCTTAATTTGTTTAATTTATATTTAGTTTTAAGTACTCATATCATATTATATAATACATTCATTTGTATCAATGAGTTTAAAATGTCCAACCGTGTAGTATTATTCGTATTATTAACATTTCATTGATATTGAGAAGAAAAAAAGGCTAATAATATTGAATGTAAGAGTCAGATCACATAAGATGTGCGCTAAAAATTAAATGTGTATGGCTCCGTTTGGTTCACAATTGGGTGTTTTTGGGAAAAGTTTTCTGACTTACTCGGACATCAAACTGCTTTTTATCCTATTAAGCTCTTCTTGGGTGAGAACCGAGAAGAATCAGGGAGTGTCTCTGGGAACGTACCGTGAGGAAAGCTGGACGCTTCCCCGGGTCTGGACGTTGACGTGTCCATTCCAGAGTTTGCAACACCGGACAGACACGGTCACTTTAGCCTTCGTATTGTCGTGCGGCGGCATGGGAACAAATCCTTAAACCCTAAAGTAACTCGAGCCGCCACCCAGGCCTCTGAGGTCCTGGCAAAGGCGCGCCTCTGTGAACACCAGGGAGACCCAGGCGTTGCCCACCAGTCAAACAAAAAAAAAAAAAAAAAGAAGGAGAAAAAGGATCCTACCTTCGGGGACCATGACCAAGGCCGAAACCCGTTCAGATGCCTGAGAAAGCGCCAATCGGAGAAAGGAGAACTTCCGGTTTGCAAAGGCTTACACTGGGAAACGAAAGAGATTTTGGTGGCCTCATCTGAAAATGTGAGTTTTATATGGACTGCGAATCGACAGGTTACACCTCAGAACCAAAACGACAGTTCTCTTTTCCCCGCATTTAATGCGCCCCACGTCGATTAATGCCGTAATGAGGGTCATCGTTCATATGCGTCGCGCAGTTAAGGCTGTCAAAAAGACGTCTGGTTCAGCACACATGCATTTAATGACACTGACACACTGCAGCACGTGCAGAGGTTTGACAGTCGTGTATGCGGGTTCATTGAATCTCTCAAGTCGTGGAAAAGAGCGTTCCGACTAATCAGGTCACTAAAATGACGATGTCAGGTCGTTTGGGTGAGACTTGTGCGAGATTGGTTCGCAAAAGGTCCTGTCCCGAGCTCCTTCCATTCAGATCGAAACTACTAGGATCTCAAATCGCGGCATGACTTAGTTTCCAAGGTTCGATTCTCAAACCTTAAAAACTAGGGGACTCTGTTATGCTTGGGAAACACGAGCTGACGTGGAGTCGCGTGGCAAACACGTGGCCTGCTCCCATCAGAACGGTAAGCCACGTCAAGCCTATCAAGCGCCCTGGAGGGACTGCACGTGTCCGCTCCCCTGCTCCAAACGCGTGAATCAGCTTGGGAAATGGGCACCTAAGACGCAAAATCAGATTAGGTCCTAACACACACCAACCCAAGGATTTAATGATCATTAACGCATTTAGCTTGGTATAAGAAGAGGAAGACCCCTTCATTAAGGATTGGATCATTTTACATTTTGTATTCTCTTCTCACTAAACAAAGCTTGTATTGACTTTTCAATCATTTGTAAGTCAGCCCGTTTAGCGACCTGACCCACCATATTAATACAAATCAGTGGATGTAGGATCTGCTACCTTAGCATCCGAACCACTTAAAACTCTCCTTGCATTTCTATTGACAATCCATATTCATGGCGTTCCTAGCCCATCAACGCTGCGCACGGGTCATTAGTTGGTGTCTAAATACGCATCAACAAATATTGACCAAACTCAGCTCTCAATCAGTTTATGTTAATTTCATTTTTAATGTAAAGCTTAATTTTGTTCGCTGGAAACAGTTCGTATGTGTTCTGTTCGCATGTAAGAATTCGCATGTAATATTGCTTATGTAAACTGAATTGTAAATTGAACTTAAGTATGAAAAAGCGAACTGCAATTGAAAAGAAAATGTATCTTCATTTATGTACAAACAAAAGTTAGACCCAATTACAATGGAGTCGACTCATTACACTACGGCTGGTCGGGGGGATCCTTCGAACTAGAACCCCCTGCCTGGTCGGGTCGTTGGGTGGCTGCAGCTGCCTGATCGTCTTCCTCAGCCATGATCCGCAAAGTCTCTCGCCACCCCTTCGGGAGGTCGGAAATGTCCATATCTGGGTTCCTTAATCGGAGGGAATAAATGGACCCGATCGCCCAGTCGACGGCCTTTTCCTCTAGCTCCTTTGACTGATTCCGCATTTCTTCAGTTAGTGAAGCGATCTTTTCACGACTCTCCTGGAGTTCAGCCTCAAGAGCTTGCTTCTCCTGTTCGGAGGCCTCCCTTTCCTGTTCAACTCGCTGGGCCCATATGGAGGTCGCCTGGATCTCCTGGTCCTTCTCCCCGACCACTTTGGAGAGCCTGGCGGTTGTCCTTTAGAGTTCCTTCACATCCTCCGCATGTCACTCAAGCTCCGCCTTTTGGAAGTCCACCGTTCGTAAAGCAGCATCCTTTTGGCTCAGATACCTGTTCGCCGCATCGAATGCTTGTGTTCTTTCAGCTTCGGCGGACTCCAGGCTTTTTTTGAGCTTCGTGACCTCCTTCTGTAGGTCGCTAGACCCCTTCGCGGCTCCCAGCCGAGTCCTCTCCATAGACATCCTCATCGCAAGTAAAGCCTGCAAGCAAGAAATGGTTAGAAATGAACCAAAACAAAATTTTAAGAGCAGCTCGTTTACCTTGCTTAGATGCTGAAACGACGTGGTCATCAGGTCGTCGCCCGTGTCAGCGAGCTCATCGTAAGACTCCGATAGTCCACACTCGAGCAGAGAATAGACTATCGGCTGCAGGTACTTGGGCAGGCTCCCCAGCGAGTCCAGCACTGGTATGTCTTTCGCTTTGTCGGCGGTGATCGCCTCATTTGCAGGTTCCTTGCCCGACCTCCTTGAGTCCTTTCGCGACCTCAAGGGCTCCTCCTCAGATTCGGTCTCAGACTCTTCGGCCTGAACCTGTTTCATCTTCTTCGACCTTTGGGCTAGAGCCTTACGCCTTGGGCGTGCCGGTGGTGCCTGAGCGACCTGTTCTGCCCTGGTCGCTTCATGCACAGGGGGCTGTGAAGGTGCGGCAGTTCGCACCGGTTGTGCAGGAATGGGACGAGCAGCTTCGGCCGCTCTCTCCCTCCTCGATCGAGGGAAGACAAATGGTGCTCAGCAGGGCTGCTCGGATTCCTTCGGGGGCATAGTTTCTACATGCAAGTGCGTTAGTAAACAAAACTGCTCCGCGACCAGGACGGAAATCAATGTAACTTACCTTCCAAGGGTTCTAAAGACGCTTTGTTGCTGATAAAACCATACTTCCACAAGTTCGCAGTTGTCACGAGCTTCCTCGCGTCCCGGCTTTCCTCGTCTAGTACTCCAAAAGATACGAGCCTGTCCGGGTCGTCAAGTAAGTCTTGGCTGGTCGTTCTGTTAACTACAAAAGAATACAGGTCGTTATTATGGAGCATGCGAACAGATAATATGCCTAGCGAGGAATAACCTACTTGGTGACTAAAAGCGGCAGTAGCCGTCATAGCAGAAAAAGAAGAATTTTGTCTCGTAGGCCCCCACGTTGCTGGGATAGCTATGTATTCCCTCGGCAATGGTAGGTCACCGGGACAAGTAATATGAATCCTTGTCCCTACTCTTTTTAAGGTAATAGGCGACGCTGAGCTCCACCGTCGTTTGCTCGCCCAAGCCGCTTTCGCAGCACGCGATGTACATCGCAACGACGATGACATACGCGTTCGGTGTCAATTGCATTGGTGCGATCCCAAAGTGATCCAGGACCGACCTGATGAAATGATGGAAGGGAATCATCCCTCCACCCTTGAAGATCTCTTCGGAGATCGCGGCAAGGCCATCGGAAGGGCGCCGTGACGACCTGGTGTGGTCGAGGAACACCTCNCAATCATGTATATTTGATGTATCATTTATTTTAATTTTTAAATCGTCAAATCATATTATAATGTGTCGGTTATTATAACGAATCTGTATTCATAATTATTCATATGATTAGCATTTCATCATATTGATACTGGGAAACAAAGACTAATAATACTAAATATTTTAAAAATTGATATGTAGTCATAGTGAAGCCATCAAGGAAGAAGTTACACTCTTGGGACGCGCCACCTTTGACCTGACCTCAAGAATGCTTTATTAATTAAAAAAAGAAAACATGATTAAAAAATAAACTAGAATTAGAATAATTAATATTCAATCAAAAAAATGAATGCATTTGAGGGCGTCAAAGTGTAATTTTCAACAATAAGAGGGCCTACAGTAGATTAATAATTAGTTATGTACCACTCTAAAATCCTTATTTTGGTTATATATTAATTTCATAATTGTCATAAAATACTTTTACGTGGATGCAAATGTATTCATTTTAGGAACAAAATTCTAAAAACGACATTGACTTAATCAATGTTATGTGTTTGGCATAATACATATGCAAGATTTTTATGAGGGAATTTAAGATTTCGTAAAAGCACCGATTCTTCTCTAGTAATAATTGATTACTTCTTTTATTCTAATAACATAACATGTGTATTTATATAAGAAAATTAAGTGTTAAATACAATCTCTTCCTTACTCTTTTTGTCACTTTCTCATTCTTGTTGTGACACATGTACAAGGAGACAAAAAAAAAAAAAAAAAAAAAATGAAAATAAAAGACGCCGTTGGTTATTCTGATAGTTTTTAAAATAATCTTTTGAAAAAAGTTAAATCTGATGGATATTACGATGTAAGATTTGAAAATTAACAAAAATATCTCATATGTTTGTTTATTTACTAAATACCCCTATAATAAAATATTAAAAGTTAATAAAAACACTTCCAACCCACTCATTAAATATGGATAGCTGGTCACCACCATCGGAGGGTGGTCGGAGTGTTTTTGCAGTTTCTAAAAAAAAATTTATGGGTGTTTAGTTAAATTAATAAATTTAGGAGGTTTAAAAAAAATTGAAAAATATAGAATAATATTTTGGAAATAATGACATTTTACTGTTTAACTTTTTTGGGAATACTAATAATAGTATTCTCAAAAGTGAACCAAACGAAGCCAAAATTATTTACTTTATATATTTTTGTCTCTTATACACGTGCCACAATGAGCGTGAAAGAGAGTGTTCAAATCACCAAGAAGAACAAATAAACAAATAAATCGAACATAAATAGTAATTAAGATAAAAACCTGTTAATATCTATCTTAATCTAATATAATTTATTGTATATAATTTATCCATTATAAGTTTGGTATACGTAACAATCTATTACATTAAAAAATTAATTTACCATTTGACAAGATATCTTGCCATCAAGATTTTTTTTGAATAATACTTAAAGTTTTGAATAAAAAAATAAATTATACATTCTTTATATAGAAGATAATGTCCACTAAAAAATTATTTTCATCTTCATTCATGATAACTCTTTTAATTAACAAATTCTAATTGGTCTTAAGTTAATAGAATTTTTGTCATTGAGAAAACTTATTGATGTGAGTCAAAAATGGAGGATAGAAATCATGTTTCTTTAGGCAATTAAATTGATAAGTGACCCACCTCCACTATTATTTATTTTAATTAAAATGTATATTATTTTATTCAAACTCTGGGATAATTGAGCTAAAATAAGTATTCCACCTATTCCATTATCATGATAAATATGACCTTCTTCAAACAGAATTAATGTACAAAAGTTAGGTTTAATGAATCAATTTCAGAATTGATCTTTGAGTGGAATTCAAGATTTTATTGTCATCTTAATAAAATCGCTTTTACACTCTAATAAAAAGTAATTAATGCATAAATGAATTAATTCCAAACTTTACAAGTAAAAAAACCCCTAACTTGCTAATTAATCAAACAAAATTAAAAAAAAAAAAAGAATTAAATTAGCAAAAAAAAGCTTATAATACAAGGTTAATCAAATTAATTACATGATTAAAGGACTAAGAAACCCAGAAATAGAGAGCAAGCAAATACAGAGCCAAAATGAAAAGAAGATATTTGACTTGTTCTATAAGCTGAGGAAGTTCTGCCACGAGCACGAGTTGCGACTCCTGTACCAANTTCTATTATTTATTTTTTATAAGATTAAGGACGCCCCTGGCGGCTAGAAATGAGGAAGATGCATCAAAACGATAATTAAGGAGATTAGATATTTGCATAATAGACCGAGCCCACATTAATGTTATCATATATGGTCAAACTGTCAAAGCCACCGAGGAAGCTATCTTTCAACTCATTTGGACGCGGCTCCTTTGACCTGATCGCAAGAATTTTAATATAAAACATGGTATTTTGAAAAAAATTAAATTAGAAGGAAATTATGATGTAAAATTTAAAAATTAATAAAAATATCTCATATGTTTATTTATTTATTAAATACTCCTATAATAAAATATTAAAAGTTAACAAAAACACCTTTAATCCATCTATTAAATACGGATAGCCGGCCACCACCGTCGAAGGGTGGTCAGAGTCACCGTATTGACGCATGACCAGCAAGATCTTGTTAGTCGTGCGCCAGTTAGATCTGACTATTGACAACCATATCTGGCCATATTTGGTCGTTAACGATGGCCAAATATACGGCCGTCGTTGATTACTGTCTACGGTCACTGATTGACGGCCACATCTTTGACTGTAGATCTAGCCTTTTTTGGCCAGATCCACCATGGATCTGACCGGAAAAGACTAGATCGGTGTACTACCAGTTAGATTCAACCGATAGTGTGTAATTACACTAGATTCTGGTTAACTTCCATTAGTCATGGCCAGAATCTGATAAATGTGGGTTGTTGGGGTGTTTTGTAATTGCTAAAAAAATTAGAGATGTTTAGAAATTAACAAATTTAAAGGTTTAAAAAAAATTAGATAATATTTTGAAAATAAGTCAATTTTACTGTTTAACTTTATTGAGAAAACTAACAATAAAATTTGGAAGAGTGTACGAGTATTAGACTTTTTTTCACCCAATAATAGTTTATAATACTTTTCTATCCCAAACGTTTCAAAATAAAATTTTATTACCGAAACTTTATAATCTGTTAATAGTTTCCGTTAACTACAATGGTAATTTTATTATTTTTATGTCATTGTCAATTACTATATACCCACTCTTTAAATATAAAACTACTAATATGCCCTCATATAATATAATTTAAGAATAAAATTTATTCTTCCCTTCTTTTATTTAAAAAAAAAAAAAACCCTTCTTTTCGTTTCTTTTATTTCTTTTTCGTTTTCTTCCATCTCTTCTCCTCTTCTCTTTCTTCTCCCTTTCATTAAAATTTTCTTCTCTTCTTCTTATATCAATTCTTCTCATTTTTTATTTTATTTTATTAATCATTTTCTTCTTAGTGTAGAATGTGTACTTACTCAAGATTAACATTTCCAGTATCATTTTTTTGTCACCAAACAAAGCCTCTCCAAAAACAATTTTCATCAAAATTCCCTTCTAAAACAAAAGTTTTCAATTTTCTCACCATCCAACCAAATCGGCAGGGGAAAGTTAGCTGGGTGGGGATTTTTAACGAATAGGTGGTGTGCAGGTTGGGCTGGGGAGTGAAAGGCGGTGACTGGTAGGGTTAATCCGACCAGAACAAACACAAGAACACTCCAAATAAACAATCAAACAACACTCAAACTTCAATACAAACTCCAGACTACTCCATCAACATAAAAAAAAAGCCACGGTAAGAAAATCTGAAAATACAGAACAACAATCACCCGAAAAAACAGAATAACAATCACGGCATTGCAGGTGGTAATTGGCAAGCAGGCGTGAAAGGTGTGTGGGTGGATTTTGAAGAGCAAGTGAGGGGTGTGGTGTGCGGTGAGAAGTGAAGTGGGTGGGTTGGTGCTGCTATGCGGGAGATGCGGGGACGGAAGGTGGTAAGGAAGTGAAGCGAGGAAATTGGAGGTGGGCGGAGTAGCGGAGGGGAGGTATTGGGAGGCGTAGTGAAGAGAGGAGAAGTGAGGGAGGACTGGTCGTTTTGGCTTTGGTTCGGACCTGAGAAAGAAAACATTAAGGAAAGAAAGAAGAAGGATGAAAGGCCAAAAGGGCACCAAAAAAAAAAAAAAAGGAAAGGAAGAGAACAGAATGAGAGAAGAAGGATGAAAAAAGGGGGGGAGGGGGAGGGGGAAGGGGGGAACACGTGGCAACCATTCAGCCCTACAATTACCTACATTCAAATTTAAAATTTTGATTTTTTTATATAAAATATCAATTTACCATTCTGTCCTTTGTTTTAACGAATTTTCGACCATATTCACAACGAAATTTACTAATAAAAATTTATCGTGGGTATTAAAATGTATTTTGAAACGTTATAGGTGAAAAAGTGCCGTTACGCCATTATTTAGATGGAAAAATATGATTACTCAAACATATATTTTATTAATTTTGATATTCTACTTATAAAAGATCAACAATTAACGTATTTTTGTTGTATATATAAATTAAATTCCATGTTCTTGTAATCTTAATGGATACATGCACAAGAGGATATTATCTTGAAAAGTTATTAAGAGAATAAAGAAAAGAATTCTTTACAGATTGGAATTATGACTTTAATACGTCTAAAGATTATTATCATATTAGAAAATATCACATGACATCAATGGCTTTTTCTGATAGATACTAGAAGAATCGAAGACTCAAACGTTGAAAAATATTATTAAAAGATTCAAAGAATGGGGATTCAATATATAATCAGGCAACTATATGAATGTTCTTTTCGGAGAATAAAAGCAAGCATATGACAATGGAATATATATCTAAACTTGATTATTGAACGAGTCATATTATAGCATATAATAAATGATTTCTTCATCTTTACAAATGTATAATGATCTCAGTTTGATGAATATCAAATGGCTTAGAATAAGTAAAAGTAATGTTTTTAGTGTGACATGCGGCCAGGGAGGGACGGAGCCTAAGGGTTAAGGAGGGCAGTTGATTCTCCTTAAGTTTTATTTTTTTTTTTTGACAAGTTTTACAAATTTGCCCCTAAAAGAAATGTAAATTACAAAAAAAACTTCAATCCATCAAATACCTAAACTCTCATTTTTTTCTTTTTGAGCTGTTAAAACTAAACTACTCTTTCTCTACTTACAAAACCTGTTCTTTCTTTATTGTCCATAACTAATTTAAAAACCTAAGTTTCAAGTTTTTTCCTAAATTTCTAATTCTTTATCCACACAAATACAGTTTTCTCCCACCTATTAAGCTGACAAGCCTTTTTTTTTTCTTCTTCAATTTGTTAGATAATACTAATACATTTTATATTTGTATTCTTTTATTTTGAAAGTTTAAGGTTAAATTATATATTAGGATTTAGGAAGATGAAATTGCCATTGAAACTACAAATTATTTTGAATTTTATGAAGAATTGTTTGTGAAATAGAATGATGAATCAATGGTTGAATGATAGCTTAGTTACGTATATAGAAAAAGATGTATTTGATAGTATTAATAATGAAGTCATTATGTAATACTTTCAAAATGTGAAATCCTTTCGAGGATAATTATAATGAAAATTTTATAAATATAATACTTGCACTTATTTTAATTTAAAATTGTATTGTTCTTTCAACTTTGACCCCCTATATTTCATTAATTTCTGGTTACATTCTTGAACATGTCATCTCTCTTTCTTCATTATGGCTCAGTTTAATGTGATTTTGCTTTTTTAATTATATGTTTTACTAAGCTTTATTCCGAATAATATTCTCTTCATAATAATTATTTTTAAACGTCCATCTCTCTCTGCTATCCTCGAAAACACCAATCCAACGGTCCATCCTCAATCTTCACCAATATCTAACAACAGCACTTACTAAGCAAAGGCAAAAGAAAAACGAAAATGACAGAGCCACCGAACGATTGCACACCAAATCTCTACACCGAATCATGTGATAAAATCCTGACAATGAATTAATATTAACTGATAATGAATTAACAGTCAGAATTTTATCACATCATTCGGTACATAAATTCGGTGTGACGCAACCTTCGATAACTATAACATTACTCAAACAAAAATCACCAGAGCTTAGAGAGAGAGAGAGAGAGAGAGAGAGAGAGAGAGAGAGAGAGAGAGAGAGAGAAGGAGAGGGAGAAACTTGTCTACTTGGCTAAGCTTGCGGAGCAGCTGAGAGATATCAGACTCTGCTATAAGGGTTCATTGTTATGATACGAATTAAAAACCATTGGTGTAGGAAATAGAGAAGCTCGTGGCGGAAGTGGTACGCTATGTCATTTTCAAAGCGCATCAGAACTCGGGATGTCCGATTAAGAGAGAGGAACTTGTTCACTTGGTTACGAAAAACTATTCTCAGTGTAATCTTCTTGCTTTTGTGATTAATGCGGCCAAAGAGAAGCTCTCAAGCGTTTTTGGCTATGAATTGAGAAAGCTTCAAAGGTCCCGTCCTGCCTCAGCAAACCTCGGCCGTCCTTCTCAAAACAGTGAGAATTTATTGCCTTTTTAATCTCATTATTATACTATCATGTTANTATTCAACATCATATTAATATACACAAAATTACGCTATAAATCCAAAATAAATATCTTAAAAAGCAAAAAACAAAATAATAAATTGATAAATGATAATAATAACATTAAAGAATAATACTAAACGTACAAACAAATTTTATAAAGATTATTGTACAAACTGATGTGATAGAAAATAGATGAAAAAGTGAATATAATGAGTTTGACTTTTTGCATTATTGAACATTAAAATGATAAATGATAATAATAGCATTATTGAACATTAAAATGAGGAAGAAATAACTTATAACAAAAATTAAAATACAAGTTGATTGGTACATAAATGTACAAGAAAGTACCACATGAACTTGACAAAGCCTCTGATGCAAGCAATGATGCTAGACATGTAAATAAATCTTACACAAATTTACATACAAAGTGATGTGACAGAAAATGAATGGAAGAATGAATACAAAAAATCAAATTTATCATATTCACTCTTTCATTTATTTTTTGTTCCATCACTTTATATAAATTTTTTTGTAAGATTTCGTAGTTTATTACCAGATTCGGCCAGTCGTGCATTGTTTCGATGGTTTCTGACTATCAGTCGGCGATGGTGGCCAGCAGTCGACTATCCTTTTGGGTGATTGAGATATTTTTGTTAATTTTTAAACTTTTATTATAGGGGTGTTTTAGCTAAATGCCCAAATCAACTAGTTATGGGTTGGCCGAGAGGTAAAGCCTTGGGGTCAAGGGGTTTGCTCCCCTTATAGTCTCAAGTTTGAATCACAAGAATGATTACTAATATTATTGGTTACGAAGCGTAGGGCTTATCCTGTTTTGGAAGCCTTATTCAGGGTCAAAAGACTAGTTAAGTTGCGTATGAGTTAACCTAGACACCCAGGAAAAAAAAAAAAAAATTCCCAAATGCCAATGATTACAATAAATAATCTAAATAATAATAACAATATTAAAAAGATGAAAATTCAGTAATTTTTATAATATACTACTAATTTATTCTTCCATACCAACCATATCAATATAAACAATTAAACACCTTATTTCAATTTAATAAAATATATTGTATATAACATTGTCAGTTACATGAACCAAACGCCCCTACGTCCTCTTATCAAAACAGCCGTCAGTGGCATAGCCTTTTCAGTCAGCGTAGTCACCCATGTGACCAATTTCCATCCAACGGCCACGTATTTCTCAAACCCATATAAACACGGCTCAGATATCACCTTCAATTAAAGCACCAAAAGTCTTCCCGGACCCCAAAACTCATTTTTAAACGTCCATATCTCTCTCTGCTATCCTCGAAAACACCAATCCAACGGTCCATCCTCAATCTTCACCAATATCTAACAACAGCACTTACTACGCAAAGGCAAAAGAAAAATCACCAGAGCTTAGAGACACGAGAGAGAGAGATGGAGAAGGAGAGGGAGAACCTTGTCTACTTGGCTAAACTTGCGGAGCAAGCTGAGAGATATCAGACTCTGCTATAAGGGTACATTGTTATGATACGAATTAAGAACCATTGGTGTAGGAAATAGAGAAGCTCGTGGCGGAAGTGGTACGCTATGTCATTTTCAAAGCGCATCAGAACTCGGGATGTCCGATTAAGAGAGAGGAACTTGTTCACTTGGTTACGAAAAACTATTCTCAGTGTAATCTTCCTGCTTTTGTGATTAATGCGGCCAAAGAGAAGCTCTCAAGCGTTTTTGGCTATGAATTGAGAGAGCTTCAAAGGTCCCGTCCTGCCTCAGCAAACCTCGGCCGTCCTTCTCAAAACAGTGAGAATTTACTGCCTTTTTAATCTCATTATTATACTATCACACCCTGCTGCTCGAAGTAGATTTACGTTCTATTGGATTTTCAAGAAATTTGTTAATTTTTTTCTTTTTCTTTTAAATTTAAAATTACTTATTCTACTTTGATTCTGGTATAATTACTGTATGGTTGGGTTTTTATTCTTTTTATTGGATATATCTTGTCACGTAAAATTTCATTTATGAGTGATGCAAGACCTATTAATGATCAGTAATTTACTTACATCCTTAAAAGAGACAGAGTGCTGGTGAATTTCATTGATTGGGTAGTGAGTTAGTGGATCATTGGTTCCACCAGTTAGTTGCTGTAAACGCTGGTGTTACAAGGCTGATTATCTTCCACTCTATACACTAGCAGCCCGCAGTTTTACTTTAAACAAGCCTGAGCTGGCCTCATCGCCACCTTGTGGCTGGTGGGTATATCATATATGGCATTCAATCAAGATACTTTTGGCTGCCATTTGAAAATGAAATCCTTGCAATATACTTGCAGAAATGGTCTTTCGTTCCTTTTTCTTTATTTTTTTGTTCAAAATTAGCGTGTAAGGTAATAGGGTAAGTTCTATCTTGGGTACATTCTCCCCAATGAGAGTTCTTTTCATATATTCCAATTAGGAAAAGTTAGAATTAAGTTATCTGGATGTTATAGTTTATATTATATGAGGCTATCTGCAGTTCTCTGGCATCTATCTTCTATTGGTTTATTCTTTTAATTTTGGTTATAACTGTAGCTCTGATGATGCACTGTCCAGGTGTTGCCGACCCAAAATCCTATATTCTTGTAAGTCAGCTACCGCCAGAGGTGTACAAGAAATATGTTGAAGATGTAAATACAGCACATCTAACTGGCTTTACGTTTGTTATAGTTAGTATTGTGCATCTTGCTGGAGGCAAAATCCCAGAAGGTAATTTTTTGGTATGGTTGTTCAGTAACCATAATTTCATTCATATAAGTTTAGTTAAAGCCAAGGGTCAAGATGAATGGTAGAAAGGTTAGATTCAAAGTCACCTTTTGTTGCGACAATCCCTTGGTTAAGGTCCATATGGTTTCATTTAGTTGTTATCCATTCGTTTAGTTGAAGTTCTTCCCTTCACATCATTTTGGCAAAGTTATCAATCAATGAGCAAGATATCACATTGTTATTGTCACCAGGAGAGGAGATTTTTGACTTTTACTAGGAATTGTGAGCCTGTGTCATGTAGTGCTTTTATACTTCTATAAGATAATTCATATTATTCTTGTTATGCTAAAAATCTTTGGCGTCATTTAAAGTGCACGGGATTGTGTGAAAATGATGTAAACCATCCGGTGTTTGGAAATATCAAGCAAGCTTTGGAGACACTGGTCCAGCAAAGGTTAGCATTGCCTTATGGGATGGACTCTATGTATTTGCAGTGTCTTTATCTGCAACAATTTCTTGCTCTGTACAGAATCTAAGCAGTTATCCATACTCCTTTATTTTTGTAGATATTTGCAGAAGGACAAGGTAAATGGCCCTGAAGGTAATACCATGTTTTATGAGCTTGCTGAGAGAGCTCTAGATGGACCAGTTAGAGAGAAAATAAAATAATACATATCACAGGTATTGGCTAGAGATGAGAATTTCAGTAACATTTTTGTGTCAAGCTTATGGCTCTATATTCTCACATCTACGTATTCAGTTCTCAGTTTCTTTCAAGATGTTACTTCTATTTGGTGACATTTTCTTTTTTATTAATATAAAGCTCTGATAGATGTACTTATGAAGGATTTGGCTGCTAGAAACCTATTGCTATCATAACTGTATAATTTCAAATGCCTAGGTTTAGGGGCTGCACTTACCTATTTACATCATAACACCAAAAACATTATTCCGCTTGCAATATCAAATCAATAGTTTTCTCATGGTAAAATAAATTGGCGGGGGACATTCTTGGATATTTCATAGAACCACCATAACAACCCTAAACATTTCACTCACTTGAACGTTAATGTTGGATTGCTTTCACGAAGATGCACTGAGATACAAGTTACATAATCTTCATGAGACAATATTAGGTTGGATTTGAGTTCATCTTTATGATTGCCTTTGCCGCAGACCCCTTGGTATTGTCACAGAAAAAGCAACTTTAGGATGACCATGCAAGTTTTCTTTTAATATCCTATAATGAGATTAAGTTTTTGTGTAACTTACTGATATGAAGGAAATTGCTGGTTTACAGATTGTAAATGTAAACAACAATGTTGTTCTTGATGATGCCGACTAGTGTCCTATTGCCAATTTTACTTAATGGGGGTATGTTTTGAAAGTTCAGTGGTTATTAAATGATGTTTGATTTTATTTCTGGAAGAAGTTCAGATTAAGATGTTTACTCTCATTTTGCAGACTTGGGATTTTGAAGTTTCTGGACTCTTGGAAAGGCTGATAAATACTAAATAGTATATAGGAGTTTGTGGTTGATGACAGTTCTGGCCGACTGGGGGAGGCAGCAGGTGAATTAGCAGTCCCACTTCAAAGCTTGAATATTATGAAAGATTGACCCGTTGGACTTGATATTTTATTAATTGTATTTAGATAATCCAGTAAAGAATTTTTTAAGAATAATACTATGCATACATCATTTTCATATAATATTTCTCATACAATATTATGTGATAAGATATGATTGGATAAAAGTTTAATTTTAACTTTAAATTAGTCAATAATATCTTGCCACATAATACTGTACGAGAAATATTGTATGAAAATGATGTAGTTGTAGTATTTCTCATTTTTTAATGGACAAAGTGAACACGTGATATTCTGCACTAATGTGATGCTTTTAGAGGTGAATGGTAGGAGTGGCGAAACCCGGTTAACCAGACTGGTTCGGCTCATTTTTTAACTGAACCAGAAAACCGGTTCAGGTGAAAATCGAACCGAAACCGAATCGATTTTTCACCTGAACCCGTTTGTAACCGAACCGAATCCAGTTTTTTTTTTTAAATAATTAATTTAAAATTCATGCCCGGGATATGGTATGTTAAATATCCAGCATCCAATTCATGTTAAAGTAAGGCACACAAACAATTTAGACTAATCAATATTGGCTTTATCACAGGTTACACTAATGAAACAAAGGACTACAACAAGCAAAATCCAAGAATATTTATATTGCCATGTAGCCTCATAATTAATCAGAAGTACGTATTTAGAGGACACATGAATGTGAAAAAAACAGAAAATATTGAATGTAACTCAGCGGCACAGCCAACAAAATTCGTACTAAAACCTTATGTTCACTTGAGGCTTTTTACAAACACCTTATGGACTACCCCAAAACCTTGTTTGTGCGTATATAATGAACTTGAATCACAACCAACAAGCAAAATACTACCACAGAACAATACACCTTACGCCCAGAAAAATTCATAAAAATATTAAATGATTAAGAATCAAAAGGAAGAAAGAATATGTTGTTTTCAAGGAGGCTTTGCTGGTTGCTGCACTTCGTACGGATCTGTGGGTGATGACGGTCGACGGTCATAGAAGATTGCACGGTAGTCATTTAGCAACAGCAAGAAACAGAGAAAGAGTCGAAGACACTAGAGAAGAAGAGAGGCAGAGAGCTCAATTTGAGAGAGTTAGGGTTTTTACTTTGCAGTTTAGAATGAACTGAAATAAAAAAATTCTCAGGGTGCATTGGTTTCGATACTATTTAAGATAATATTTTGAAAAAAAAGTAAAATCGGCGGTTATTATACCTAGGATGTAGAAGTTAATAAAAATACCATATAGGTTTGTTTATTTATTAAATATCTCTATAATAAAATATTAAAAATTAACAAAAACACCTTTATCCACCAGTTAAATGCCAACAGCTGGTCACCATCGTCGGAGGTTGGTTGGAGTCACCGTATCGGCGCACGATATTTTGGATCTAATCGGTCATGTGTCGATATGACCTTTTCCTGTTAGAGTCACGATGGATCTGACCAGAAAATATCAGATCTACAACTAGATATGGCCATTGACTATCAGATCTGGTTGCATTTCGTTGTCAACAACCAAAGATCTGACATTTTCTGGCCAAAAAAGACTAGATCGGCACACTACTGATTAGATCCAGCCAGTAGTGCATTAATATACTAGATTTTAGTCAGCTTCCAGCTGTGGTGGCCGGAATCTGACAAATGTGGGTTGTTAGGGTGTTTTTGTCCATTTCTAAAAAAATTTTGTAGGGTGTTTAGTTAAATTAATAAATCTAAGGGGTTTAAAAAGAATAGAATAATATTTTGAGAATAAGGAAATAAATATGTGTATTTTGGATAAAATAAGGAATAGAGTAGTGAAAAATTGTGTGCCAAAGGGGCCCTAAATTATTTTTGTAAAATCCGATTCCAGTTAACGGGTTTGCACAATAGGTTGTTCGGTTCAACCATTACCCCAAACCGGTTCCCAAAACTTGATTATATCATGTAATAAATAATTGATTACTAGAGAAAGAAGCAAGGAGTAAATAAATATTCACGCTTGAGAAGAAAACTTGATTAATGAATGAGTCATATTATAGCATATAATAAATGTTAGTAGACCTTGTGTTATATGATTACTGTTAATTTCTTTCTTCATTATGGCTCTGTTTAATGTGATTTTGCTTTTTTAATTATATGTTTTACTAAGCTCTATTCCAAATAATATTCTCTGAATAATAATTATGTTGAAGCTGGGGTGATTAAAAGTCCCCTGATGATAAATCGTCAAATTTCACCAACACTCTTCATCTAAACTCAACTTTAGAGATAATTTTATAAACGTTAAAGATTCAAAGATACACACTTTCATAAATAGATTGTTAACCAATACAATACTTTGAAGAAATATGCACAAAAACCAACCATATAAAATACAATTGGATATATATATATATACACAATTAATAACAAATGATTCCCATAAAAAAGAAAAAGAAAAATGAACTCCTTCACAAATAAAATCTACCTTAATTACAACGAAATTTCCAAGATTTTATTAATCTATAAACAGACTACAGCTACAGAACTAAGAAACCAAGGAGAAGAGAGCACGCGAAGACAAAACCAAAATGAAAAGAAGATATATGACTTGTTCTAAAAGCTGAAGAAGTTTTGCCTCGAGCTCGAGTTGCGATTCCTGTACCAGTTCCTGAAGACCTCTTTTTTATGAAAATTTTAAGCTTCCGGGGCTCAACTGAACTCAGTAGCCGACCCTCTTCATGCAAAAGAACTCTGCTGTGTGGAACCAGTGTTGCAGCTCGATGATGATGGTCGTGAGCTGAACTTGGAAGAGACAAAGAGAAGAAGAGGAGAGAGACGATGAAGAAAGTGAAGATAAAACTCATCTTGGCCATCGTTGTTTTGAGGAAATTAATGCTTTTGTGAAGTGTTTATGAAATTGATTCAATCAGTGAAGGGGTTTTTATATTGAGAATTGAGGGGAAGTGGGCACTTGTATTTATCAAGAGAAGATGACATAGTCGATAATATTTTGCTGGCTACGGGTTTGAAAATGTGTTTGAAAATATGTGTACGGCAAGAATAGGACACGGTCAATTAACATCGATTACGCGGTGGATTTGTCAAGAGAAAGATACACGTGGTGGTGACAAAGTCTTGCTTTCTATACCTATACCATTTATATATACTCGACATTAGAAGCTCTGATTTGGTAAAAGTCATTCTTGTAATATATATTATAAAATCCTGTTTTAATATCATAAGTTAATATATGTATATTACATAAAATTCGATTTAAAAATTATCAATCACACTAATTAAAAGTATATGGGAAAGAGAAACACTACATAGTATATATTTCGAGTTGTGACAGGTGATCTTTTACCCCTTTTTTCTATTGGATCAGTTAAACTGTTGGATGCTTGATTGTTCACTACTATTTTGACAATGTATTAATTCAACAACTAAATTATTCGAAAATATAGTTTTGACTGACAAAGAATCTAAATATTGTAATATTATAGATAGAAGTCATATAAATTATTTCTGATAAATGGATGTGACAATCATGTATGTTTGATATATCATTTATTTTAATTTTTAAATCGTCAAACCATATTATAATGTATCGGTTATTATAACGAATTTGTATTAAAGTTGTATACATAATTATTCATATGATTAGCATTTCATCATATTGATACTGGGAAACAAAGACTAATAACACTAAATATTTTAAAAATTGAAATGTAGTCATAGACTCATAGTGAAGCCATCAAGGAAGAAGTTACACTCTTGGGTCGCGCCACCTCTGACCTGACCTCAAGAATGCTTTATTAATTAAAAAAAGAAAACATGATATAAAAAATAAACTAGAATTGGAATAATTAATATTCAATTTAAAAATTGAATGCATTTGAGGGCGTCAAAGTGTAATTTTCAACAATAAAAGGGCCTACAGTAGATTAATAATTAGTTATGTACCACTCTAAAATCCTTATTTTGGTTATATATTAATTTCATGATTGTCATAAAATACTTTTACATGGATGCACAATGTATTCATTTTAGAAACAAAATTCTAAAAACGACATTGACTTAATCAATGTTATGTGTTTGGCATAATAAATATGCAAAATTTTTTTGATGGAATTTCAGATTTCGTAAAAGCACCGATTATTTTCTAATAATAATTGATTACTGTTGGAGTCTCACATCGACTAGGCATGCTCAAGCTTATTGTGTTATAAGAGAGGGTAATCCTCCCATTTAACAAGACCTTATTGGGTGAGGAGTCAAACTCATCTTAAATTTTATTATGGTATTAGAGCCCAAGTTCAGTTGAGCTGAGCGCTTGACCAGCGGGTGAGGAGTTAGAGCCAGCAACTATCTCCAATAACAGACATGACCCAACATATGGGCTTGACTGTGGGAGAGAGTGTTGGAGTCCCACATCGACTAGGCATGCTCAAACCTATTGGGTTATAAGAGGGGGTAATCCTTCTATATAACAAGACCTTATTAGGTGAGGAGTCAAACTCACCTCAAATTTTATCAATTACTTCTTTTATTCTAATAACATAATGTGTGTATTTATATAAGAAAATTAAGTGTTAAATACAATCTCTTCCTTACTCTTTTTATCACTTTCTCATTCTTGTTGTGAAACATTTACAAGGAGACAAAGAAAATGAAAATAAAAATTATTTACTTCAAATATTTTTGTCTCTTACACACGTGCCACAATGAGCGTAAGAGCGTGTGAAAGAGAGTGAAAAGAGTGTTCAAATCACCAAGAAGAACAAATAAATAAATAAATCGAACATAAATAGAAACTAAGATAAAAACCTATTAATATCTATCTTAATCTAATATAATTTATTGTATATAATTTATTCATTATAAGTTTGGTATACGTAACAATCTATTACATTAAAAAAATAATTGACCGTTCGACAAGATATCTTGCCATCAAGATTTTTTTGAATAAAAAAATAAATTATACATTCTTTATATAGAAGATAATGTCCACTAAAAAATTTTTTTCATCTTCATTCATGATAACTCTTTTAATCAACAAATTCTAATTGGTCTTAAGTTAATAAAATTTTTGTCATTGAGAAAACTTAGTGATGTGAGTCAAAACTGGAGGATAGAAATCATGTTTCTTTAGGCAATTAGATTGATAGGTGACCCACCTCCACTATTTATTTATTTTAATTAAAATGTATATTATTTTGTTCAAACTCTAGGATAATTGAGCTAAAATAACTATTCCACCTATTGCATTATCATGATAAATATGACCTTCTTCAAACAGAATTAATGTACAAAAGTTAGGTTTAATGAATCAATTTCAGAATTGAACTTTTGAGTGGAGTTCAAGATTTTATTGTCATCTTAATTATATCACTTTTACACTCTAATAAAAAGTAACTAATGCATAAATGAATTAATTCCAAACTTTACAAGTAAAAAAACCCCTAACTTGCTAATTAATCAAACAAAAAAAAAAAAAAAAAAAAAGAATTAAATTAGCAAAAAAAAGCTTATAATACAAGGTTTATTAATTTAATTACATGATTAAAGGACTAAAAATCCAAGTAAAAGAGTGCAAGCAAAGACAGAACCAAAATGGAAAAAAGATATTTGACTACTTCTGAAAGCTGAAGAAGTTCCACGAGCAATTGCATGAATAATAGTTCCTATTAATCCTCCTCCTCTTTTCTGGTAAACTTTCAGCTTCCCGGCTGGCTCAAATGAGCTCAGTAGTCGATCCTCTTCATGCACATGAGCTCTACTGTATGGAACCAAAGTTGTAGCCTACTGATCCTGAGCTGAACTTGGAAGAGATAAAGAGAAGAAGATAAGAAAAATAAGCAAGAAAGCAAGTATTGAAGTGATCTTGGACATTATAGTTGTCGATGTAGAAATTTGGATGGATAAGAAGAGAGTTTAATTAAAGCTTTTGGAAGATGGCTGTGTTGCTTGTAGATAATTTGCAAAAGAATTATGATTTTATGAAGTTGAATTTTCCTGAAATGGAGATTGTTAATTTATAGTGTGAGGATATAACCGAGGAGGTGGGGCAATGAGGAAGACAAAAGAGACCTGCAACTGTCACCATTAATTTCATAATTTGTTCAATATCGCGTTGAGGGCACAAAGTGGAGCACCAATGGGGGGCTAAGATTCAATACACGGTGACTTGTTACAAAGAAATATATTTTTAAATGCATTAAAAAATTTAATTTTTTGTGTATAAAATAAAAAAGGTCATGTTTGTTATGTAGAAGAAAAGTCAAGCTGTCAAGAAATTAATACGTTATTCATCCGCCATGTGGGAGTGGCACTTTTGACTTAAATCTCCAGAATTTTAACCCATGACAACGAGCTGGGTATGGAATATGGATACGTGTATTCCATTCTTGTTGATTGTATATTTGACCACATCTAATGAATAATGATTCAAAGTGATTCCATAATTTTTAATTTTTTTTAATTTTAGGTACATGAGATATCTAGACCTATATTGAAGTTTGCTTAATCTGCAGGCACAGAATATCCTACACAAGGCTAATGACATAAAACATCCTACAAGTCTAATGGATCAAGGTGAGCCTACTTAATTCTTAGGGTCGTGGAACATTCTATAAGGCCAATGACATGAAATACTCTATAAGCCCAATAGATTAAAGTAATTGTACAAATGTGGTAGGTATCTCTCCTAGCGATTTATGTCTTACTCTAAAAATCTAATGAACTAAGATAATTACATAAATGTAGTAAGTACATCTCTTGCGACTTGAATATAAAATTTCCTATGTATAGTTAACTCTAGTGGTTAAAAGGTTTCTCATTCGACCACAAGGAGAGAGAAATAAAGCATGTAAAATATGTTCATACATACACTTAATTTGGGCTTAGCTTCCATAAAATTGAGGTGTACGATTATAATGAACTTGAATATTTGAAGATTCCTTGAAACAAAAAGGAAAGAGCATGAAATAATATCGCAAAATAATTGGATATTTCCTTGAACTGTATTTAAACCAGTTTTTACTCCTCTTTTTGCCATATAAAAACATCATGTTTAGAGTTAGAAAAAAACAATTGATAAAATTCATTTATATTCTGAGCTTAATCAAGTTATAGACTTACTTATTATTGTTATTAAAATTCTTCTTTTACCTTTGCCGTAGACAAAATGAAAAACATAAATTATTTTGTTTTCTTTATAATTACCATTATATTTTCTGACCCAGAATGAGGCTAATTATAACCAATAATGTTACCAAAAATATAATTAATTTATAATAGACTAAAGAAAAATATTAGTGGTTGTCAAATAATTAGTTGAATAATATGAATTGAAAATTTTGGCATGGTTACGAGAATAGCTTGTCCATGGACATGAAACCCAGCAGCATGTCTATTATTGTTCTTATTGTTTATTTACTTGCCTTTGCAAACCATATCAGCTTTTGCTTCTGCAGCGACAGAAGCACTTACATGAATTGCATGTACAGTGAACGACAAGCACTTTTGATGAAAAAAGGAAAAGAAAAATCAAAACAAACTATAAAGCATACACTTGCATACAAATCTGATACATGATTAATTAAATTACACGATTAAAGGACTAAAAATCCAAGTAAAAGAGTGCAAGCAAAGACAGAACCAAAATGGAAAAAAGATAAAGCTGAAGAAGTTCCACGAGCAATTGCATGTATAATAGTTCCTATTAATCCTCCTCCTCTTTTCTGGTAAACTTTCAGCTTCCCAGCTGGCTCAAATGAGTTCATGAGTAGCCGATCCTCTTCATGCACATGAGCTCTACTGTATGGAACCAAAGTTGTAGCCTGCTGATCCTGAGCTGAACTCAGACGAGAAAGAGAGAACCAGAGGAGAGAGATGACGAAGAAAGCAAAAATAGAAGTGATCCTGCTCATGATAGTTGTGTTACTTGTAAATAACTTACAGAAGGACAAAAGGATTATGAAGTTGAAATGTCCAGAAATGAAGACTATTAATTTATAGCTAACACTATTTGTTTGATATCACGTTAAGGGAACGAAGTGGAGCACCAATTTTTGAGTAAAAAAATTATACACGGTGGCGGCAAAGTGCATATATCGGCGTTGAATTTCCATATTTTTTCAACGCGAGAAGTTGTTAGATGACGCTGATAAACGGGGTATTATTGGCGTCGTTCAAATCTAAAACACAAAAATTCTGTCAGATTTTGTTTATTGAAAATTATAAAATTGTCTTTTAGTATTTATCCATCACAGGAGAACTGTTATACACTGATAAGCTTCTTCAAAAAATTTGTCTTTCACCGGGGGTCTCAATTGCTAAGAAATGAGTTGCATTTTCTTGTAACAAAATTTGTAAAATATTAATTTATCTTGAAAATTATTGTATAGCATAAACATATTAAGTTATTACTTTATTGTAACGGATTTGGATTCCCTGTTAATTTAATTTTTACTAATATTTGAAGGATCTAAAGACACCTAATAGTTACACCATCTAACGGTTAAGATCCATATATATATATTATAAAACCCAAAAATATATAATTTTACTTATTTTTAATAAATTAATTATTATAAATTCCCATGTATACTAAAACACGAACAACGTTTCTGCTCTTGAGATGCCATTTTCATACAGTCAGAAAAAAAATTTCTTGTCAAATCTATACTCCAACCAACCAAAAAAAAAAAAAGAAAAAAAAAAGTCTAACAGGTTAGTATTATCTTATAGTTTTCATTTTTTCTATTATTATTGCTCTCTATTTTTCTTCATCTATTTCTTCACCCGCTAATTATCAAAAGATCTTAAAATCAATGGGGAAAAAAAAAAAGTCATGATCGTGATGATTTTTAAGCGTGACTGGGGGATTGGGCAACGAAGCTTCGGCTAGGAAGATGGATTTAATATTACTACGCCATTAATTTTATTGTGGTGGATAGTTAAACTTGAATTGACACAGAACAAGAAGTTGGATTGTTTTATATTAATAAAAAAAAAAAAAGAAAAGTTGGATTGAAACCAGAGAGCTCATAATTGTGTTTTAATTAGAGTTTTTTTTTTTGCTTTTTAAATGTTTTTGTATAGCCGTAACAAGTTCTTTGTTGATTAGGTAAAAACTTTATATTTTATATGACTTGATCTTAGCCGTTAGATGGTGTAACACCTATGCGTCTTTAGATCCTTCAAGGATTAGGAAAAATTAAATAGAGAGGATCTATTGTTAATATGATAGTTTCGACGTTTACTCCTGATTGACAAGAAGCCCCTGGCCGAAGCAAAAGGAGAAGAATTATCAAAGTCAATAGAATCCTAGTACCAATATTAATAAAATAGTCAAAGTCAAGCCGTCAATAAATAATTTATTCTTTCTACTCTGGTGGGAGAGGCACTTTTGACCCTAATCCTCAGGATTTTAAAATTTTAATGCACAACAATGAGTTGGCTAAAATTTTATTCTTATTCCATTCTTGTTTATTGTATTTTTGACCACATCAAATGATTTAAATAAGCCATACATTACGGATTAATATCAGAAGAAGACCTTGTAAGACAATTCAATGTTTATTTTTCATGTTGACTCATCATTAAAATTTGTATTTGGGTTTGATTTTTATAGATTATTCAAGATTTTAATTCAACGATATTTAATAAATTGATAACTTGACCATTATGATTACGTGTTGAAATCTTAATATATTAATTTTTACAGTTAATATATAGCTATCAAGTTTTTTTATGGAAAGGACCGAATGATATGTTTACATCTGATTGATAACACCGTTGTCATGGCAATTATAAATCTGGAAATTTATATAATTGAATATTAAAATGTAAAATAGAATACATATTTCAAAGTTTGAAGTGAAATTTTAAACAATATTATGGATTTAATTTATTGATCTAACTATTGAAAAAAAAACTAATTAAAGAGTCTAAAAAAATGTTTATACATACAATTGAGTGATTTGGCTAGCTTACATGAAATCGGAGATGCAGGGAATTATTTTACGAACATCAAATGAAATCTCATGTATGATATGGAATAAAGATAAACACTGTAAATTCTATGATCACTTTATTTATTTATTTATTTTTTTGTAAATTGCATTAAATTAATAATTGAACAATACTTTTTATTTATTTTGAAGAATGGTGAAGAGAATGGATTTAAAGAACCATGATTTTTTTAAATGAATTAAGCTTTTACCTTTTCAAATTCATGCTTAATGAAAATTTTGACAAAATAATTAAATTGCTCATATGCGATAACAAGAAACTTGATTGAAATTCTCTCGATATTTATTAACAATCATCTTTAAGAATTATATAAAAAAAAATTTATAAAAGAACTTGTTGAAGTTCTCCTGTTTAATTGTAAAAGAGATGTTTATTCAAATCATATTCATACTAGATGGTGCACATAATGTATAAGAGCCACCTAACTAGCCTCAATGAGGTCTATACGAAGAAGACCAGCAGCACAAAACAATGCAGGTCTTCAGGAAAACCAGTCAGCTGCACATGCTGTACGCGAAAAAAACAGCCACCAAAAAGAGCAGAAAACCCAGCACCACAAATGCAATGATCCAGCATAAGAATTATTCTTCGATCTGTAACACAGTGACTGATTTTAACAAGAGCTGAGATTACTTGCATTACTTGGTAGTAATACGAAAACATATTTAAACTTTCGTTATGCATCTATTGTGGAATTTCAGTCTAACCAGACTAGCATACTGGCTTATATGTGTACTGTGAGCGCGCTGTCGTACCGAGACACCTTTGCACATAGCTTACATTCTTGGTCATGCAGAATTTGTGCAGTAAGTTCTTAATCAGAAGCCCAAACTAGCCGGACAACTTGATTCCCGAAAATCGTCACCATTTCACTTGGCTGGTTTCAATTTGTTAAGAAGAAAGCTAGAAGATGAATTCAGATTGAAGAACAAGAACTAAGGCTGTTGATTTTCAAATGTTTGTAAAAAACTAACAACGGTTAGTTTAACGGAGAAAGTTATTAAAAGTTTATAAAGTTATTAACAGAACCTGGGATTCCATTAAAACCTGTTAGAAGCCATAAGAAGGACGATGTCGTTTTGTTTACAAAGTTCAAAAGATGGAGGAGATAGTTTTAGATTCAAGACTAAAGGGTTTTGTGTTCTTCTTTAGTTCATAAGCTACAGATTGAAGAAGATCCGACGGTGTAATGTCTAACAAGTTGTGTTTGTATGGCTGTGATTACAAATTAGAAAATTCACACAGATTGCCAACCTGTGACAATCTAGTCTTGTATATAAATTGTAGAATTTCTTTTCTACATTTAATGAAAAATTGCATTTCCCCTTTGAGAGATTATTCTGAAAATTGTACTTTGTTTTCACAATTAATCATGAAATGTGCTTTCTTCGTGATCGCGATGGGAAAAATCCAGTATATATCTCAGCCATCAAGGGGTCGTGTTAATGTCTTAAAAGAGTTGGTTCAAGTAAGACCCAATGCGGATGGAAAGAGAGAGGTCAGACAATTTCGCATGTCTGCCTGAGATTTGACCAACTGGAGGCAATGAAGTTCTTGGTGGAGGCAATGAATGATCATGAGTTTATGAATTCTAAGGGTGATGATCGCAACACTATATTGCAACTGGAGTGGCTGATAAACAAGTGGAGGTATGTCTATGTTAAGAGTAGAACTAAAATATTAAAGCATTTATCTCCTTCATATAAACCTATGTTGTTGTGCCTAATTTCTTGGCAATCAGATTTGTGCCATTGTCCATAGGGTATATCAAAACTTGGCGGCCAAGATCATCCCATTTGTCGTCCTAAAAGCACTTACCTTCTCTTACAAGGTGGTTACTTTCATAAGCATGGATTAGACTACCATTAGGAACTCACAAGCAATCCCTAATACCCACTCTCAGCCACTGTCAGACAAACTAAGTATAAAAGGAGCCCATGACCTCCGTTTCAAGAGACGATTCCAGTTTTAGTAAAGTTTAAGAGGAAAACACACTCATACATGTAAAAAAGCGTTAAGTGAGAGAAGGTTGCCAAAGGTAAATCTCCTCAATTTAGCTCATGTTCATTTCCCTTGTAATTTCTCTCGATCTAACACCTCTAAACAATAAATAATAGTGGATGTAGGCTTGGTCTTGATACCGCTGAACCACTACAAAAATCTCTTTTGTTTTTTACTGTTTACGTTGTTTTATCGACCTAACTGGTTAGTAGAAACCATGCACACATCTTACCTGGCCCCTCCCGAGGTCAACTGGGTATCTCTAGTTGGTACGAATTTTCACATAAACATCTGTCTATTAGAGCCAGTGATCGAATTAGATTTATTTTCTTGATTTCTTCTTAATTGCGTCAAATTAATCGACTAACAAATACTTACTACAGCACAAATATTTGATAACAACTATCATCTATATATGTATTAATTGGCCTAATGGAGATGATTTAACCATGTATATAGGCATATTGATATCTTCGTTGAAATTAATTTAACTGGGTATTGATTTAATTTTATATTCAGCCACTATGTTTGGCAAGAAATAGAGTACTTCATACGATCAATACTCTCTCATAAACATCAATTTGAAAGTTGTTGTGATGTGGCACTTGATGACACACGTGGAAGTCAACTTGTAGTGTGGCTGGTCAATGTAATTTGTTAAGACTTGAGGGGCAGTTCAATCTTTTTGCTACTTTCGAACGACCTAATATGTTTTAGGTCTTGTGCGCAACCCACTTCTTTGCATTCTCTCTTGGTTTACAGAGAGAGAAATCAGTTAGAGGTGCTGTGCTGGAAATCTGAGGTTCGTCCATGGAATCAACGGTGATGGTAGGTGTGAGCTGTCCTTATTGTTTAGTCTTTCTTTTGCTGTATATATTGATACTGATTTCTGCCTATTTGATGTGGTATGAGTGGTGAGAGCATCTAGGTATGCGGGTGTAAAATCAGAGGGTTTTGTATCGGGGTTGTGCCTGTGTAAAGGGGTGGGCCGATTCTTCTGTAAGGTTTCTCAAAACTCATAGTGAAACTTTCTTTTTCTTGCTCTGAAGAGTGGATGTAGGTAATCGTTAAGATTACCGAACCACTATAAATCTGATGTCATCTCTCTCTCACTTATTCTCTTCTTTATTTTTTGCTTAATCATTATTACTGTACTCAATATTGGTGGTTGCTGAATTTTTGGTTACTGCATGTTTGTACTGTTTTGGATTACATTTTTTAACAATTGGTATCAGAGCTTTTTTTTTCGAACACCTAGGTTCCATTATTCTAGGTTGTGAGATCCAATTTTATGAATCTGTAGTAATCTAGGGTTTGACTGTTTCTACAATTCTGTTTGTTACTTAGGGTTTTCAGCTGGTCTCTAGAAATTGGGGCTTTTGGTTTCTAAGAAATTAGGAAGGTTAGAAACCTAGAAATGTCTAAGTATGAACTTGAGAAGTTTACAGGAGATAACGATTATCGGTTATGGAAGATGAAGATGAGGGCTGTTTTAGTTAAGGATGGTTTGTCTGCTACCTTAGAGGGCGAGGATGGTTTACCAGAGACTTTGTCTGAAAAGGAAAAGAAAGAACTGCTAGAAAAGGCTTTCAGTTCTCTAATTCTAGGGTTAAGAGATAAAGTCCTAAGAGAGGTTAAGAAGATGAAAACACCAGCAGAGATTTGGGAAAAGTTAGACTCCTTGTACCTATCAAAGTCTTCACCTAATAGGTTAGTTTTAAAACAGAAGTTTTTCAGTTTTAAGATGGATGAAAACAAAGTTTTAGGTGACAACATAAATGACTTTAGGAAACTAGTACAATACTTATAAGGTCTTAGTGTTACCATTGAGGATGAAGATCAAGCTGTGATACTTCTAAATTCTCTTCCCAAAAGTTTTTCGAACTTTGTTGATACTCTTAAGTATGGTAGACAAACTCTTAAGCTAGATGAAGTTGTAGTAGCCATTTCTACTAAGGATGCTGAGTTTAGAAAGAAGTGGAAGTTAGATGGAGAGGGACTAAATGTCAGGGGTAGATCTGAGAAAAAGTGGTCAAAGAAAGGTCAGTTTAGAAATAGATCCAAGTCCAAATCAAAATTTGTCAGGAAATGTTTCCATTGTCATAAAGAAGGGCACTTTAAGAGGGATTGTCCAAATAGGAAGAAGAGGTCAGGGGAGAAAAAGGTTAGTGGCAGTGTTGATATAGCCTCAGATGGGTATGAAAGCTCTGATGTTCTTGTAGCTTCCGATAGGGAATTTGAATCTGAGTGGATTTTGGACTCTGGTTGCACTTTCCATATGACTCCAAATAGGAGTTCACTGATGAACTTTAAGAAGATAGAATCTGGCAAGGTTCTAATGGGGAATAAATCTGGCAAGGTTCTAATGGGGAATAATGCAGTGTGTAGTGTATTAGGCATTGGGGATGTCAGATTAAGTCTTCATGATGGCAGCTCTAGAATCCTTTCAAAAGTTAGGTATATACCTGAGTTAAAAAGGAACCTGATTTCCCTAGGTAGTTTAGACTCAAATGGGTTTAGTTACAAGGCTCAAGGTGGAGTACTTAAGGTTACAAAAGAGTCATTAGTGGTTATGAAATGAGAGAAAAAGAATGGCTTATATGTCTTAAATGGATCCACAGTTGCTAGAACAGCAGCAGTAACATCTTAGAAACTTAACAAGAGTTCTATTTGGCACAAAAGGGTGGGACACATTAGTAAGAGAGGTCTAACTGAGTTAAGTAAGCGGAATGTCTTAGGAGGGGATAAAATAGAGAAGCTAGGGTTCTATGATCACTGTGTTTATGGGAAGATGAGCAGAATCATGTTTAGTGTGGGAAACCACTATTCTAAGGGCATTTTAGACTACATTCATTCTGATGTGTGGGGGCCAACCAAACATCCATCTTTGGGAGGATGTAGGTATTTCATTAGCATCATAGATGATTTTTCTAGGAGGGTTTGGATCTATTTTTTGAAAACTAAGGGAGAAGCCTTTAGGAGGTTCAAGGATTGGAAAATTATGATAGAAAACCGATCTGGAAAGAAGATCAGGAAACTAAGGACAGATAATGGGCTAGAATTCATCAATGAGGATTTTGATAACTTGTGTAGGGAGAGTGGAATTCTGAGGCATAGAATAGTGAGACACACACCCTAACAAAATGGTTTAGCATAAAGGATGAATAGAACCATCCTTGAGAAAGTTAGAAGCTTGTTATCCTATTTTAGGTTACCCACCAGATTTTGGGCAGAGGCTGCTCATATAGCAGTTTACCTGATTAATAGGATTCTATCCTTAGCTCTTTGTTTCAGAACACCCATGGAAAAATGGTCTGGGTATCTTGCAGATTATAGCAATCTTAGGGTGTTTGGATGCACTGTTTTTGTTCATGAGAAAACTGACAAACTAAAACCAAAGGCCATTAGATGTGTCTTCTTAGGGTACCCTATTGGTATAAAAGGTTATAGGTGCTGGGATATTGTAGGACAAAAATGTATAATCAGTAGAGATGTTAGGTTTAATAAGGATGACGTGATTGGCCTAAATCAAAATGGGTTGAGTGAGAGTGAAAATGCAGTTAGGGTAGAGACAATAAACCTAGATTTAGGTAGAGATAACTCAAACCTGGACAATACTGAACCAGAGCCCAATACTGATGATCAAACCCTGGAAGATGAACCTAGCCTAGAGGATATTGATGATAGTGATATAGTTGAAAATGAGCTTCAAAATTATCAACTAGCTAGGGATAGAGAAAGAAGGGAAATTAGATTGCCTAGTAGGTATTCACATGCTGATATAGTTGCTTTTGCTCTTCAAGTTGCTGAAGAGATTAATGAGGAACCTAGGACTGTTAGGGAAGCCATGAGTTGTAGAAAATATAGGCAGTGGAAACTGGCTATGCAAGAGGAATTTGATCCTTTAATTAAAAACCAAACCTGGATTTTGATTGACAAACCTAAGGGCAGCAGGGTAGTTAAATGCAAATGGGTTTTTAAAATGAAGGAAGGCATACCAGGGATAGAAGCACCTAGGTTTAAAGCAAGATTAGTGGCTAAAGGGTTTACACAGGTTGAAGGGGTGGATTACAATGAAATTTTCTCACCTGTGGTAAGACATACAACCATTAGGATATTGTTATCTTTGGTAGCTCAGTTTGATTTAGAACTAGAGCAGTTCGACATTAAAACATCTTTCTTAAATGGTGATTTAGAGGAGAAGATTCTGATGGAACAACCTGAATTTTTTGAAAGGGGATCTAAGAATCAAGTATGTCTTTTGAAAAAATCCTTGTATGGCTTGAAGCAGTCTCCTAGGCAGTGGTATAGGAAATTTGATTTTTTTATGTTGAATGCTGGTTTCATCCGAAGTAGTTTTGATGGTTGTTTCTATTTCAAATGTCTATATGGTGAATGCTACATATATTTGTCTCTATATGTGGATGATATGTTGCTAGCTTGTAAGGATTTCTCTGAAATTGATAGATTTAAAAGAGAAATGAGTAAACATTTTGAGATGAAAGATTTAGGACAAGCTAGGAAGATTTTGGGTATGAACATTGAGAGAAATACGAAAACTAGAAGTCTCATATTGTCTCAGAAAGAGTATGCTGGAAAACTAATCAAGAAGTTTAATATGATTGACTCTAAACCCGTCAAAACACCTTTAGGTCAACATTTTAAGCTTAGTGTAACCCAGTGTCCAGAAACTGAAGAAGAAAAGAAGGAAATGGCTAGTATACCATATGCCAATGCCATAGGGAGTCTAATGTACTTAATGGTCTGTACCAGACCAGATTTGGCTTTTGCTATTAGTTCAGTTAGTAGGTATATGAGTAATCTTGGAAAAACTCATTGGGAAGCAGTGAAATGGGTCCTTAGATATGTGAAGGGTACTTTGTCCACTGGAATAGTTTACAGTGGAGGGAAAAATCAGGAAAACCCCATCATGGGATGTGTAGATGCTGACTATGCTAGAAACATTGATAATATGAAGTCCATGACTGGTTTTTGTTTTACCATTTGGAATAACCTGGTTTGTTGAAAAGCTAATCTGCAGGCTATTGTAACACTGTCCACCACGGAAGCAGAGTATGTTGCAATTATAGAGGCAGTCAAGGAGGCTATGTGGCTTAGGGCAATGCTTGTTGAGATGAGACTGGTTCAGCAACAAGTTCCTATTAAGAGTGACAGTCAGAGTGCCACTTATCTGTGTAAAAATCAGGTATTTCATGAGAGGTCGAAACACATAGATGTTGGACTTCACTTTATCAGAAACCTGCTAGAAGATAAAGTCATTAAGGTGGAGAAAAATCCTGGTAGGGAGAACCCAGCAGACATGTTCACCAAGTTAGTGACCTTAGACAAGTTAAGGCTCTTTAAGAGCCTTTTGCATGTTGAAGAGAATTAAGAAATTTTTCAGGGCAGTAAGGAAGGGAGAAGATCAAATGCCAAGGTGGAGATTTGTTGTGATGTGGCACTTGATGACACACGTGGAAGTCAACTTGTAGTGTGGCTGGTCAATGTAATTTGTTAAGAATTGAGGGGCAGTTCAGTCTTTTTGCTACCTTCGAACGACCTAATCTATTTTAGGTCTTGTGCCCAACCCACTTCTCTGTATTCTCTCTTGGTTTACAGAGAGAGAAATCAGTTAGAGATGTTGTATTGGAAATCCGAGGTTCGTCCATGGAATCAACTGTGATGGTAGGTGTGAGCTGTCCTTATTGTTTAGTCTTTCTTTTGCTGTATATATTGATACTGATTTCTGCCTATTTGATGTGGTATGAGTGGTGAGAGCATCTAGGTATATGGGTGTAAAATCAGAGGGTTTTGTATCGAGGTTGTGCCTGTGTAAAGGGGTGAGCCGATTCTTCTGTAAGGTTTCTCAAAACCCATAGTGAAACTTTCTTTTTCTTGCTCTGAAGAGTGGATGTAGGTAATCGTTAAGATTACCGAACCACTATAAATCTGGTGTCATCTCTCTCTCACTTATTCTCTTCTTTATTTTTTGCTTAATCGTTATTACTGTACTCAATATTGGTGGTTGCTGAATTTTTGGTTACTGCATGTTTGTACTGTTTTGGATTACATTTTATAACAAAAGTCTAATCAATTTTCTCGTATAAATATCTTTGGAGATACCAATAATTCTCTTCCCTAAATGCCTTGTACTCAAACTCAATCATAGGGACAATATATATAATTCTTTCAGAATATATATGTTGATGCTTGTATAAATTCGTTTTCTATCTGAAAATATATGCACTAAGCTTGAAGTTAGATGTGCACGCAATAAAATTTTTGACAACTAGTAATGTAATAAATGCGAATGCTCTTAATGGAAGTGGCTTGACAGAGCAAAAGAGATTTGAATTTTGAAATTGTGGATTTGCTTCGACGCGGGGGAGCAATTAGTGCCAAGTACATTGCCATATGAAATAAAGCAAGCATATGAAAATGGAATATATATCTAAACTTGATTATTGAACGAGTCATATTATAGCATATAATAAATGATTTCTTCATCTTTACAAATGTATAATGATCTCGGTTTGATGAATATCAAATGGCTTAGAATAAGTAAAAGTAATGTTTTTAGTGTGACATGCGGCCAGGGAGGGACGGAGCCTAAGGGTTAAGGAGGGCAGTAGATTCTCCTTTCAAGTTTTAATTTTTTTTTTTTTTTGACAAGTTTTACAAATTTGCCCCTAAAAGAAATGTAAATTACAAAAAAAAACTTCAATACATCAAATACCTAAACTCTCATTTTTTTTCTTTTGTTAAAACTAAACTACTCTTTCTCTACTTACAATACCCGTTCTCTCTTTATTGTCCATAACTAATTTAAAAACCTAAGTTTCAAGTTTTTTCCTAAATTTCTAATTCTTTATCCACACAAATACAGTTTTCTCTCACCTATTAAGCTGACAAGCCTTTTTTTTTTCCTTCTTCAATTTGTCAGATAATACTAATACATTTTATATTTGTATTCTTTTATTTTGAAAGTTTAAGGTTAAATTATATATTAGGATTTAGGAAGATGAAATTGTCATTGAGACTACAAATTATTTTGAATTTTATGAAAAATTGTTTGTGAAATAGAATGATGAATCAATGGTTGAATGATAGCTTAGTTACGTATATAAAAAAAGATGTATTTGATAGTATTAATAATGAAGTCATTATGTAATACTTTCAAAATGTGAAATCCTTTCGAGGATAATTATAAATATATTAGTTAATGAAAATTTTATAAATATAATACTTGCGCTTATTTTAATTTAAAATTATATTGTTCTTTCAACTTTGACCCCTATATTTCATTAATTTCTGGTTACGATTCTTGAACATGTCATCTCTCTTTCTTCATTATGGCTCAGTTTAATGTGATTTTGCTTTTTTAATTATATGTTTTACTAAGCTCTATTCCAAATAATATTCTCTGAATAATAATTATGTTGAAGCTGGGGTGATNATGTAATACTAATACATTTTATATTTGTATTCTTTTATTTTGAAAGTTTAAGGTTAAATTATATGTTAGGATTTAGGAAGATGAAATTGCCATTGAGACTACAAATTATTTTGAATTTTATTAAGAATTGTTTGTGAAATAGAATGATGAATCAATGGTTGAATGATAGCTTAGTTATGTATATAGAAAAAAATGTATTTGATAGTATTAATGATAAAGTCATTATATAATACTTTCAAAATGTGAAATCCTTTCGAGGATAATTATAAATATATTAGTTAATGAAAATTTTATAAATACAATACTTGCGCTTATTTTAATTTAAAATTGTATTTTTTTTCCAACTTTGACCCCCTACATTTCATTAATTTCTGGCTACGCTCTTGAACGTGCCATCGCTCTTTCTTCATTATGGCTCAGTTCAATTTGGTTTTGCTTTTTAAGTTATATGTATTACTAAGCTCTATTCCAAATAATATTCTCTGAATAATAATTATGTTGAAGTTGGGGTGATTAAAAGTCCCCCGATGATAAATCGTCAAATTTCACCAACACTCTTCATTTGAACTCAACTTTGGAGATAATTTTATACACGTTAAAGATTCAAACATATACACTTTCATAATCACGCTTCAAAAACTAAGGTCTTTGATCTGAATGGCTGCAGTTTCGAACTGAAGAGCTCAAACTGAAATCTGTTAGGATCTCGACCTGAAATCTGTTAGGAGCACGACCTGAAATCTGTTAAGAGCATGACCTGAAATCTGTTAGGAGCTCGACCTGAAATATGTTAGGAGCTCGACCTGAAAACAAAACGAGCTCAATTTGAGATCAAAACGAGCTCAACTTAAGAGCAAAACGAGCTCAACCTGATAGCAAAACAAGTTTAACTTGAGAGCAAAACGAGCTCAACTTGAGCAAAACGAACTCGACCTGAAAGCTCATAATGAGCTCTACCTGAGCACAATGAGCTTGATCTAAAAGGTCATAACGAGCTCGACCTGAGAGATCATAACGAGCTCTACCTAAGAGCACAAGAGATCAGCGATCTCAGCGTGTGATCAGCGATTTGAAACTAAAGATCAGTGATCTGAAGCCGAGGATCAGGACAACTAGGGCATGCGATCTGCAATGTGGCCATGCGATCGGAGAATTCTGATACGTGCGATCTGCGATTTGGCCACGCGGTTGGAGAATTCTGATGCATGAGATCTGCGATCTGGCCACACGATTGGAGAATTCTGACGCAGGTTTGAGATCTGAGCACGCCATCAAGGGATTTGGATGCAGGCTTGAGAATCGAACCTGCATGGGCCATCAAACTGTTGACGCTCGATTTTGGACGTTAACAACTCGCACGTGAGAAGCGCATCACGTGTGATTCCTAAGTCCGCTTAACGCTTCTCACGTGTGAGTCGTTGATGTCCAAAATCAAACGTCAATAATTTTTGATCGAATAATATTTTATCTTTAATTATATGCTAAAATAATTATAAATATATGTAACGATTTAAATCGAAGGGTAATCATTCTTAATTATTCGACAAACGAAAAAGTAAGCTTTATATATCTGTCAATTTCACTTTATTGCATGTAAAGAATTGGACCATACGTGATATTGCATTTGTGGTCAGTGTGCATGACAGATAGATTAGACATCAAAAGAATCAACGAATCACGACCGTTGCTTACTTTTTTTATTTTTATTTTAATAAAAAATTCTGTTTAAATCTCAATGAAACAAGGGAATTTAATTGAAAGAGATGAAATATATACTTTATCGTAAGTGTTTCATGGATTCAATACTTTAAAGCACAGAGTGTTCCATGGATTCAATATAGAATATCTACTTATATAATAATTAGGTATGAATAGACAAATTTGATTATTAATATATATATAGAGGACTCCTATGTTGCTAACTCATAAATTTACCAAAAATATTTATAAATACAAAGTTCGAAACGTATATAACTGCTCCTATAGCCAGACATTAGTAGTCGGTAACACTATATCATTCCACAAAAATCCTACTACTAATAAGATGCTAAATATTTAGAGATAACATGGTGTATTGTACCAAGAACTCAATGAGAAATGTTATTTCATCCACTTACGGGTAGCTCAACGATAAGGATGAATTAAGGGGGTTGCAAATGGGTAGAACCCACATTCTCATATTCAATTCTCCGTTAGACACAAACAGACACATAGTTACATAAAAACATGTGAGTTCAATTGAACACATTCAATTTTTTAAGAAAATAAAAAAAATTATGTTTTATAGAATTTAGAATTTTGACTCATTTAAATTCATATTGAACCCACTCAAACTTAAAAAAAAGAAAAAATGTTTTATATTTTATATTATTTACAATTTTGACTCTACTTAAATTCATATTGACCTCTCAAAATTTTATTATAAATTTACCAACTTAAGTGTTTTGAACTTATTGACTATAAGTTTTGGCTACATCCTTCGACACAAAAATAGTATTTTTGTCTATGATTTACCTGAAAAATTAATTGATGTACGCATAAACTGGTATGAACCTTAGGTATTAATAATAATAAAAAAATGTTACTTCTCAAATTAATAGACCCACTCTTTATTTTATTAAAAAATTTATATGTGATTTTGTCATGTTTTATAAATATTCATGAGTGATTGAAATTGAGATAAGATAACTACCCCCACTAGCCGGCCTCTATCAAATAAGTGATTGTCAATTTATCTTGATCAACTTTGACTTAGCTACCTTCTTCAGTATTAGACGAAAGTGGAAGGTTAATTAATTAACTAATTATTTTTTCAATTGGATTAACAAACAAACTTTGTATATAAAATATAATGGCAAATCAAGTTAACAGACTTCAAACTTGAAACTTTCTCCAACAATCTTCATCAGAACTTGACGTGTAAGATAATTTACACTAGTCAAAAGATTCAAAACCACTTTCATACTCAAATTAAAAGAGTAAATACATAAATAAATTGGTAATCAATACAGTAGTTTGGAGAAATATTCACACAAACCAGTTATATAAAAAAACAATTAATGTTGATAGATTAACATAATTGGATCATTTTCAAGATTAATTAATGAATTAAAAGAAGGCTACAGAACTAAGAAACCAAGGAGAAGAGAGCAAGCGACGNGTATTGATATTTTATTTGGCACCATAAGACAATTTGTTGAACTGAAATTATTTGTAGAAAAGAGTAATTACAGCATCTTAAGATGATATGCTTTTTTATTATAAGATCAGAGATTGTATCCAATTAGTCATTTAAGCCCAAGGACAATGTTTCAAGTGAATTAATTATTTGATATTTGCTTGAATTTAAGTCATTCTATAACGAATGGAAGAATAGGGATGTGAGCTGTTGCAATTCTCATGAGATCAAATGTTGGCGGCACTTAAATGACACAATCTCTGATCGTATAATAGTTGTAATTACTTTTTTTTAAGAACTAATTTCATTTAACAAATCATCTTATGATTGCTAGATCACTACATACCTAAAATAATTTGTCCAAGATCTGGGAAGAATATTGGAACAAAGACAAAGTCCTAGGATAACACATCCAAAGAAGACAATTCAACAAAATCCTGTAATGTAATGGTGACACGTTTGCTCGTAACTCAAGATTTCCAACATTACAAGAGGGTGATGGAAAACTTTCCCTGAAATTATCTAAGTTAAAAGAAGTCTGACAAAGCAAAGCAAAACAAAACAGAGAAGGCTCATAAACGCATGTAAAAAGAGTGAAGTGAATTAGTTATACGTATACCATAATTGGCGGTACAAATATCGTTAGAGCTTCAATTTGATTGGATACTCCGATAAATTCCTTCAGTTTAAGGCACCATTGAGTGTCAAACTTAACATTAGGACAATATAGATTTTTCCATGGACACAATGCATTTATACGTGGAGTGAGCATGAGACTATACATATAAGTAAAGGAAAGTAAAGTTGGAGTATCAAGGTCAAGTGCCTTCATATTAACACAACCATTAACTTAAAACTTCTTAAGCTGATTACTTGAAATGGTAATTCTTTCAAGGCCATTGCAGTTGCTCGAGGATAAGATCCTCGAGCAAGGGAAGGCTTGAGATAATAAGATGAAATTTTTTGTCCGTAAGACCAAAATGTGCAAGATTTAACTTTTTCAATTGTGAGCATCCAATAATGTCAACCTCCCAAAGTTTAAGTTCTAACTCTTGAAAGATTTGGAACAACAATTTGAACACTTTCAAGTTCACGTGAGTCAATAGTCATTATTTTCAGTTTGAGATCCTTAGAAACAAATAACCGCTTCGAATCCCAACATTCCGAAAAAAAACATTTCTTCAAGGAGAGGGCATTCACTACTAAGCTTCTGCACCATCTCACTCTTTATAGTAACTTTGTTCAAACTTAGCTTTTAAAAGGAATTAAACCTGATAGTATCCGAGATGTTATCCAACTTACAGCTAACTAACTTTAGAGTAGTAACTGATCTAGTTGAAAAGATTGTTTGAGGCAAAGTGTATGGCATACTGGTATCTTTTAAGAATTGCAAATCAAACTCTTCAACCTCCTTTTCTATGGCCAATCCTATCCAATTCTCAATATAAGGAGCCGATTCTTCAACATCAAGAATACTTACTTATAGCCTAAATTTTTACATACAAAACTTGAGCTCGCAGAACCGAAGCAGAGAAGCATCTACAAATTCCATAAATTCTTTCAAACAATCACAGGGTGCCAATCTTTCCTCTTCAACCACTGATATAATTTGAACACTCTCATCGTTAGTGAGAAAATCAGTTTGATCAAAATCAAAGATAGGGAAAGATATCCGTAAATGATTCCATCTCTTAGACGATATACTAATTCGAGCTATCTCTTTTGCGGAGAGGTAGGACATAATATGATCAATTATAAGAGGAGGCAATCTTGAAATTCGATCCATTAATTCAAATATGTAATATTCACATTCACAGACTTAAACACTAAACTCTTCTTGGACGAAAATTTGATTAAGAATAATGTTATGCCTGGGAAACCGAGAGCTGACGTGGAGTCGCGTGGCGAAACGTTGCCTGCTCCCGTCAGAACGGTAAGCGCACGTCAAGCCTATCAAGCGCCCTGGAGCCTCCACGTGTTCGCTCCCCTGCTCCAAATCGCGTGAAATCAACTTGGGAAATGGGCACTGAGACGTAAAATCAGATTAGGTCCTGACATACACACCAACCCAAGGATTCAATGATGATTACACGCATTCAACTGGGTATAAGAAGAGGAAGACCCCTTCATTAAGGGGATTCGATCAATTTTATATTGGAATTCTCCCCCTCTAAAAGCTTTGTAATTACTGTTCAATCATTTGTAAGTCAGTCCGCTTTAGCGACCTGACCCACCATATCAATATACATCAGTGGACGTAGGACTGGCTACCTTAGCATCTGAACCACTTTAAAAGCTTTTATCGCATTTATTCTTTATTCATAATTCATATTCACGCGTGTTCCTTGCCCAAACAGCACTACACACGTGTCGATTAGTTGGTGCCTAAATCTTGCATCAACAGTTTGGCGCTAGAAGGAAGGCTGATTTAGTGTCTACCCTTCATCAGGAGAATCTTTGACCCATTGGTCCTACAACAGCAAATGACCCGCCAATCTGAGCCAGAGCAAGCTAATCAGCGCGCTGAAGAAATCCCCTCCAGGGTACTTCCAGTTTCGCAGAATGCTGCGGGGGATATCCCAGCAGCTTCACAACTTGACCCCACCATCAGAAACTACCTGGAGAGGTTCGACAAGACTCTCTAGACGGTCAACCAAAGGTTCGACCGTTTGACCAAGGCATGTCATCTACAACAGCTAGGGCGGTGCAACCGCCAAAGACGCCTGCAGGTCACCCGAAAGCCCGGCAAAGGGCAATAGCCCGTACTGCAAGCACTGCAGCGCGGAGACGTAAGGGCAAGCAAGTGGCAAAAGGTCAGCCTACGGGCTCCCAGGGATCAGCGAGCACAAATCGTGCCCCGAGCAGGGTACCGGTAAAGCTGAGACTCGGCGAAAAAGTGAATCCCGAGCAGTCCCATGCCACGTCGCAGGCGAACCCAAGCAAAAATGCCGCGCACAATGATTTTTATCGCCGCCAGCAAAACGATCCTGATCGTTATCATGCGGGTGGTCCCCACACATCGCGGGGCAGTTCGTACCACCGCGAGGGTCGTGAAAATGCCCCGCATAATCCATCGCCTTGACACGCCTCTAGCCAACGTGTGTCGAGTGCGGCCGGAAATACCGGCTGAGACGAAGAGGAATCCGACCTACGGACCCTCCTGAACCGTAATCGCGAAGGCCGGACTCGCATGGGTGAAAGCAACCCCCAATTGGCTCCGTTACCATAAATTGAGGAGCTACAGCAAGTTCTGGACAGGTTAAGGGAGCAGCAAAACGAACAGGCGCAGGTCGCCTCTGCATCCCCGTTCTCTCCCTAAGTGCTAGCTGCTCCACTCCCACCGGGGTTCAGAATGCCCGATATGCGGCCGTTTGATGGGAACCATGATCCGCAGGATCATTTATATGAGTTCAACGACCTGATGGAGCTCCACCAGGTTTCGGATCTTGCAAAATGCCGTTGTTTGGTCGTGACGCTGACTTCTCACGCCAAACGGTGATTGAGGTTGCTCCTAGCGAGATCGATCAGTTCGTGGCCTCAGATGAGCACGACATTCCTTCGGCACTTCCAAGCTAATCGGAAGTTTTCGATGCCTTTGAGCTACCTCAGCAACATAAGGCAAGAAAGAGACGAATCCCTGCAATCCTACATCGATCGTTTCCACAGGGAACTCAACAAGGTCGCTCACGCTCCAGAAGAGTCTATCCGAACACTCATAATAGCTGGAGTTCGGCCGCAAACCGACCTGTGGAAAGAACTGTAGGCTGAGGACAATATTTCCCTCACCGGATTTTACAACCTTGCAGAAAAGTATCTCCGAATAGAGAATTCGTTGGAGGCACTTCGTTGTCGCGACCACGGCACTTCTAGCAGTATGTCTGGTCGGGGAGAAAATAGGAGAGCTGATCGCAAAGGAGATATTGATGATCAACGAAAAGGGAAGAAACCCCGTTACCAGCACAAAAAGTCCTATGCTCCCGTTCCTCGTCGCGACCGCGACAGAGCTCAATACACTCCGCTGAATGTGTCCACATCTGCCATTCTTGACAAATCCGAGGAGGCCAGCCTGCTCGGTGAGCCGGAACCAATGAAAACTCCTGCTACGGCCAGAAACAGCAAAAAATACTGTCGTTACCACCGGGATAACGGGCATCACACTGATAAATGCCGAGCTAGGGGTGAGCACGGGTAGCGGGTAGAACCGGAACCGAGGGTAAGAACCGGAACCAGAACCGAAACCTACCCAGAACCTGCACTGTGCGGGTAGGTTCCGGTTCCAATTTTTTGGAACCGCTACTGTGCGGGTATGGTTCCGGTTCGGTTCGTTTTGCATGTGGAGGAACCGGAACCGGAACCAGAACCTGTAAAAAGGGTACCCTGTTTGGAACCTGTAGGGGGTACCCGGTTTGGAACCTGTTTGAACCTGTTTTGGAACCTATTTCGAACCTGTTTTGGAACCTATTTGGAACTGCTTTAGAACCTGTTTTGGAACCTGTGGAATGTTTTGGAACCTGTTTTTTGAACCTGTTAGAACCTATTTTGGAACCTGATTATAATGAAATTTGTGAAATGTAAATAATGGGGGAGTTTCTATATTTACATATAAAAAATTTAAAATAGAAAAAGTTAAAATTTTAGAATAACCTAATTAAAAAATATACGAATACAATTATACTTATTACATATAAATTACATCCTATTAAAAGCTTTAATATATTATAATACAATTAATATTAAAGTTTTGATCAATTAAGTAAAATATGGAATTTGAGACTAATTAAAAGTGTTTTACATTTTTAATGTTATTAAAAGAATTATTTTGAATAAAATAGTATATTTGATTGAGTAATAATATATTTAGTTATTTACTTCAATTATCAAGTTCTAAGTATATTTATATAAATTAGTAATTAATTAATTATTTATGATAAAATGATAACATTAATAAATTTAATTACTAGTTAATATCATACTTAATCAATTATACATTACATTATAGTTAAATGATTACTTAATTAATTATAATTTATAACATTATAATTGATTTTATAGTAATTAATTATAGCATACATTAATTGATTACTACTTAATTAACTGACTTATAAGTTATAACATAATTAAATAGTTAATTAATTGACTTATAATTAGAAATTTAATTATTATAGCATTACGTTATAGATTTATAGTATAATTACTTAATCAATTATAACATTTTATTATAAACATTAGTACAATTTAATTAAATGATTAAAAATTTATTAATTATATTATATTAAATTTATAGTATGATTACTTAATAGTTAATTCACTAAACATTACATTATAGTATGATATATAATTAATATAACATTACATAATTAAATAATACTTAATTAACTATGTCATTATATTATAAATATTAGTAATACTAATTTACTACATAAAAATTAGCATAATACTTAATTAAATGATAAAAAATTAATTAATATAAAATTACCTTATAAACATTTCATTATAAACATTAATTAAGCATTACATTATAGTTAAATAATTACACAATTAAATTATATTATTATATTGCATTATATATATGATAACTTACTTAATTATAGCATTACATAGTTAAATGATTACATAATTATATAATTAGTTATGATTTAACATTACATTATAAACATTAGTAATTACTAATTTACTATATTATTACATTACTTCATTAAACGATTAAAAATTTAATAATTATAACATTACCTTATATATTTATATATGATTACTTAACCAATTATAACATTCCATTATAAACATTAGAATTAATCAAATGATTGAAATGAATTAATTATTATATATTAAATTATAGATTTATAGTATGATTACTTAATCATTATAACATTACATTATACTATTATAGTATGATCATATAATTAATATAACATTACATAATTAAATGATTACTTAATTGATTATGAGTTATGATATTATGTTTTAAACATTAGTAATTACTAATTACTACATAAATATTAGCACACATACTTAATTAATGATAAGAAATTAATAATTATAACATTAAAAACAATTAAAACATTAATTAAGCATTACATTATAGTAATAATACTCAATTAAATATAATATTATATATTACATTATATTATGATCACTTACAATTATAGCATTATATAGTTAAATGATCACATAATACTTAATTAGTTATGAATTATAACATTACATTATAAACATTAGTAATTTACTATACTATTACGTTACTTAATAAACGATTAAAAATTTAATTATATAACATTACTTTATATATTTATATTGATTACTTAATCATTATAACATCCATTATAAACATTAGTATATTAATCAATGATTTGAAATTTAATTAATTATAATATTAAATTATAGATTTATAGTATGATACTTAATTTATTATAACATTACATTATACTATTATGTATGATCATATAATTAATATAACATTACATAATTAAATGATTACTTAATTGATATAGTTATGATATTATGTTTTAATTTAGTAATACTATTTACTACATAAAATTAGCACAAATTAATTAAATGATAAGAAATTTAATTAATTAAACATTACCTTATAAACATTTCATATATTAATAAGCATTACATTATAGTTAAATAATTATTCAAATAAATTATAATTATTATTACATTATATATTATGATCACTTACTTAATTATAGCATTACATAGTTAAATGATTACAAATTACATAATTAGTTATGAATTTATAACATTACATATAAACATTAGTAATTTCCTAATTTACTATATTATTACATTACTTAATTAAACGAAAAATTAATTAATTATAACATTACCTTCATATTTATAATGATTACTTAATCCTTATAACATTCCATATAAAACATTAGTATATTAATCAAATGATTTGGAATTTAATTATTATAATATTATTATAGATATATATAGTATGATTACTTAATTCATTATAACATACATTATACTATTTAGTATGATCATATAATTAATATAACATTACATAATAAATGATTACTTAATTGATTATAAGTTATGATATTATGTTTTAAACATTAGTAATTACTAATTTACTATATAAACATTAGCACAATATTTAATTAAATGATAAGAAATTTAATAATTATAACATTACCTTATAAACAATTTCATTATAAAAAATTAATTAAGCATTACATTATAGTTAAATAATTACTCAATTAAATATAATATTTTATATTACATTATATTTAATCACTTATTAATTATAGCATTACATAGTTAAATGATCACATAATTATATAGTTATGAATTTATAACATACATTATAAACATTAGTAATTTACTAATTTACTATATTATTACATTACTTAATAAACGATTAAAAATTTAATTAATTATAACATTACCTTACAATTTATAAATATGATTACTTAATCAATTGTAACATCCATATAAACATTAGTATATTAATCAAATGATTTGGAATTTAATTAATTATAATATTAAATTATAGATTTATAGTATGATTACTTAATTCATTATAACATTACATTATACTATTATAGTATGATCATATAATTAATATAACATTACATAATAAATGATTACATAATTAAATGATTACTTAATTGATTATGAGTTATGATATTAGTTTTAAACATTAGTAATTACTAATTTACTACAAACATTAGCACAATACTTATTAAATGATAAGAAATTTAATTAATAAACATTAATTATAAACAATTCATTATAAACATTAATTAAGCATTACATTATAGTTAAATAATTAATCAATTAAATTATATTATTATTTATTACATTATTTATGATACTTACAATTATAGCATTATATGTAAATGACACAATAATACTTAATTAGTTATGAATTTATAAAATTACATTATAAACATTAGTAATTTACTATACTATTACCTTACTTAATTAAACGATTAAAAATTTAATTAATATAACATTATTTATATATTTAAATTGATTTAATCAAATAAACATCCATTATAAAAATTAGTATTAATCAAATGATTGAAATTTAATTAATTATAATATTAAATTATAGATTTATGTATGATTAATTAATTCATATAACATTACATTATACTATTATAGTATGATCATATAATTAATTATAACATTACATAATTAAATGATTACTTAATGATTATAAGTTATGATATTATGTTTTAAACATTAGTAATTACTAATTTACATATAAACATTAGCACAATATTAATTAAATGATAAGAAATTAATTAATTATAACATTACCTTATAACATTTCATTATAAACATTAATTAAGCATTACATTATAGTTAAATAATTACTCAAATAAATATATATTTATTAATACATTATAATTATGATCACTACTTAATTAAGCATTACATAGTTAAATGATACATAATTATATAATTAGTTATGAATTTAACATTACATTATAAACATTAGTATTCCTAATTTACTATATTATTACATTACTTAATTAAACGATTAAAAATTTAATTAATTAAACATTACCTTACATATTTATAATAGATTATTTAATCAATTATAACATTCCATTATAAACATTAATATATTAATAAATGATTTGGAATTTAATTAATTATAATATTAAATTATAGATTTATGTATGATTACTTAATTCATATACATAACATTTATACCATTATAGTATGATCATATATTAATAACATTACATAATTAAATGATTACTTAATTGATTATGACATTATATTATAAACATTAAATTACTAATTTACACATACTTAATCAAGTTATTATAATTTTATTAATTATAACATATATTATAAATTTATGGTATGATTATTTAATTAATTATAACATTCTATTTAAACAAATACAATGCTTAATTAAATGATTAACAATTTAATAATTATAATATTACATTATAATTAAATAGTTATATACTTAATTAATTATAATATTACAATTTAATTGTAGTATGATCACTTAATTAATATATATACAATTTATATGTAGTATGATCACTATTTAATTATAACATTACTAGTTTCTAATTTAAATTTACTAAATTATATTTGGTATATTATAAATACCCAATTGACCAATTATACATATTAAATAATTAATAAATATTAATAATTTATTTTATGTGAATTGTGATGAATAATGTTTGTGTTTTGGTTTTGATTGACGTTTTATGTGAATTGTGATGAATTGATTGAATTCAAGTGTTGCTTAGAGATTACAGGTTATGAGTTACATTGGACACAAATGAATGAATAATGAAAATTTGTTAGGGGTGCATTTGTAAACTTATAAGGTATTTTTGTTATTTTTTAAACTAATAGGGGGGTAATTAATTTTTTACAGGGTACCCTGGAAAGGAACCGGAACCTGCATTTTACGTTCCGGTTCCTTAAATTGAAGAACCTGCACTGTGCGGTTCCGGTTCCGGTTCCTTTTTTTGGGAACCTGTACTGTGCGGTTCCGGTTCCGGTTTCTCCGAAAAATGCAGGGTACTCGGAACCGCTCACCACTATGCCGAGCTCTAAAGCAGGCTATCGAAGAGCTCATCAAGAAAGGGCACTTCAAGGAGTACATTAATGACTCTCCAAAAGAGAACCAAGGGGAGCAAAAGAAAAAGCGTCGTGATCGCAGCGGATATAATAGTTTTAACATAATCTTCGGAGGTCCGCACCTCGCTGGAAACACGCGAGGAGCGCAGGAAAAGTACGCTCGTGAAGCATATCACGACCCGATCAGGGTAATGAACGCTTCGCAGCGACCTCAAAAAGCTAGAAAGGAGGAACCGATCACCTTCTACGAGAAGGAAGCAGCTCGCTTGCACCATCCTCATGAGGAGGCTCTAGTGATTACGCCCCTAATAGAGTGCCATAATGTCTGCAGAATGCTTGTAGACAACGGAAGCGCTGTGAACATCCTGTTCAAGACCGCTTTCGATAGAATGAACCTAGACGAGGCCGACCTGAAGCCAGCTTCGATGCCTCTTTACGGTTTTACGGGGGATCACCTGATCCCCAAAGGAACGATCCAGCTACCAGTCACGCTCGGCGACTACGACGAGGTGACTAGGGTTACCGAATTTTTGGTCGTGGACTGCCCATCAGCCTTTAATGGAATCTTGGGGCGACCTCTATTGAGAACCTTCAAGGCAGTCACTTCCATTTATCACCTCAAGATGAAGTTCCCCACTCCAACAGGGATTGGGGAAGTAAGTGGATCGCAAAGCGCATCTCGCGAATGCTATGTAAAAGCGGTACAGATGGCAGACAAGGGAAAGGGCATTTCGCGATGTGTGCCCCGCCAGGCTATGGTGATCAGCCGGATCGAGCCACAGCCTGGTCCAGCGGAGGATAACATAGATCCGCGAATCTAAGAAATCCCCCCCAACGGCCCGATTGAGGATCTGTCCGAAATTTCGGTTGATCCAAAAGAGTCGAGCCGAATGTTAAGGATTGGAAGCTGTCTCAATCCTCTGCTCGCTTCCGAACTGGTAAGCTTCTTAAAGGAAAACATTGACGTGTTCGCCTGATCGCATGCAGATATGGTCGGGATCAGCCCGGATACTATTTGCCATGCCTTAAACGTCAGCAGTGAGGCCAAACCGGTTTGCCAGAAAAGAAAAGCGATGGATCCGGAGCGGTACGCCGCACTAAAATCAGAAGTGGAGAACCTTCTCTGAAATGGATCCATTCGTGAGGCTCTCTACCCGACCTGGGTTGCCAACCCGGTCCTAGTAAAGAAGCCAAATGGTAAGTGGCGGACCTGCGTTGACTTCAGCGACCTCAACAAGGCTTGCCCGAAAGACAACTTCCCTTTGCCGAGAATCGATCAGCTCGTTGATGCCACCTCGGGGCATAAGCTGTTAAGCTTTATGGATGCGTACTCGGGATACAATTAGATCCCGATGTATGGGCCGGACGAGGAGCATACGTCCTTCATTACGGACTGGGGACTATACTGTTGCAAAGTCATGCCTTTCGGCCTCAAGAATGCGGGCGCGACCCATCAAAGGTTGGTCAACCAAATGTTCTCCGACCAGATCGGGAGGACAATGGAGGTCTATGTGGACGACATGCTGGTCAAGTCCCAGGTCGCCTCAGAACATATCGCGCATCTCGCTGAGATGTTTGACATACTCCGACTCTACAGAATGAAGCTGAACCCTCTCAAGTGTTCGTTCGGGGTATCGTCGAGAAAGTTCCTGGGGTATATGGTTAATCAGCGGGGCATAGAAATAAACCCTGAGAAGATTCAAGCTCTGCTCGATATGGAGAGCCCGACCAGCAAAAAGCAAGTTATGAGTCTAAATGGGCAGATAGCGGCACTTAGTCACTTCATATCGAGATTAACAGACCGCTGCTTGCCATTTTTCAATGTCCTGAAGGCCAATAAAAAATTCTAATGGACTCCCGAATGCGAACAGGCGTTCCAGAGTATAAAAGAACACCTTGGGAAGCCACCTCTCCTCTCTAAGCCTCTTCCGCAGGAAATTCTGCTCATCTACCTGTCTGTATCCCCATTCGTGATCAGTACAACTCTGGTACGGGAAGAGGAAAAGACGCAATGGCCAGTGTACTACGCGAGCAAGCGCCTGTCGGATGCCGAGATGCGGTATCCAGAAATGGAGCGACTAGCCCTTGCTCTGCTGATCACGTCCAGAAAGTTGCGACCTTACTTCCATACCCATACAATCAACGTAATGACTAATTACCCCCTCAGGCAGGTTCTCCAGAAACCAGAAGCCTCAGGCAAACTGCTCAAATGGGCAATGGAATTAAGCCAGTTCGACCTGAAGTACAAGCCCAGGTCGATCTGAAGTACAAGCCCAGGTCGACCATTAAAGGGCCAGCTGTTGTAGACTTCATCTCGGAATTTTCCTATTTTCCAAGCAAGCAACAGCCTAGCGAGGTCGTGCAAGAAAGTATTCAGAACCTGTCAACCTGGAACCTCTACGTCGACGGGTCATCAAACAGGAAAAGAGCCGGTGCGGGTCTTCTCCTTGTAAGCCCCGAGGGAGCTCGAATTCATGGTATTCTGCAGTTCGGGTTTAAGGCGACCAACAATGAGGCAGAGTATGAAGCCCTGCTCGCCGGGTTGCGGCTTGCCAAAGAAATGGGTGCTACCGCGATCAGCATTTACAACGACTCTATGCTGGTCGTTAGCCAAATTCTAAGGGAATACCAAGCCAAGGAAGAGAACATGGTCCGCTACTTGAAAGAGGCTAAGACCGCTTTGGGATCGTTTAAGCACTTTGAAATCACTCAGATCCCCAGAGATAGCAACTCTATAACGGACGCCTTGGCAAAGATAGCCTCGTCGTTTGACTCAGAGGCTCCAGACAACATTCCTGTTTGTTTTGTCGATGCTCCAATTATCAGTTCGACCGAACAGGCCGTAAACGTGACTTAACCAGATTCCTGGATGACTCCCATTATTCAGTACCTCAAGGATGGGACCTTGCCAAGCGACAAGGTCGAGGCAAGGGTCCTGCGAGCAAGATCTGCTCGTTACACACTCATCGGGGACCAGCTTTACAGGAGAGGATTCAGTGCCCCTCTCCTCTGATGTGTAGCCAGTGAAAAAACAGTCTACATCATGAGGGAAATTCACGAAGGAATCTGCGGTAATCACACAGCTGCTCGATCTCTCGCGAACAAGGTTGTTCGTTAGGGATATTATTGGCCCCGGATCCAGGAAGATACGCACAATTTTGTCAAAAAATGTGACAAGTGCCAGCGGTTCGCGAACATTCTGCGAGCCCTGTCGCACGAGCTGATAACAATGTCTAGCCCCTGGCCATTTTCCGTGTGGGGGATCGACCTTATCGCTCCCATGCCGGTTGGAAAGGGAGGGGTCAAGTATGCCGTAGTCGCGGTAGATTATTTCACGAAATGGGTGGAAGCCGAACCGCTGGCCGCGATCACGACCAGAAAGCTAAAAGATTTCATTTTCAAAAACATAGTGTGCCGCTACGGAATTCCTCACACCCTTATCTCGGATAACGGAAAGCAATTTGACAACGAGGAGTTCAAACAGTTCTGCGACGAGCTGGGCATCCATAAAAAATTCGCCTCAGTCGCCAAACCGCAAGCAAATGGCCAAGTTGAAGCAGTCAACAAGACCATCAAGCACACTCTAAAGGCCAAGCTCGGGGCAGCCAAGGGAAATTGGGCTGACGACCTCCCCGAAGTCTTATGGGCATACAGGACGACTCCAAGAACTTCCACCTCGGAAACCCCTTTTTCGCTAGCCTATAGCTGCAAAGCGATGATCCCTGTAGAGGTGGGAACTGGTTCTCTTCGGAGAGACTTGTACGACGAAGTAGAAAACGAAGCACTTATGAGGGTAAATTTGGATCTTGTTGAAGAGCATCGCAGCAAGGCTTCGCTAAGGATAGTAGCCTACCAACAGCGAGCAAAGAGGTTTTTCGATTCAAAGGTCAAGCGAAGAGACTTCAAGGTCGGGGACCTTGTGCTAAAGGAAGTTCTCCTTGGGACTAGAGAGCCGAGTGCGGGGGTACTAGGACCTAACTGGGAAGGACCGTACCGGGTCGACAAGGTGATCAGACCGGGGACTTACTATCTCAAAAGATTGAATGGTTCCAAAGTACCCCGAGCTTGGAATGCCGAACACCTCCGGCCATACTATCAGTAATCCCAAACTCAGCTCTCAAATCAGTTTTTGTTCGTTTCCTTTTTAATGTAAAGCATAATTTTGTTCGCTGGAAACAGTTCGCATATGTTCTGTTCGCGTGTAAGAATTTGCATGTAATGCTGCCTATGTAAAACTGAACTGTAAATTGAACTTATGTATGTAAAAGCGAATTGCAATTGAAAACAAAATGTATCTTCATTTATGTACAAGCAAAGGTTAGACCCAATTACAATGGAGTCAAGACTCATTACACTATGGCTGGTCGGGGGGATCCTTCGAAGCAGAACCAAAACCCCCTGCCTGGTCAGATCATCGGGTGGCCGCTGCTACCTGATCGTCTTCCTCCGCCATAATCCTCAAAGTCTCTCGCCACCCCTCCGGGAGGTCGAAAATGTCCATATCTGGGTTCCTTAATTGGAGGGAATAAATAGACCCAATCGCCCAGTCGGCGGCCTTTTCCTCCAGCTCCTCTGACTGATTCCGCATTTCTTCAGTCAGTGAAGCGATCTTTTCCTGACTCTCCTGGAGTTCGGCCTCAAGAGCTTGCTTCTCCTGTTTGGAGGCCTTCCTTTCCTGTTCAGCTTGCTGGGCCCATATGGAGTTCGTCTGGATCTCCTGGTCCTTCTCTCCGACCTCTTTGGAGAGCCTGACGGTCGTCCTTTGAAGTTCTTTCACTTCCTCTGCACGTCGCTCAAGCTCCGCTTTTTGGAAGTCCACAGTTCGTAAAACAGCATACTTTTGGCTCAGATATTTGTTCGCCGCTTTGAATGCTTGCGTTCTTTCAGCTTCGACGGACTCCAGGCTTTTCTTGAGCTTCGCGACCTCTTCCTTTAGGTCGCTGGACCCCTTCGCGGCCCCCAACCGAGTCTTCTCCATAGACATCCTCATCGCAAGCAAAACCTGTGAGCGAGAAATGTTAGAAATGAACTAGAATGAAATTTTGAGAACAGCTCATTTACCTTGCTTAGATGCTGGAACGACGTGGTCATCAGGTCGTCGCCCATGTCAGCGAACTCATCGTAAGACTCCGATAGTCCACACTCGAGCAGAGAATAGACTATCGGCAGTAGGTACTCGGGCAGGCTCCCCAACGAGTCCAGCACGGGCGCGTCCTTCGCCTTGTCGGCAGTGATCGCCTCACTTGCGGGTTCCTTGCCTGACCTCCTTGAATCCCTTCGCGACCTCAAGGGCTCTTCCTCGAATTCGGTCTCAGACTTGTCGACCTGTACCTGTTTCCTCTTCTTCGACCTTTAGGCCGGAGCCTTCCGCCTTGGGCGAGCCGGTGGTGCCTGAGCGACCTGTTCTACCCTGGTCACTTCTTGCACATGTTGGGGCTGTGAAGGCTCGGCAGTTCGCACCGGTTGCGTCGGAATAGGACGAGCAACTTCGGCCGCTCGCTCTCTCCTCGATCGAGGGAAGACGAACGGTGCTCGGCGGGGTTGCTCGGATTCCTTCAGGGGCATGGTTTTTGCATGCAAGTGCGTTAGTAAACAAAACTGCTCCGCGACCAGGACGGAAATCAATGTAACTTACCTTCCAAGGGTTCTAAAGACGCGTTGTTGCTGATAAAACCGTACTTTCGCAAGTTTGCGGTTGTCACGAGCTTTCTCGCGTCTCGGCTTTCCTCGTCTAGTACTCCAAAAGATACGAGCCTATCCGGGTCGTCAAGTAAGTCTTGGCTGGTCGTTCTGTTAACTGCAAAAGAATACAGATCGTTATTATAGAGCATGCGAACAGATAATATGCTTAGCGAGGAAGAACCTATTTGGAATCTGAAAGCGGCAGTAGCCGTCATAGCAGAAAAAGAAGAATTTCGTCTCGTAGGCCCCCGTGTTGCTGGGATAGCTATGTATCCCCTCGGCGATGGTAGGTCGCCGGGACAAGTAATATGAATCCGTGTCCCTACTCTTTTTAAGGTAATAGGCGACGCCGAGCTCCACCTCCGTTGGCTCGCCCAAGCCGCTTTCGCAGCGGCGATGACATACGCGTTTGGTGTGATTTGCATCGGTACGATCCCGAAGTGATCCAGGACCGACCTGATGAAAGGATGGAAAGGGATCGTCCCTCCACCCTTGAAGATCTCTTCGGAGATCGCAGCAAGGCCATCAGCAGGATGCCGTGACGACCGGGTGTGGTCGAGGAACACCTCTGCGCGGACGTCAAACTGCTTTTTTATCCTATTAAACTCCTCATGGGTGAGAATCGAGAAGACATCAAGGGATGCGTCCTCAGAAACATCCCGCAAGGATGAACTGGCCGCTTCCTCGGGTCTGGACGTTGACGGCTCCATTCCAGAGTCTATAACATCGACAGACACGGTCATTTTAGCCTTCGCATTTTGTCCCATGTGACAGCATGGGACAAATCCCCTAAACCCTAACAGTAACTCGAGCCGCCACCCACGGCTCGAGTCCGACAACAACAGCGCGCCTTTGGTGAAACACTAGGAGACCCAACGCCGTTGCCCACCAATCAAACAAAAAAAGAAAGAGCGAGGAAGAAAAAAGATCCTACCTTCGGGGATGCGTGGCCAAGGCCGAAACCTGTTTCAGATGCCTGAGAAGCGCCAATCGGAAAAGGAGAACTTCCGGTTTGCAAAGGCTTATCACTGGAAACGAAAGGGATTTTGGTGGCCTCATCTGAAAAATGTGAGTTTTTATATGGACTGCGAATCGACGGTTACTACCTCTCGGAACCGAAACGACAACCTTCCCTCTCTCCCCGCATTTAATGCGCCCCAAGTCGCATAAAATGCCGTAATGAGGGTCATCGTTTCATATGCGTAGCGCAGTTAAGGCTGTCAAAACGACGTCTGGTCAGCACACCACGCATTTAATGCACCTGACACACTGCAGCACGTGCAGAGCGTCTAGCAGCGTGTATGCGGGTTCATTAAATCTCTCAAAGGCGTGGAAAAGAGCGTCCGACTAATCCAGGTCACTAAAATGACGATTGTCAGGTCGTTTGGGTAAGACTTGTGTGAGATCGTGTTCGCAAAAGGTCCTGTCCCGAGCTCCTTCCATTCAGATCGGAACTACTAGGACCTCAAATCGCGGCATGACTTAGTTTCCAAGGTTCGATTCTCAAACCTTAAAAACTAGGGGACTTCTGTTATGCCTGGGAAACCGAGAGCTGACGTGGAGTCGCATGGCGAAATGTGGCCTGCTCCCGTCAGAACGGTAAGCGCACGTCAAGCCTGTTAAGCGCCCTGGAGCCTCCACGTGTTTGCTCCCCTGCTCCAAATCGTGTGAAATTAGCTTGGGAAATGGGCACTGAGACGTAAAATCAGATTAGGTCCTGATATATACACCAACCCAAGGATTCAATGATGATTACACGCATTCAACTGGGTATACGAAGAGGAAGACCCCTTCATTAAGGGGATTTGATCAATTTTATATTGGAATTCTCCCCCTCTAAAAGCTTTGTAATTACTGTTCAATCATTTGTAAGTCAGTCCGCTTTAGCGACCTGACCCACCATATTAATATACATCAGTGGACGTAGGACTGGCTACCTTAGCATCCGAACCACTTTAAAAGCTTTCATCGCATTTATTCCTTATTCATAATTCATATTCACGTGTGTTTCTTGCCCAAACAGCACTACACACGTGTCGATTAGTTGGTGCCTACATTTTGCATCAACAAATAAAAATTATTTATTGAAAAAAAATTACAAATTTACCGTAAAGTGATAGAATTTATCAAGCAACAGATTAAATAAAAACAATAAAACACATAAACAGAGTCTTACTCGTAAATCCGAATTTTAATGGATAGCAGTTACGGGTGCTTGCGAGTAAGGACTCTATCTTGACTCTATCTTTAAAGCAAAACCCACAGAGAAAACACAAGAAAGGATCAAAGATTGCAGTTGAGAGGACCAAGATTGCGCAGATAGAAGGAAAAAGAAGAAATGAAGAAGTGGAAGAACCATGGTCGATTGAAGAAGAGACGAAGTTTGATTGTGGAAGATGTCGACTGAAATCGAGTCAGGGATCTTCAATGAAAAAGTCACTTATAATGTGGAATAAAATAAATTGAATTTTTCTGTTGACATTAAAGAACAAGAAAAGTAGCCTATTATGGGTTTAAGCAGGAAAGCTACCTATATCTTAACATGAATATTTGTAGCCAAATTCATAATTTATGTTCATTAACAGAGAGAAGATTAAATTGGCAGTGGCAGAGGAGCATGGCTGGGCTGGGCTGGGTTGGGTTGGGTTGGGTTGGGTCCATGGTGGGATCCATTTTATTTGGAAAATTTAGTATTGAATGGTTTTATATCATATACACCTCGTGAGATTTTTTTTAATTTGAGTTACACCCAATTTTTTCAAAACCCATTGAAAACCCTCTTCAAATTATTAAAAATCCTTATATATCGAGAGGTTTTCAATAATTATAGGGAGTTTTTGATGATTTTAAAAAAGTTTGGATGCGTTCAAATTGGATGCAAAGGTATATGAAATACACAATATATTATTGTATCATAACATTTGCTTGGTTGGCATTTTTAAGATTCGAGAATGTATTATGGAGGTTTTAAACGTGTTGCTTTGTGTCCATCTAATCCATGAAATCAAGGTTTAATTGTAGTTTATATTGTGCCAAATTTTATATAGTTGTTTTAACTTAAGATAATTGTTAGTGTACCAACTTTAAAATTGTGACTTTCCTAGTCTTTTATGCTTGTAGAGTGTTCAATGAACCCTAGAGATTACTTAAGGTACGTGCAAGTTGACGCAAACACCCTGGTTATAAAAAGAAAAAAAAACAACTCATTTTATCACACTAAAGTGTCATTTTCAGACAATGAATAACATAAACATGTCGGAGGTTATTCCTGAATATATAATATCGTAGTATTTTTTTGTTTTTTTTTTGTTTTTTTATCTTGATGTTGACACTGGGCAAATCATAAACCAATGATACTAATATAAAAACTAAAAAATTGTTTGTTTGATTTAAATGTAAAATGTTCAAGAAAACCATGATTTTAAACATAATTAAACCTAAGCTCCCTCTTTGAGGTCAGGTGACAAATCATTTAGACATTAAGTTTAACTATACCAAGAGGTTAGTGGGTTAGCTAACCTAAAGGTCTTGTCTTCGAGTCTCTCAAGAGAGACACTTAGCATATTTGTACAGTGACCTTAGTCCAATCAAGAAATATACGTAGCATATTTGTACAATTACCTTGGTCTATTAGTACCTATCATATTTTTGTAATTACCTTGACCCATTGGTAAATATTTCAATAATATTATTGGGATTAGATTAAATTAGATTTGGAATGATTTTATTTTTAAAAGAGCATCGAATCTACCAATGTTACCTACATAAATGAATATATAATATATGATGTAATTTTGCTTTCAAGTCCTAGCACTAAAATATTTGAGTGGTTCATGATTATTGTAAATTTGAAAATTACTAGACGTAAATCATTTCCTTTTAAGAGATATGTTGTTAAGGTTATCAATGTGAAATTTTATCATATACACACTGAATTATTTTGCATAAAGAACGAAAATAATATGATGAAATGCAATTTATTCACCAAACAAATAATGAAATCAAAATACAATATATGTTTTCAAGCATTTTCATTATCCAAAATAATACACATTATTTTTAATGCATAACAAACAACGTAACATCTTTAATACAAATCTAAGATAATTTAATTATGAAATTTAACTTTTTATTATTCTATTAAATTTTAAAAATAGAGTAATGCTACCCATCTCAAAATTCTTATCTTCCAAAGGTATGTGACTCTATGTGGTGTCTTTTTACACACAAATATAACATAGCTATGTTGAAAATAAACTTTACCAAACATTCTATAACTTATATTCAACAATGATTATTTACACAATAGAGAGATTAAAATAGAAATTACATTAATCCCAAAGTAACCCCACTCTTTAGAACTAAGCCTCTCTTCCACATGGTCACATCATTGTATCAAAGACAAACTTACGCATTCTGAGTGCTCACTGGGAAACACCAATCAAGTTGAAACTTCATAATTCCCCAAGGATATGTACTCATCAATTTCATCAAATTATTAGCACCAACTAATTTCCTATCTTTAGGATATTTGAAGCTATTAGTGTGATGGCTTTATACGGTGACGTTTCATTATTAAGTGGAGTGATGTCGTTTTGAACAAAGTAAAAGATCAATCCTGTTCGTTGGCTAGCTGAGGATCCAACGATAGGAAAGCAGTCTGATAGTCAACGGTATAAAAGCAGACAAATAGTCCAAATTGCATGATTGAACCATTGTGTATTTTTCTTCTTTGTCGAACAAATCTGTATCTACTAGGGTTTGGGTTTTGTTTGAGGTCTTGAATCTTGTAACTGGGAGTTGAGTGGTTGGTTTGCAGGCCACTTGAGGATGCTAGGGTTCACAATGTATTTTGGATACTAGATCTGTGTCTCTAGGGTGTTACGGGTTTTGAAGAAGATTGGGAAAGGGTTTAATCTTGGGAAGAAGTTTGTACTATAATCTTGATCAATATAGTGCAGCGACCTCGCTGGATTCCTAAGCTCAACGTGGATGTAGCTTGCTCATACTGAGCAAGTGAACCACGGTAAATTTTGGTGTGGTGTGTGTGTGTATTATTTTGGATTTGCAATTGTGTGGTTTACTGTTATTTTTGGTCGATCTGGTGTGTGCATTACAACAGTGGTATTAGAGCGTAGGAAAGAGGATCGAGAGAGAAGAATCAGAGTCTAATTTTTCGATCTGAAATTTTAGGGTTTCTCAATTTAGGGTTTTTCAAACCAAAATTGGGGATTTCTCAATTTTAGGGTTTCAAATCAAAATTGAGGGTTCGTAGCATAGGTTCCAAGTCGAACGAGCTTAAATTTCATACATAGTAGAAATCTAGGGTTTCTTTTCTCGGTTTCTTGAAATTCAAGAACGAGTTTGAATTCTTGAATCTGCAACCTCTTCAACCAAAATCCAAACACTCACCATGTCAAACACTTCCACTCGAAGGGAAATCTCCCGATATGATGGAAAGATTGACTTCGGGAGTTGGAAGAAAAAGAGGAGGGCACTACTCTCCCACAATAAGGTGGTAATCGCACTGGAAGATGACATCAAGAAGTGGCCGGAGAAAAAACTGAAAAAAAAGGAGGAGATCAATGAAGAGGCTTACAACTTGATAGTCTTGAATCTGTCCGACAGTGTTCTCAGAAAGGTAGATGGGATCAAATCACCACTAGAATTATGGGGTAAACTCAACACCTTATATGCTTTACAATCTGCCCCAAATTTAGCTTTTCTGAAGGGCACTTTATTTTCGTATAAAATGGATAGTTCTAGGAGTATAGAGGATAATTTAGACGAATTCTTAAAAATGACTCTGATCCTAAAAGGAACATATCAAGAACTAGGGAATACTAGCCTAGAAATGATCATTTTGAACTCACTGCTAGAAGACTACCAAGTAGTCAAAAATGCATTACAGTACTCTGGTACTGTACCAAACCTAGATCTAATAGTTGTAAGTCTTAAGGCTAGAGAGTTAGAATTGAAAGTCCAGAAAAGAAATGATCAAACCTGTTTATCAAAACCAAAGTAGAGTCCAGTCAGACAGGGAAGAGTAATCCTATGCATCAGGGGAATAAAAATAAGAAAAAATGGAAGGGTAATAACAAGAATAAAGAAACTAGGAAATGTTTTTTCTGTAATAAGGTTGGTCACATTAAAAAGAATTGTTTTGAATGGATCAAGAAGCAAAAACAAGGGAACACAAAGAACAACCCATCCACCACCAAAAACCTGTTAGATGAACCTGAGGTGCTTACAGTGTCAAAGTCTGACATTGCTAATGAGTGGGTGCTGGACTTAGGGTGCTCTTTCCATATGAGTCCAAACAAAAACTGGTTCCAGGAGTTTGAAGTCACTGATTCAAGGACAGTTTACATGGGGAACAACAATGCATGTAGGGTTAGAGGAATTGGCTCCATAACTCTAAATCTTAACACTGGTAAACTAGTTAAACTCACAAGAGTTAGGTACATCCCAGAACTAAAAAGAAACCTAATACCTTTAGGTACCTTAGATGAATCAGGCTGTAGCTATAAGACAGAGAATGGATGCCTGAATGTATACAGAAATAGAAACCCAATCCTGAAAGGATAAAAGAAGAATGGGCTTTACATACTCTGTGGGAACCTCTCCCTAAATTGTTTTAACTCTGTGCTTAAGTCTACCAACCTGTCCAATACAGAAAAGTGGCATCTTAGATGAGTCAAAGAGGAATGGATATCCTGAACAATCAAGGTCAGTTTGGAAAAGATAAGGTCTCTTCATTGGAGTTTTGTGAAAATTGCATATTAGGAAAACAACATAGAAACAGTTTCCAAAAGGGAATACACCAAGCCACTAGTCAACTGGAATACATTCATTCTGACCTGTGGGGACCTGGGAGGGTTAAGACCTATGGAGGAAACAATTACTTTATGTCTCTAGTAGATGATTACAGCCGAAAGGTTTGGGTTTACCTATTAAAGACTAAGGATTAAGCCTTAGAAAGGTTTAAGGAGTGGAAACTCTTAGTTGAAAATCAGATGAATAAGAGGGTTAAAGTTCTCAGAACTGACAATGGGTTAAAGTTCTGCAACTAAGAGTTTGATAAATTCTGTAATGATCAAGGGATCTTAAGGCATAGGACTATGAAATACACCCCTCAACAGAATGGGGTGGTTGAGAGAATGAACAAAACCCTCCTGGATAAGGTTAGATGCATGCTGATCACCTCCAAACTCCCCACCTCTTTTTGGGGAGAATCCTTAACTACCTCAGCCTACCTGATAAACAGAAGCCCCTCCACTGCCATTAACCTAAAATGCCTAGAAGAGATGTGGATAGGAAGAAGACCTGACTTGAGACACTTAAGAGTATTTGGTTGTGTTGCATATGCACACTCTATTGGAGGAAAGCTTGAACCAAGGTCAACTAAGTGTGTCTTCTTAGGATACCAAGAAGGAACAAAAGGGTACATGCTTTGGGACAAGGAGTCACCTGGGGTTAAAATTGTAGTGAGCAGATATGTGATTTTTAATGAGGGTGTTTTTCCTTGTAAAGATACTAACCCTGATGTAGCTTCTATCTCAAGCTCAAGGGAGAGTTCTAGTCAGCCTGGTACTACACCAATTGAGGTGGAGCTTCCTGTCCAACCCCAACCACTGCAAGAAACTAAAACCATCCTGGAAACTAAAGCTGTTCCTGAACCTAGAGGAGAAGCTAGACATTCTGATCTAGAACAAGAGGATGAGACAGAAGCAACTAAAGACACTGAAACCCAGCCTGAAAACTTGCAAGACTACCAACTTGCAAGAGATAGGGCTAGGAGATAGGTAAGAATTCCCACAAGGTTTTCATATGCTGATCTCATTTATACTGCCCTTGTTGCAGGTACAGAAGTGTTGAGAATCGAACCTGAAACATATGAGGAAGCAGTAAACTCTAAGGAAAGGGATAAATACAAGACTGTCGTGGAAGCAGAGATGAAGTCATTAGAGGTAAACAAAACCTGGGTTCTAGTACCAAAGCCAAAAGGACAGAAGGTAATCCAATGCAAATGGCTATTCAAATTAAAGGATGGTATAACAATCAGAGAACCCCTCAGGTATAAGGCTAGATTAGTAGCCAAGGGCTTTACCCAAAGGGAGGGAATAGACTTCAATGAAGTCTTTTCCCCAGTAGTCAAGTATAAAATGATTAGGTTAATGCTGTCCACTGTAGCTCACTTTGATTTAGAACTTGAATAACTAGATGTAATCACTGCTTTCCTTCATGGAGATCTCAAGGAAGAGATCTACATGAGCCAGCCTATAGGGTTCACAGATCCAAAGACCCCAAACCATGTCTGCCTGCTACTTAAGTCTCTGTACGTCCTAAAACAATCCCCTAGGCAATGGTATAAAAGGTTTGACACATTCATTGTGAGTATAGGTTTCATCAGGAGTAAATATGATAATTGCTTCTACTTGCCCTAAATGGTAACCTGCCTATGTACTTACTGTTGTATGGGGATGACATGTTAATAATTAGCAAGTCTAAGTCCTTGATTTGTGAATTGAAGAAAAAACTTAGTGCTGAGTTCGAAATGAAAGATTTAAGGGATGCAAAGAAGATTCTAGGCATGCAAATTGACAGAAACAGAAATAATTGTGAGCTAAGAGTACACCAGTGTTTTGCACAAATTAGTGGAAAAATTTGGAATGGCTGGTGCAAAACCTGTTACTATGCCACTGGCTAGTCAGTTCACATTGAGTAAGTCACAATGCCCAAAACTGAATCTAAACTGATTAGAATGGAACATATACCATATGCAAATGTGATAGGATTTCTAATGTATGCCATGATTAGCACTAGGCCTGACTTAGCTTTTGTAATATCTCTACTCAACAGGTATATGTCTAACCCTGGTATGGAACATTAGATTGCCTTAAAATAGGTTCTTAAATAGGTAAATGCTACATTAAATGTTGGGTTGCATTATTGTAAAAGGACTACTTCACTTGAGTTGGTTGGTTTTGTAGATGCTGATTTTGCAGGTGACAGGGACACAAGAAAATCAACCACTGCATACTACTTTGTTGGAGTAGGTGTCCTAGAGCCAATCAATTATTGTAGAATTGACTCTTTGTAATAATGTTCATTAATCAATATAAGTCATTTTATTCTATATCGTGTAAATCATTATTATTGCAATATGTATTGATATATGTCCTTAGAATGGTAGAACCGTAACGAGGGTATCAAGTGTTTCAAATCTTGATAGTGAGAACCCTATGAGCACATATGGTGGCCATTCTAGAAACGTCCGTAGCCCCAGTATTATTCTGAAGTAAGGGCACAGATAATACGGTAAGGCTATCATAGTGTTGAACGACCCTGTCGAAAGGCAGTGACTGATCTCACTTGTCAAGGTTGTTTGGTGACAACCTGGTGCAACACATGGGTGTTTGTTGTAGGCGATTACACCACAGCAAGTTCACTGGACTGACCCACCAGAGGATTCCATATGGATGGTAACCCCAGTGTCTATGGAACAAATCCTCTAACGAATGGTGGTGCATGTGATCCTTAGACTTGAGATCACCGGAGCGCCTTGTGCACCGATTGGTGTAGTTTGACACTAGCCTAACGCAGTTCTTTTCAGAGCTGTCAATACGGTGGTGATTGGCTGCATCAAGGAGTGTATCAAGACTATGGTGGATTGACAGAGGATTTATCACTCCCGGGTACGGGAGAAAGTTATCTCACGGCGCAATTCAGTATATGGCAATGACACTAAAACTGTGGCCACAGTGGGATTGAGTTGTTGCTCTATCCAGTTTATAATACGGGTCATTGGTCCAGAAACTGAATAAATAATATCGAGAGTAACCGAAGGTTGACACTATTTCTATGCCTTCGTCTCGTCGAGATAACGTATGATGAAAGGATCGAATTGCACGGTAACCATATCGTTGACAGGTAGCTACTTTGCTGAATCCGAATCTATCGGGTGGCCATGATGCCTTGCTAGGGGCCAATCTTGGTCTGTGTATTAGTGAGACGATTAATTGGTGTTAATCGCAATACTATACACTGCCGATATGATGAGGAGCCTAAGGGTCACACACATAGAAGACAATTTAAGATGCAAGAAGAAAGAAGGGCGTTTTCGTCTTTTAAGGCGAAAGGGTATTTTGGTAATTTCACAGTGCAATTAAATTTGCTGAGGTCGTAGCCTTTATTTAATTTGTTAGAAAAATTAAATAAGTGAAATTACGTTTAAATGTGTGTTCGCACATATTTAAATATATTATCATTATTGTTAAATGTTAATATATATTTAAATATATATATTAATTGATTTTAATTGAGATAATGATGGAAATTAAAATAAATCAAATTGGGAGTGTTTGGCAACATGGGGCGTTTGGATTGAAGCCCAAGCCTATTCCGTATGGGATTAGGGCAAATTGTTTTTACTATAAAAAGAAAAGTGTGTTAATTTAATAAGGGAGATTTTTTCTTTGAAAAATAAAAACACACACAGCCCCCATATATTGACACTCCCACGGCAGTAACTTTTTCCAGCCTAAATCAATTTCAATTGATTTCTTTTCTTCTGAATCTTGAAGCCAAAGAGGATCTAGCAAATCCCTCTTTGGTTCTTTTGAGATTGTCTTCGTGTGGACTACGTGGGTTCGATCCTACACTTGGATCGGTAGCAAAACGTTCAAAGACAATCGTGGTGGAGCCTCCAAACGTGCGTTTGTTTCTCTTAACTCATGTTAAATATTTCTGCAGATTTTATTTAATATAAATTGTAAAATCATACCCTTGATCTTGGCTCATGTAAACGATCCTGTTATATTATAATTTTTGTTTCCGCTGCGTATCGGGACCGTTTACTAACATACTTCACTTTAAGTGGAAACTGTATCAGCTGGAAATCTCAGTTATAGCCGATAGTTGCATTATCCACAACAGAGGCTGAATATGTGGCTGTAGCTGATATATTCAAAGAAGCAATTTGGCTTAAAGGAATTCTCAGTGAAGTAAAATTGACAAATTAGAGGCCTGTAATATTTTCTGACAGTCAGAGCGCAATCCACTTGAGCAAGAATCTAGTGTATCATGAACGAACTAAGCACATAGATGTGCGCTATCACTTTGTTAGAGACCTGATCTCAAGAGAGGAGATAGCACTTTTAAAGGTATCGACTGAAGAGAATCCGGCAAAGATGGGCACCAAGACAGTCACTATTACCAAGTTCAAGCACTGCTTGAACTTGTTATTCATACAGTAGACAAGAGTGACCAGAGCAATGAAGGATCCAAAGAAGAGTGAGTTGCACTAGAGTCATGAATAAATCTATCAAGGTGGAGATTGTTAGTGTGATGGCTTTATACGGTGACGTTTCATCATTAAGTGGAGCGACGTCGTTTTGAGCCAAGTAAAAGATCAATCCTGTTCATTGGCTAGCTGAGGATCCAACAATAGGAAAGCAGTCTGATAGTCAACGGTATAAAAGCAGACAAACAGTCCAAATCTTGTGATTGAACCATTGTGTATTTTTCTTCTCTGTCGAACAAATCTGTATCTACTAGGTTTTGGGTTTTGTTTGAGGTCTTGAATCTTGTAACTGGGAGTTGAGTGGCTGGTTTGCAGGCCACTTGAGGGTGCTAGGGTTCACAGTGTATTTTGGATACTAGATCTGTGTCTCTAGGGTGTTACAGGTTCTGAAGAAGATTGGGAAAGGGTTTAATCTTGGGAAGAAGTTTGTACTATAATCTTGATCAATATAGTGCAGCGAGCTCGCTAGATTCCCGAGCTTAATGTGGACGTGGCTTGCTCATACTAAGCAAGTGAACCATGGTAAATCTTGGTGTGGTGTGTGTGTATATTCTGATGGATTTGCAATTGTGTGGTTTACTGTTATTTTTTGTTGATCTGGTGTGTGCGTTATAACAGAAGCTTTCGACGTTAATATCTTTTAAGTGAAATTCAGTCATTCTATAACCAACCGAAGAATAGGGATGTGAGCTGTTGCAGTTCTCATGATATCAAATGTTGGCGGCACTACTTAAAAGATATTAAGTTCGAAAGCTTCCTAGGTTTTTACGATGGGAAATTGATTGATGCCGATAAGTTGATGAAATTGCAGTGCATTTATCCTTGGTATACCCTTCCCGCAGGAACTATCAAGTGTCAACTTGATCGGTGTTTCCTACTCAGCCTTGAGAAGGCCTAGTTTTTTTTTTTTTTTTCTTTGTTCTTCTGTTCTTCATACAATGATGGAACGTACCAAATTATCCTTTTTAACATAATTTTGGTTGATTTGTAATCCCCAGTTTCCTTCTCTAGATTTATTATTTCCCCAATAATCAATTTTTAAAATTTGATAAGCAAAATTGCTCCTTCAAATTTTGTACTACCTTAATTAGATAATATTGTTCATNTCATGTTAACAAATATTCTGCGAATGAACGGCCATCCATCAAATATGGATGACCGTTCATTTGAAATGGACGGTTGTCCACCTAGAATGGAAGCCTGTTCTTAGTTTAAACTAAAAAAAAAATTGGCCTAAATTGATGAATTTCAGTCATTCTATAACGAATTGAAGAATAGGGATGTGAGTTGTTGCAATTCTTAAGATATCAAATGTTGGCGGCACTTCTTAAAAGATATTAAGGTTGAAAGCTTCAAATATCATAAAGATAGGAAATTAGTTGGTGCTGATAATTTGATGAAATTGATGAGTACAGATAATTTGAGTGATCTTTGGCCTATCCTTCCCCCAGGGGTGCTAAGGTTTCAACTTGATTGGTGTTTCCCAGTGAGCACGTGAGAAGTACTTTTTTCTTTGTTTTTGATATGATGATGTTATCTATATGGAAGAGATGCTTAGTTCTAAAGAATGAAGACATATTGAGATTAGTGTAATTTTTATATCAATCACTTATTGTAAAAATTAATATTATCATCTTTAAATATAAGCTATAGAATGTTTGGTAAAGTTTATTTTTAAAATAGCGATTTAATTGCATGTAAAAAGACTAAATATTTGTCCTATTTGAATATATTTTGAAATGGGCAGTACAGTATTACTTAATTTAATTACTCTATTTTGGAATATATTTTAAAATGAAATCAATCACTTCCCAAAACCCTTGACGCCGTCCAGTTTCTGTCAAATGAATAAGGGTAAAATAGTCTTTTCATTCCCTTCTCTTTTTCTGCTCTCCTTTCTCTCCCGCCTCTTTCTTTTTTCTCTCCTATCTCCTCCTTTTTCGTTTTTCTTTTTAATTCCTTTTCACCCCCTCATTTCCCTCTTTCAGCTCCACGATCTTCTTCCTCATTGCTCCTAACAATTTTTTTTAGAAAAACTATAGATTGGTGTTTGGTAAGTTAACTTATCTAATTATTGTTATAAATATATATTGACCAGAATGTCATATTATATTTTAAAATATTTTATAGTTCTGAATATATATTTTTAAAAGCATTTAATAAATACAAAACATTCATATTAAATAAATTATTATATAACTAGTTATTAAAAAAAAAAATCAAAACTTGAATTGGTTCACAATCAACATTGATCAAGGACAATTAATACATGAGTAATGCCACAGCCACCGAAGGTTGTGCACCGAATCTGTACACTAAATGACGTGACAAAATCCTAACCGTTGATTCATTATCAATTAATATTAATCAACGGTCAAGATTTTTTCACGTCATTCGATGCACAGATTCGGTGCGCAATCTTCGGTGGCTCTATCATTTTCCTTAATACAGATCTAACATCATTGTTTGACAATCGATATATGCTATTTATCAACAATGACCGTTGTCTAACCACTGTACTGAAAAATTAATAGGTAATGTTTATTGAAATGTAAAATTAATATTAAGTTGATTGAATAATTTAATACAATGGTTTTAGTATGTATTAAATTTTATTACGGGTTTATAACAATAATTCCCCCTAGGTATAATAAAAAAAGAAAAATCCTCCTATAGTTAATTAGTTATAGTAATATAACAAAATTTCCTCTATTATTAAGTTTTTGATATTAAAATAAATGATGCTTATATCAAAATCTATAAACAATGTTAAGAGGTTAATATATTTTTTGAAGGTTAGATTGATGAAATTGTTGATAAAGATTTGAAGGTTGAATTAATGACATTTTAAAAGTAATAGGTGCTCACAGTAAGCAGGACCAAAACACAGGGGGGTTATAATATATTTCAAAATTAAATGGAGATTTCAAAATTAAATGGAGATTAAGCTAATATTTTTGAAACCATGTGGGCATTGACTACAAAAAGAAGAAACTCGTACCCACTTTATTTATTTTAATTTTATAACCCTATGAGGCGTTTGGTTGGGGATAATATGAAATTATTAGAGTTATATCATCTTATATTATTTTATTATCACATTTGATTGTCAAATAATATAAGATTCCAGTAATCTTCAAATACAAATAGTAGTTACTATTGGTAATATTGAAGGTAATCTGATTACCTCTATTTTCTTAGGTATTATAAGATTACTAGGGTAATCTTTTTTTTTTGTTACAATTCTATCACTTATTAATAAAATTTTAGGACCATAATGCTCTTATTTTGAAATTTATTTACATTAATATGACTTTTGTTATTTCACCCTAATTAATTAACTTTTTGGACAAAATTACCCTTGAATTCAAAACAAATTGTAGCCCACCCAAGCCACCACCCTCACCCACCTTCCGTTGGCACCACCGCCATTGCGGCCAGCCATCGCTGCCGTCGGAATTACTCACGGAAGGCTGAAAATGGTCTTCGTACGTTGATATGGCCATTTCTGGCCAGATATCTAGTCGGAAATGGCCAGATCTTGTTAGATCTGGTTGTCAACAACCATTGATCTGGCCATTGACCGCCAGATCTGTCATCAATCTGGCCGTCAATGACCAGATCTATCACGTCTAGCCATTTTCGGCCAGATCTTTGGTCGGAAATGGTCATATGGTGCACGGAGGCCATTTCCTGCCTTCCATGCGCCGTTAGGTTGCCGGCTGTCGGTGGCCTACTGTGGTTGCCAGCGGCTGGCAGTGGCTAGGTTGGTGGGGGTGCTTTGTTGATTTTCCAAACTTTTACTATGGGGTTGTTTTTGCTAAGTTTTTAAATGCAAAGGGGGTTATAAAATCCAAATAATAATCAATATTGAAAAATAATATACTAATAATATTTAATTAAAGTACAATTTAGTAATTTAAAGAACATACACACCAATTTATTCTTCCCAACCAAACATATTAATATAACATACCCACCAATTAACCAAACACATTTTCCTAAAGATTCCAGTAATCTTCAAGGTAATCTATCTTTCCAGTAATCTAACATTCCTAATCATCCAATATTCTCTAAACCAAACGCCCCCTATATTTCAACCTTCAACCTCATCTTTTACCACTACAGACTACTTACTCAAAAGTTACAGATTAACCTATTTTCAATCAAGTATGAAAAATTTCAAGTATTGTAAGCTCGTTATAAAATGCAATTACCGAAAGATTTCTCTTCCAATTTGTATCTCCTCACCTTCTGTTGTGTTTTGTGTCCAAATCAATTAAAATTTGGGTCAACTTCTGTTTTCTAAACCTAGATGGCGCAGGCGACCTCTTCTCTTCAACACTGTTCAAATTTCAATTCTTCAACACTGCTGTTCTGCATCGGATTTATGAGTAAGTCTCTGTTTATGTTTTTTCTTCTTTTTGGTTTAATATGTTACTTGATTAATTCTATCACATCATAATTTTTTTTTTTTTTGTAATTTTTTTTAAAATATTTTTATTCTTAATCAAATTTTCATCCAAGAAGAGTTTAGCTTTAAGTCTGCGAATGTGAATATCACAGATTTGAAGATAATGGATCGAATTTCAGGGTTACCTCCTTTTATAATTCATCAAATTATGTCCTACCTCTCCCTGAAAGAGGTAGCTCAAATTAGTATATTGTCTAAGAGATGGAATCAGTTACGGATAACTTTCCCTGTCTCTGATTTTGATGAAACTTATTTCCTCACTGAAGATGAGAGTGATCCAATTACATCAGTGGTTGAAGAGAACAGATTGGCACTCCGTTTGAAAGAATTTATGGAATTTGTTGATGCTTCTCTGCTTCGGATCTGCGATCTCAAGTTTTGTATGCACAAATTTAGGCTATTCATAAGTGTTCTTGATGTTGAAGAATTGGTTCCTTATATTGATAAATGGATAGGATTGGCCGCAAAGAAGGAGGTTAAAGAGCTTGATTTAGATATCTTAATAGAAAGCGATACAATTAATGGATACACCATACACTTTGCCTCAAACAATCTTTTCTGCTAGATCAGTTACTACTTTAAGGCTAGTTAACTGTAAGTTGGAGAATATTTCAGATACTATCAGGTTTAATTCTCTTAGAAAGCTACTTTTGGACGAGGTTTTTATAAATGAAGACATTGTGCAGAAGCTTAGTAGTGAATGCCCTCTCCTTGAAGAAATGTCTTTTACAGAATGATGGGTTTTGAAGCGATTGTGTGTTTTTAAATTTCTCAAACTGAAGATAATGAGTGTCCCCTTATATAGAATTGAGAGTGTAAGGATTGAAAGTGTTGAGATTGTTCTTCTAAATCTTCAAGAGTTACGCCTTAGATTTGGCACGGTGAGAACGCCAAGAGTGTTTAACATTGTTGGGTGCTCACAGTTGAAAAACTTATTTTTTAGGGGAGTTAGTCTTATGGACCAACAGTTTCATTATTTTATCTCAAGCTTTCCCTTGCTCGAGGATCTGATCCTTGAATACTTCCATTTCCTTGAAAGAATTATGATTTCAAGTAATCAGCTTAAGAAGTTTGGACTTAGTAGCTGTTTAAGTATGAAGGCACTTGACCTTGATACTCCAAATTTGCTTTCCTTTACATATAAGGATAGTCCCATTCCCACTTCATGCACAAATGTTTTATGTCCATGGCCAATTAAATTTGATACTGATTTTATGTTTGACACCCAGTCGTGCCTGAAACTGAGGGAATTTCTAGGAATATCCAATCAAATTGAAGATCTAAGGATAGATGCAACGCCAACTGTGGTATGTGTATAAATTCCATATACTGATTATTAGTATCTCACTTCACTCTTTTTTCGTTTATGATCCTTCTCAACCACTTATTTTTTTTTTTTTATTTTTTTTTTGGTTTTGCTTTGTTTTTTGATTCGTTAGAGTTCTTTTAAGTTAGAAGAATTCAAGAAAATTTTTCCATCACCCTCTTACAATGTTGGGAATCTTGAGTTACGGGCAAAACTACTCCTTCAAGTTTTGTGCCTATCCCGACTTATCCTTTTCTTTTTTTTTCCCCTTTTTCCCCTACTTTCCTCTTTCTCTGCCACCATCATCTTCTTCCTCACTTGCTCCTCCTAACAATTTTTTTTCTTATATCTGCCACGGTGCTAAGGGAAAATATTTTCCTTTCCTATATTCTTAGAATACTTTTCTAAATCGGATTCCTTACACAAACTCTTTATGAAAGGATGAAACCTATTTTCATCTTTTATAACCTATATTTCAACCTTAAACTTCATCTTCAACCATTACTCAATGTTAAATTACAAAATTTAATATATTTTCATCAAATCTGTGAAGTCTTAAGTATTCACTACTGTTCTGGATCGAATATACAAGTAAGCCCTCTGTTTATTAATTTATTTGTTTTTTCTTCTTTTGGATTAATCTGTTACATGATTAATTCTATCACATTATGATCAATTTTGTAAATTTTTTTAAAAATATTTTTATTCTTAATTGAATTTTCATCCAAGAAGAGTTTAGCTTGAAAATTTAGTAAGTTATAAATCATGTGATTGCCTTCTCTTCCTTGTATATGAATATTGCAGATTATTTGAAGGTAATGGATGGCATGGTGGATTGAATTCCAGGGTTGCCTCCTTTTATAATTCATCACGTTTTGTCCTACCTCTCCGCAAAAGAGGTACCTTAAATTAGTATATTGTCTAAGAGATGGAATGAGTTATGGACATAATTCCCTATCTTTAGTATATTGTCTAAGAGATGGAATGAGTTATGGACATAATTCCCTATCTTTGATTTTGATCAAACTTATTTCCTCACCAAAGATGAGAGTGTCAAAATTACATCAGTGTATGAAAGGGAGAGAATGGTGTTCTGTGAACGTTTGAAGGAATTTATAGAGTTTGTTGATGCTTCTCTGTTTAAGTTCTGCAAGCTCAAGTTTTGTATGAACAAATTTAGGCTATACAAATTTGTCCACATAGAAGGAGGTTAAAGAGTTAGATTTGGAATTCTTAATAGATAGCAATTCACCATACATTATGCCTGTTAAAGTTTACACTTTGCCTCGACTAATTCTTTATGCTGGATCAGTGAAATTAATCCATAATTTCACTTGGTTTTTTACATTCATTTATGATCATTCTGAACTTCTTAAATCTTTTATTTGTCAGGCTTCTTTTAAGTTAGACAAATTCAGAGAAAGTTGTCCATTACTCCCCTGTAATGTTGGGAATCTTTGTTGTGATGTGGCAATTGATATGTACACACATGGAAGTCAACTTTTACCTTGGGTGGTCAAAGTTAACAGTTAAAGACTTAAGGGGCATTTCTGTCTTTCTGGTATCTTCAATAATAGCTCATTCTTGATCCTTCTCTTTTGGTTAACAAAGAGAGAAAACTGTTAGAATCTGCTGTGTTGGAAATCTGAAGAACGTTAATGGTAGGTCTTAGCTGTCCTATCTGTTTTATTTTTTGTTTGTTGTATAAATCTGCCTCTAATTCTACCTATTTGATGGATGTACTAGTGGTGAGAGTGTCTGGGTGTACAGGTGTAAATCAGAGGGGTTTTCTTGGGTTGTCCCTTGTGTAAAAAGGGGTGAGCCTAATCTCTGTGAGGTTTCTCATATCTCATAGTAAATACTTTCTTTTGCCCTGAAGAGTGGATGTAGGTAATCTAATAGATTACTGAACCACTATAAATCTGGTGTTCTTTATTTTTCTTGTTCTTATTTGCTTTATTGATTATTGCTGTAAATTTTGTGATTGCTTGGATTGAATACTGCATATATTTGTTTTGGTTTTTTGGTCTCATGTTACAACAATCTTGATTTACATACAACAGTGCCATCATCAGAATGCAGGATTTTGTTCGATGGTCTTCTCTGGATTTGTTATCCTAGGACCTTGTCTTTGGAAACATATCCTCTTAAAGCCCGGCACACATTATTTGAGGTATGCAATGCCTGCTTTTTCATTATAAGATCAGGGATTGTATCCAATTAGTAGCTGGTAAGAGCTTGAAAATACACATTTAGTTAGTGGTTTTTTGGGGATTAATAGTGGGAAATTAAGCTTAATTTGGTAAAGTTGCTTAATATTTTCATAATTGCCTTTTACGGGATCACGAGTGTTTTTGAGTGTTTTTCAGGTCACTAGTACTTAAATGTTATGCTCGGAAGAAGAATCATGTTGGCAACGGAATTAGTGACGAGTGGAAACAAACGGATCAAGAATCGGAGTTGAATTGAAGAAGTTATGGAAGTTGAAGTAAAGAGAAGATTCTAGATTTCCAGCTTGCGCATGCCTCTGTATTTTGAGAATATCTTTATCTGTAGAACTCGGATTAAGACAATTCTTGGACTGTTGGAAATCTGATTCAAAGGGCTACATTTCATATGTTTATAACATTTCCAAATTCCATCGTTATCGAGTTCAAAAATCAATATATTTGAAGAATAGTGGAATGATACAGGAAAAGGGCAGCAGCTACTGTGCCACGGCACAGTGCCGCAGCACACTTTTCTCAGTAGCTACTATGCTGCAGCACAGTGCCATGGCACAGTCACGGAAGTCACTAACTTGTTATCCGTTTTAGCCAGGAGAATAGGGTTAAGGGCTTTAAATCAAATAGAATTAAGAAAAAACAAACCCTAACCCTTGCACAATCACGGAAGTCACTAACTTGTTATCCGTTTTAGCCAGGAGAATAGGGTTAAGGGTTTTAAATCAAATAGAATTAAGAAAAAACAAACCCTAACCCTTGTGGGATATAAATAGAAGTCTTTTAGCATTATTTGGGAGATTCTTGGGTGAGAAGAAAGGGAGAAAAATATGTAGAGAAGAGAAGTAACAGAATTTCTGGAGCTTTGATTCACAATATAGAGAAGTTTTCCTTATTCTTTTCTTGTAAACTCATGATGAATGTTTTAATAAATATGATTGTTTCTTTCATGTTTATTATGAACTAATTTTATTCTCTAGGGCTAAGATGTAGCCCAATCTCTTAATTATGTATTGATCTTTGATTGTTAATGTTTATTAAGAATTCTTCCTAAGTTTTACTATTATTCCTAATGCTTTTGATTCTTAAGGGCCCAAAAATTGAATGAACTAATGGACTAGGTTGAGATCGAGAGATGATACTTAGTTGGTCTACGGTAGTAAAACCATAGGTTTAAGCGAACGCTAGAGATAGTTTACCGCAACTTGTGAGGTTTTGGTAAACTCCATAGAGTGTAATGATCTCCAATTGCTTAAATCTGATTAGAGATAATCAGGTTAGTGATTAGGGATTAATTTGATAATTGTTCGAGAGAAAGTTATGGAAAAGAAGGGAGTTTGACCTATAGGAAGAGCTTAATAATATTAGCAAAAGAGATCAATATATACGAATAAGAGTTGGTGTGAAGTCTATCCCTAGGTTTAGTCTCTTGTTTTACCCAAAGGTTTATTTTAATTGTTCTTTTCGTTTTCTTTTTAAATTCAATTGTTTATTTAAATTAGGTTTTCCTTGATAAAATTTAGATTGTCAAATAGTAATAGGATAGTTTAATTGGTAATTGATAATAGTAATTCCCTTGGGTTCGATATCCGTATTTTATACACTTATACTTGCACGATTTCCGACACTTGCGAATATCTACAAACAAGTTTTTGGTGTTGCCAGGGAATTGCTTTTATATTCAATATCAATACAAGCTATTTAGTTGCAATTTGGTTTGTAATTTATTTTTATTTTCTATTTATTTTATTTTTTGTTTTTAGTGCTTTAATTTTATTTCTGTATTTTTAGTGTCGGACCGTATAGAGGAGTTAGGTTCAATGGCAGATACAGGAGGAGAAGAAGTTCAAAGGGTACTTAAGGATTACTCAAGACCTACAATTGAGGGATGTGCTTCTAGTATTAGGAGACCACGATTCAAGCAAATAACTTCGAGATAAAGCTAGACATTATTCAAATGATACAACATTGATTCAATTGCAGGGTTGTCTAGCGATGATCCTAATTTGCTATCGCAAATTTTCTGGAGCTATGCAATACATTTGACATAATGGGGTATCTGATGATGTATTTAGGTTAAGACTTTTCCCATTCCTCTTCGGGATAAAGCTAAGGCTTGGTTAATTTCTCTACCACCTGGAAGCATCAGTACTTGGAATGAGTTAGTTCAAGTGTTCCTGGCGAAGTATTTTCCGCCGATCAAGTTGCCAAGATGAGGAGTGACATCACAATTTTTTCCAACAAGATATGGAGTCGCTTTTGAAGCTTGGGAGAGATATAAGGATCTCTTACGGAGGTGTCCTCACCGGGTTACCAATATGGTGCAAGTGCAACATTTACAATGGGTTGATGCCAAATATACAAGCCATGGTGGATGCTGCAAGTGGGGGAGCCTTGAATAACAAAAACCAGAGGAAGCCTATAATCTAATTGAAGTGATGGCAAGCAATAACTACATGAGGCCTTCAAAGAGAAATTCAATAAGGAAAGAAGCGGGAGTGCACGAAGTTGATGGCTACACCGCGTTGGCTGCTCAACTTTCAAACATCCAAAAGCAATTAGGAGTTGCCCTAAAGGTAAATGCTATTGAAACTCGTTCTCTAACTTTTGAATTTTGGCGGGAATCATTTTCAAGTAGGGAATCCATTGCTCCACCTCAACAAGCAAATTATGTCAACAATTTTCAAGGAGAGCAACAGAATCATAATCTGATACATATACTCCAGCATGGCGAAACCTACAAATTTTTCTTGGAGGAACAACAATTATCCTAAGCCACCTCCTTTTTTCAACCTCAAGAGCCAAAATCTATTTAGAGAATGTGTTAACCAAGTTCATTGAAGAGACAAGCCAGAGGTTTGAGAAGACTGCGTCCTAGTCAAAATCAATCAGCCTATTAGGAACCTTGAGACTCAAATTGGGCAATCCACAATATTTAGAGGGAAGAGTTCAAGGGACATTGCCAAGCGATTCAGAGAAGAATCCAAAAGAGAGAGTTAATGCTGTCATATGAGAAGTGGTAAGGGTTGAAGGAGGTAAGGAAGGAAGAAGAAACAAAGGAAAAACTCGAAGAAGAAAAAGAAGGGCACAGGGGCAGAAATTGACAAAAATGCCCATGTTGCAAAGAACGATGACACGAACCTTCCGTATCCTCACAGAGTGCAAAAACAGAGATTGGATAAGCAATTCGGTAGTTCATGGACAGTTTAGAACTTTACACATTAACATTCTTTTTGTAGACATGTTGGAGCAAATGGAAGTACGCGAAGTTCCTGAAGGAGATTATCACCAAAAAGAGGAGGTTTGAAGAACATGAGACAGTGATGCTACATAAGAGTGTAGTGCGTTGCTATTGAAGAAATTACCACAAAAGCTCAGAGATCCAGGGGTTTCACAATTCCTTGCACAATAGGTAATGTTCATTTTGCTAAAGTTTTATGTGACTAGGAGCTAGTGTAACCTCATGCATTTTCAATTTATAAGAAACTAGGCCTAGGGGAAGTAAAACCAACCACAGTCCATTTCAATTAGCCGATAGGTCTATAAAATACCCCCGGGGAGTAGTAGAGGATGTTAATAAAAGTAGAAAAAACTATTTTTCCTGGTAGATTTTATTGTATTAGATATGGAAGAAGATGGGAGGGGCCTCTAATTTTAGGAAGACCTTTTCTAGCTACAGGTAGAACGTGATAGATGTTCATAAAGGAAAACTAATCTTGAGGGCAGAGGATGAACAAGTTGAATTTAATGTTTTTGATACTATGAATGTCACCCTAAGTAGATACTTGCTTTGAGATTAGCACCTGATGATTAGTAGCTGAGACTTAGAAGAAAAATACCCCGTTTACCCCTAGAAAAATGTTTTGTCAATTTTAGGATTGGAGGAGGAAATTGAGAATAAGAGGGAAAGAGAGCAATTGAAGCTTTATGTAGATGGTGGCATTAAGGATAGAAGGGTTTGGATTTTCGTAGATGATCCAGATTGAAGGATTTGAAAAGTCGAGCTACGACTCTAATAAAGCGCTTCTTGAGAGGCAACCTAAGCTCTTTACTTTAATTGGTTTTGTTTTGAATTATTTGTTTTGTTTAATGTGTTAAGTTATGATACTTTGGTTTGGTTTGATATGTTAGTTGTTTATGTTTCACCCATAATTTCTTTTATGCACACTAATTGGCCAAGAAAGGCGCATAGTTTGTTTTCTTTTGACTAGATTCCCGATGACTATTGGATACAACAAACAATATGCATGACTTCACAAGACTACTCTCCCATAAATGTTGCGACGAAAGGTAGTGTAGTTGTTCCTCTGCACATTGAGGACAATGATCATCTCTAACATTGGGGGTAAGGAATATTGTTTTTCTATGGTCAAATTGTTTTTGTGCTTTAAATATCTCTTTAAAAGCTTGGGTGAAATTGTTTTAGGTATGTGCTCATCATAAGTCAATGATAAGACCATGATAGTGAATTTGTAACATTGAGTTTTATTAACTTGCGTAATGTGAAGATGATAGTAGAGGACAATTGCATTTAGTTATGACTCTCTTGGGAATGGGTTTGATTGGTTGAATAATTCAGAAACTTAGAGATGTTTTATGTGTGTTTTTATGGGCAATAATTTTTTGTGTGGAAATTGTGCATAAACTCTAGAACTTATTTGATAACCACTTGAGGCAAAATCCAAGAATCCGCATTGCTTAGGATAGATTTAGCAATTTTCTTTGGAACGATTGAGCCTTTCAAGCCAACTTATATTATATCCCTATAACCCTTTGAGCCATAATACACTTGGTAAGCCTTATTTTTTGTTGTGTAAACTACTATATCTCACCTTGACGATGAAGCTAAAACACTTTCCGACCCATCTTATTGTGAGAGACTTAATTTAGGGTGACCTTATAAGAAGAAAAAGAAAAAAAAAAATCATGAAAAGAAGTGTGGTAGAAGAAAATGAATATATTTTTTGGACCACAACCTAAGTATGTGCAATGAGATAGGTTGGGGGTTGTGAAAAAGAAAAAAAAAATGATGATGATAGTAGAAGAAGGTGGGGTAGACGGATTTTTTTTTTGAGTTCTATCTTCCTTAAAAAAAAGAAAAAAAAGAAAGAAAAAAATGAAAAAAAAAAGGGTAGAAGTAGCTGGGAGAAGAACTTGAAATGAAGTCATACATGAGGGTTTGTGCTAGATGGAAGGAGAGAGTTCAATCAATGTGAAAGGGTAGAGGGTGAATGAGAAGGGAAGCAAGAAAGAGATTGTACTTCATGGTCATTTACTGAAAAATATAAGTCTCTACATTTTGTTAAAAATTCTTTCCGTTCTTTCATAAACCATTACCCTAGCCTAACGTTACAACCTTGAAAAAGACCTAATGATCCGAGGTAGTGATTTGATTCTACATTAGTGGAGAGTGGTTTGAAAAGTGAGCCTATGGAGTTTGATTGCCATTTGTCTTATTTTGTACTTTGCCTATGGAAGCTATGCATAAATCATCTAGGTTTTTGGATGAATGGTTATGAATGATTATGAGAGAGTCAATAACAAAAGTGTAGTTGAAATTCACTTATTTTTGCATTTGCATGTTGTTAATTATTCGATTTGTTCACATTGACACAATTTTGAGACGGTATATGTAAGAATCCTAAAATGTTTGAGTCTTTAGTTTTGAGTCTAGGCGAGGTTAGGTTAGGATGTTGTGGGTATCATCGCTGGATACCCTCACAAGACTATAACATCCAAACTAGGGCCACATAGGGGTTAAAGGCTGTGCATATGCTAAATGCAACCGTGGTAATCTAGGAAGTGATTTAAGATAGTTTAGATATGACTTTATTTTGTTTGTGTTTCAAGCTAAAGGACTTGTTCTATCACTTAGCTTGCTAGGGACTAGCAAGAAGCTAGTTGGGGGTTGTGATAAGAGCTTGAAAATACACATTTAGTTAGTGGTTTTTGGGGATTAATTGTGGGAAATTAGGCTTAATTTGGTAAAGTTGTTTAATATTTTCATAATGCCTTTTACAGGATCACGGGTGTTTTTGAGTGTTTTTAGGTCACTAGTGCTTAAATGTTATGCTCGTGAATAATCATGTTGGCAACGAAATTAGTGACGAGTGGAAACAACGGACCAAGAATCGAGTTAAATTGAAGAGTTATGGAAGTTGAAGTAAGAGAGAGATTCTAGATTACGTGAGCTTGTGCATGCCTCGGTATTTTGATAATATCTTGAGATTTAGAACTCGATTAAACGATGCTTTGACCGTTGGAAAGCTGATTCAAAGGGCTACATTTCATATGTTTACAACATTTCAAAATTCTATCGTTATCGAGTTCAAAAATCAACATCTTTGAAGAACAGTGGAATGATGGGGAAAAGGCAGCAGCTACTGTGCCGTGGCATACTTTTCCCTGTAGCATTATTTGGGAGATTCTTGGGTGAGAAGAAAGGGAGAAAAATCTGCAGAGAAGAGAAGTAACAGAATTTCTAGAGCTTTGATTCACAATATAGACAAGTTTTCCTTATCTTTTCTTGTAAACTCATGATGAATGTTTTAATAAATATGATTGTTTCTTTCATGTTTATTATGAACTAATTTTATTCTCTAGGGCTAAGATGTAGCCCAATCTCTTAATTATGTATTGATCTTTGATTGTTAATGTTTATTAAGAATTCTTCCTAAGTTTTACTATTATTCCTAATGCTTTTTATTCTTGAGGGCCCGAGAATTGAATGAACTAATGGACTAGGTTGAGATCGAGAGATGATACTTAGTTGGTCTACGGTAGTAAAACCATAGGTTGAGCTAACGCTAGAGATAGGTTACCGCGACTTGTGAGGTTTTGGTAAACTCCATAGAGCATAATGATCTCCAATTGCTTAAATCTGATTAGAGATAATTCGGGTTAGTAATTAGGGGTTAATTTGATAATTGTTCGAGAGAAAGTTATTGGAAAAGAAGGGAGTTTGACATGTAGGAAGAGCTTAATAATATTAGCAAAAGAGATCAATATATACGAATAAGAGTTAGTGTGAAGTTTATGCCTTAGGTCTAGTCATCTTGTTTTTACCCAAATGTTTATTTTAATTGTTCTCTTTTCAGTTTTCTTTTTAAATTCAATTGTTTATTTAAATTAGGTTTTCCTTGATAAAATTTAGATTGATCAAATAGTAATAGGATAGTTTAATTGGTAATTTAGTAATTCCCTTGGGTTCAATATCTGTATTTTATACACTTTATTACTTGCACGATTTTGTACACTTGCAAAAATCTACAACAGTAACCATATGACAATGTTTAAAATTATAATGATATAAAGAATAAAGATTTGAGCTGTTGCGATTATGAAGATATCAAATGTTGGCGGCATTATTTAAAAGATATAAGGATCGAGAGCTTCCTTGGGAAATTGCTTGATGCAGATAATTTGATTGATTCCTTGGGAAGTCTCATGTTTAATAAACTTGACTGGTGTTTCCCTGTGCTTACTGATAAGGCCTAAGGATTTTCTTTCTTTTTCATTGTAAGATGTTATATATCTGTGGAAGAGAGGCTTGATTGTGAAAAGATAAAAGAAGAGGAAGAATGAGAAGAGTTTGGGATCTGTAATTTTTATATTAATCACTTCATTGTAGAGATAATCAAACTGGTTTTCTTTTAGAAAGTTAAATGTATTGCATAGCTAACAAAATGGCTCAGCCATTCTTAAATCTCTCCAGTATTTGCAAATAAAAAACACAATGTATTTTATGTTGTATGACATAGATACAGTAAATTTGTGATGTTTAACATGTATTTCATTGTTTTAATATTATACTGTGTTTGGTGAAATTTCACTGCATAATATTATATTGAGTAAACAACATTTTCCCACCCAAGGTTTGGCAAATCTCCAGTTCCCACCCCTAGTTTCATAAATTGCAGATTCCCACACTTAAATTAACACCGTTACTTTTTTCTCAAAACAACCCTTAAATCTCAAATTTCTCTCAAATAACCCCCAGAGGATCCTGGCCAAGCCAAGAATTCGGCCTGATTCCGGCACCATTGGACCTCCCTGACACCACCATCAGCATCCCCTTATCCTCCTCACCAAAACTCTAACTTTTCCACCTAATTGTACCTCGGTGAGGTGTCGAAATTTGGCTGGAAAGGGGTGAAAAAATACGAAAACCTAAAAGAGAGGCGGCGGCGGCGATTAGCGAGCAATTGCAGTCGATGATGTTGGGGGTTTTGGTGGGGGGAAGCCAGTGATGCTATTAGTGGTCTTAGGGGTGGTTTTCAGTGTTAGGACTTTTCAGAATTTGGATGAAACACCGATTGACACTAAAAGTGATAGCCAGCAATTGGGGGGTTCAATCAGGCAAGGAGGTTAGGGGTTTTGATACGGGGGTTGAGGGGATTGTAATAGTGGTGTCAAGAGGGGTTGATTGTGCCAAAAACAGGTCGGAATGGCCTGAAATCGCTATTGGGGTGAATTAGAGAAATGAAGAGTTATTTTGAAATTTTTTGGTGGGGTGAATTTGAGAAGTGAAGGGTCATTTTGAAATTTTTATCTTTGAAATAACTATTTGACCCTTTTAATTGTTAGATTAAGCAATTATCTGTTAATTTAAGGGTGGGTATCTGCAATTTATGAAACCAGAGGTGGGAACTTATAGCTTCGTCAAACCTTGGGTGGGAAAATGTCGTTTACTCTATTATATTTATTCTTTATGCAAAACAATTTAGAGTGTATTTAGTAAAAAAAATTTTACTAGTTGTGTGCTTCAAAGCTATAGATTGGTGTTTGGTAAATTAACTTTTCTAATTATTGTTATCTATATATTGACCGAAATGCCATTATATTTTAAAATATTTTTTATAATTATGAATTTATATTTTTATAAGTATTTAGTAAATACAAAACATTCATATTAAATAAATTATTATTTAACTAATAAGTTTTAAAAAATCAAAACTTTAATTGGTACAGTGTCAATGCTGATCAATGACAATCAATACATATCAACGCCATTGTTTGATCACCGATCAATGTTGTTTATCAACATTGTCTGTTGTCTAACCACTATACTAAAAAATTAATAGGTAATGTTTATTGAAATGTAAAATTTATACTAAGTTGATTGAATAATTTAATAATTAATACAGTGGTTTTGCTATGTACTAAATTTTATTAGGGGTTTATAACAATAATCCTCTGAGGTATGATCAACTATGAAAATCCTTCTATAATTATATTAATAATATAATTTTCCCTGTCATTAAATTTTTGGTATTAAAATAAATAGTTGAGAGGTAATATTGTAAATATTTGTAAATCCATTATATTATAGATTTTAATTGTGTACTAAGGGCTCACTAATGACAAGGGGTTTTTTATTATTTCTAAAATTTCAAAGGAAATTTTGTTATTTGATCAAATCTTTGAGGGGTTGAGAAAACCTGTAATTATTGAAAACCTCTGATATATAGGGATTTGTTCCAATGTGATGGACTCCACCGCCTTGAACTTTGAGGCGATGGGGCGGTCAAAAGGGCGACAGGTGTTTTCTATAAATACCCTCCTTCCCTTCATTATTAAGATATGAAAAATTTAGAGAAGATAAATCTTGTTCTAGCCCTGTTATTCTTTCTTTATACATATTAGTCTATTTGCTTTATATTATTGGTAATTATTATACAACACGTTATCAGCACGAAGAGCTTAACAAGTGTAACGTTACACCTCTATTGAAAGTAAGTAATTCAATCTTATATGTGTTCTTTAATCTTTGTTTCTGCCTTTATGGCTGGATTTATTCATTATTATTAAATTTTGCCTCTATGATCCGATTTATTCGTTATTATTAAATTTCGCCTCTATGGTCGGATTTATTCATTATTATTAAATTCTACCTCTATGGTCGGATTTATTTATTATTGTTAAATTCACCTCTATGATCAGATCTACTTATTATTGTTAAATTTCGCCTCTATGGTTGGATCTATTTATTATTGTTGAATACCACCTTCATGGTCGGGTCTATTTATTCTTGTTAAATACAACCTTTATGGTTAGATATGTTTTTATTATATTTTTGATAACCAATGTTAGTAATTGTGCTTCATATTATATTTGATAAATGAATTTGAAGTTCCATAAATAAATATTTTTTTAAAACTTGAAGTTCTAAATACTAATTACAAACATGAAGTTTGTAAAACAGAGAAAAAAATTGGACCTGAAGTTCCATATCATAAAGATGAAGTTCTATAAACATCCTTACTAATGTAAAATTTTATTTTAAGGATGGACTTCGAAATTAAAACATCAATACCCAGTAATGGTAGAGACATTTGTATAGTAGATGGTGTAATAACGCACAATATTTCTCAAGTTTGACCCCTACTGAGACTAAAATAAATACCATATTAGGATCTGCAAAAATAATTGAGGGCTCCAGAAGAGCAACACTTGTGTTACCAAGCAGAATTAAATTAAGTATTCATGATACTTTATATTCTAGCAAATCCAAAAGAAATTTGCTTAGTTTCAAAGATACACGACTCAATGGATACCACATTGAAAATTTAAGTGAAAAGGATGGAGAGTTTCTATGCATCACTGCTAATATTTCATGCCAGACGCATGTGCTGGAGAAACTCCCTGCTTTCTCATCAGGGTTATATTACACATTCCTGAATAATGTTGAAGTGAACCAGAAGTTCATTGATCCTGAACTTTTTAAAATTTGGCACAACTGTCTTGGCCACCTAGGATATACTATGATGTGTAGGATCATAGAAAACTCACATGGGCACCCATTAAAGAACCTAAAGATTATGTCACCTAATGAGAGTATTTATATTACTTGCTCATAAGGGAAGTTGGCACTTAAGCCACCATCACTAAAGTAGGCCTAGAATCCCGATCATTTTTACAAAGGATTCACAGGGACATATGCGGACCTATTCATCCACCAAGTGGACTTTTCCGTTACTTTATGGTATTAATTGACTCATTGACATGATGGTCACATCTTTGTCTACTATCTACTCGTAATGTTGCCTTTGCTAGATTGCTGGCACAAATTATTAGATTACGGGCACACTTTCCAGATTACCCAATTAAAGCAATCCGTTTGGACAATACTGGTGAGTTTATCTCAAAGACATTTGATGACTATTGTACAACAATGGGAATTGATGTTGAGCACCCAGTACCACATGTACATACCCAGAATGGTATGGCAGAGTCATTTATAAAGCGTATCCAATTATTTGTAAGAACTTTGCTATTACATCTGCAATTACTGACTTCTGCCTAGGCTCATGCTATGACGTTAATTCGCCTAAGACCTACTGCATATCATCAATACTCTCCAATACAACTTGTATTTGGACATTAGCCTAATATATCCCATTTAAGAACTTTTGGTTGTGTTGTGCAAGTTCCAATTGCACCTCCTCAATGCACCAAAATGGGACCCCAACATCATTTGGGAATATATGTTGGCTATGACTCACCATCCATAATCAGATATCTTGAGCCCTTGATGGATGATTTGTTTACTGTACGTTTTACGGTTTGCCATTTTGACGAGACAGTATTCTCATCTTTAATTTAGGGAAAAAGGTAAAACCTCTTAAAGTAAGGCCTGAACTTTCTTGGAAAGTGAATTTTATGTCTTATTGAGATCCTCGCACATCTGAATTTGAAACAGAAGTACCAAGAATAACACATTTGCAAAATATTGCCAACCAAATGCCTGATGCATTTACAGATGTAGCAAAAATAGCGAGATCATACATTCCTACTGTCAATACACCAACAAAAATTGACGTTACCCATGAATAATCTATATGAGCAGCGATCAATTCATCTGTTACACGCCAGAAGCGTGGTAGGCCTGTTGGAGCCAAGGATACAGTTCCTAGGAAATGAAAGGCATATAATCAAATAGATATCAATATTGACAATACTGGAAAAATTTACAATTCTACATCTTCTAAACTAACTCTAGAAGAGTTAACCGTCCCTGAAATGACATAAGCCCCTGAAGAGGATCCTTGAAGGAATACAAGAACATAGAAATGAAGAAATTTCTATAAACTATGCTCACTCTAGAGAAATGTGAAATCGTGAGACAACTATTGTCGATAACATATTCTCATACGCAGTACTTATTGAAATTATGAATGATGAGTTTGAGCCACGTTATGTTGATGAATGTCGACAAAAACATGATTGGCCAAAATGAGAAGAGACAATTCAAGCAGAATTAACCTCCCTTGCAAAACGTAATGTATTTGGACTTGTGATCCAAACACTTGAAAATGTGAAACCCGTAGGATACAAGTGGGTATTCACAAGGAAACAAAATGAGAAAAATGAGATTGCTAGGTATAAGGATAGACTAGTGGCTAAAGGTTTCCTACAGAGACCCGGAATTGACTTTGATGGGACATATTCATCAATAACGGATGTTATCACATTTCGATACTTGATTAGTTTATCAGTCTCAGAAGGACTCGATATGTGTCTCATGGACGTTGTCACTGTGTATTTGTATGGTACATTGGATATTGATATCTATATGAAAATCCCTAAAGGATTCAAAGTGCCAGAAGCAAATAAAAGGAGGATGTATTCAATAAAATTGCAAAGATCCTTATATGAGTTGAAACAATCAGGACAAATGTGGTATAATCGTCTCAGTGAATATCTTATAAAGGAAGATACATCAATGATCTTGTACACTCGTGTGTCTTTATAAAAAGGTCAAAAGTATATGTTGATGACATGAACTTAATAGGAACTCTTGGAGAGCTCACAAAAGTTGCTGAGTACTTAAAAAGAAAAGTTGAAATGAAGGATCTAGGGAAAAAAAAAAGTATTGTCTTAGCCTGCAGATCGAGCATTATTCAAATGAAGTTTTGCTCCATCAATCAAATTATACTGAAAAGATCCTTAAGCAATTTTATATGGATAAATATCACCCCTTGAGTACCTCAATGGTTTTTTAGTCTCTTGATCCTAAAAAGGATCCATTTTGTCCTAAAGAAGATGACGAAAAGATACTTGGTCATGAAGTACTGTATCTAAATGCAATAGGTGCATTATTATATTTGGTACAATGTACAAGACCAAACATAGCATTTGTAGTGACTCTGTTGGCAAGATTTAGCTCTGCACCAACTCGCTGACATTGGAATGGGATCAAACATGTCTTTCATTACCTCAGTGGACCAAAAGAATTGGGATTATTTTATCTAAGAAAATCTGTTAATGATCCTAAATTAGTTGGCTATACAGATGCTGGGTACATTTCTGATCCTCACAAAGCCCGCTCGCAGACGGGATATGTTTTCACTCATAATAGTACTGCAATATCATGGCACTCTACAAAACAGACATTGGTTGCTACTTCCTCCAACCACTTTGAGATTCTTGTGCTTCATGAAGCCAGTCGAGAATGCATATGGTTAAGATTTGTCATTCATCATATTGAAAATACATGCAAATTGCCACATACCTCAGATGCTTCCACAATTATAAATGAAGACAATGCAACATGTATTGCTCAAGTCAGGGGAGAATATATCAAAAGAGACAGAACCAAGCATATTTACCAAAGTTCTTTTACACTCACGAACTCCGGCAAAATCAAGAGATTGATGTCAAACAAATACGCTTCAATGATAATCTTGCAAATTTATTCACTAAGGCCTTATCAACATCAACATTTGAAAAGTTATGTACAATATCAGTATGCGGCAACTCAATAAGTTACTAAATTAATTCTACCATTATGAGGGGAAGCATTGATCAAGAGGAGCACCGATTAGCGGGAGTTTTTAGAAACGTTTATTGTATTGGACATATGTGCACTGCACTCTTTTATCCTTGATCAAGTTTTGTCCCATTGGGTTTTCTTGACAAGGTTTTTAATGAGACAGTATGAAGCACGTCCAGTTTCACGTTACAGTTTCTTTATAAAGTTGTATTTCTTTACCTAGGTTTTTTCCCACTGAGTTTTTCTTGAGTAAAGTTAAAATACAATTATCTGTAAAAGGTGGAGGTCCAAGGGGGAGTGTTGCAATGTGATGGACCTCCACCGCCTTGAACTTTGCGGTGGTCGGGTGGTCAAAAGGGATTCGGTTGTTTTTTATAAATACCCTTCTCCCCTTTATTCTTAAGATATGAAAAATTTAGAGGAGACAAATCTCATTATAGTCCTATTATTCTTTCTCTATACATATGAGTCTATTTGCTTTATATTATTGGTAATTATTATACAACAGGATTTTTAATAATTTGAAAAGGGTTTTTAATGGGTTTTGAAAAAATTGGGTGCAATTCAAATTAAAAAAAAAAATCTCACGAGGTGTATATGAAATAAAACCATTCAATACTAAATTTTCTAAATATAAGAATGTAAGGTTGACTCCAATCAAACAATACAAAGAAATAAGAAGAACATTCCTTGTGTTCTTCTGGTCCCATTACCTCTAAACCTAGCCTAAACATCAATCGTGCATGAATTTGTCAGGATAAAATGGGCAGATGGAGGACTTCACCCTTTTTAAGCTGGATGGGCTCTTAAAATGGATCCCACCATGGACCCAACCCAACCCATGCCCAGCCTAGCCATGCTCTTCTGCCAATTTGATCATCTCTTTTAATGAACATAAATTATGAATTAGGCTACAAATCTTCATGTTAAGATATAGGTAGCTTTCCTACTTAAACCCATAATAGGCCACTTTTCTTGTTCTTTAATGTCTAAAGAAAAATTCGATTTATTTTATCTCACATAATAAGAGACTTTTTCATTGAAGATCCCAACTCGATTTTAGGTGACATTTACAACTTCTTGAGTTCTTCTTCGATCTTTGATCTTCGACAATCAAACTTCATCTCTTCTTCGATCGACCACAGTTCTTCTACAATCAACCTTTGATCTTCAACTTCTTCAGTTCTTCTTTTTCCTTCCATCTACACAATCTTCGTCCTCTCAACTGCAATCTTTGATCAAGGTTTTTCTTCTTGTGTTTTCTCTCTGGGTTTTACTTTAAAGTTTGAGTCCTTACTCGCAAGCACCCATAAGTTCCCTTTTGGAGATTATTATCCTATCCATTCACAAAGTTCATTTTACCTTATGGGTTCTTTTGATTATTCACTCAAAACTGTTTGTTTCTCAAAAATCTTGATCTAGTGTCACTGTTTAAATAAAAGTGTGTATTTTTCTATTAATTTATGTTTAGATTAACTTAAAATTGTTACATTTAAGTAAGTTTTTTGTGATTTATTATTATTATTTGGTTCAGAATATTAATGGTTTTGTTGGACTTGTAGAGAGAAGCATGGTTTAACATTCGAGACCAGACCCTAAAAGCCCACCCAAAACCCAGGTTTAGACCGGTCCTAAAACCGGACCAAAACCAGTCGGCCTCAACCCTTATTCAGTTTTTTTTTTTTTTAAATTGACCCCTGAAAAATTCAAAAACCCCTTATTTTTTTTAAACATACGGTTAAAATAATATTTTGCAAAAAAAATTAAATGCAGGCTGCAGCCAACAGTCAGTTGATTGTTGTCTGCTCAATCAATGGTTAGCTGACCGTTGGCTACTCAACAGTTAGTTGATCGTTAATAGCCAATGGTCACATGGGGGGTGGGGGGAAAGTTGTTTTTTTCACAACACCCCCGCTCCCCCCAAAAAAAAACCTCAACTATGAAAACCCTCCTAAACCTCCTTTTTCTTCACAACTCAACTCTCAGTCTATTCTCTCAATCTCTCTACTCTAATTTTGAAATTCTTTTCAATTTAATTTATATTTACATTTATTCATATTATTATTATTTATATTTTTCCATTTTTTCCATTTTTCAATTTCATCTATTATGCATATTATTATTCAATTTCTTTCATTTTAATTGTTTATTACTTTATTATAAATTCATAATGGATTCCCGAAATTATGCAGTCGAAGGATCATCCCTACATTCCATCCATCGAAGAAATGGAAGGGTTCGATCAATTTTCACCATTTCAAGAGGCATCAACTCCAATTCCACAACCACAACCACAACCGGTCGGGACTAGGTCCATCCAAACACAAGCGAGTTGCGACTCCATGGCATGACTGTCAAAGAGGGTCGTGTCTGGGGTATGGCAATTCTTCACCAAATCAAAACGGCCTAAGCTAAATGGGTTAGGGGAAGAGGCGTGCGAGGAATGTAATTTTTGTTCAACCATTATCGGCATTGAGAACGAGACTTCGACAATGCAACGGTTCTTGGAGAAGAAGCACCCCTAACATATGCAATAGTCCCACCAGTCTGGTTCAAGTTCAACCGCACCAGGTAGGCAAATTCAAACTCAACTTAATTTTAATCCACAATCCTCAACTCTCTCAATATGGAAATACAATGCACACACAACACGAGATGAAATAGCAAAATTCATATGTGTTATGGACTCTCCTATTTCTTTATTTGAAAATCCTTATTTTGTTGAATTGATTAAAAATGTTTTTTGTCTAGCATTTACCCCTATTAGTAGATGTACAATTAGAAGGGACATAATAAAACTTTATGAAAAAATAAAAAATCAACTTAAAAAAGAATTTCAAAAATTTCGGAGTATATATATTGCACTTACTTCAGATATATGGGTTGTTAGATCAAAAATAGATTTTTTAAGTGTCACAATACATTATCTAGATCACAATTGACATTTACAACAAAAATTAATAGGTTTTAAAGCATTATATGAAAAACATAGTGCTGAAACTATTTATTTTACAATTATTGAAGTTTTGCAAGAATATTTATTATTTGAGAGAGTTGTGGCGCTACCGCTTGATGATGTAGCTGCTAACAGCTTGACGATTTCTTTATTTGAAAAGAGATTGGATTTGCATGGTGAAGACAAATTTTTTCACCAGAGATGTGCTTGCCACATCATCAATTTGATTGTTAAAGCAAGTTTAAAAGTTATACATTCGAGGATTTAAATGGTGCGTGTAGCTATTGGATTCATTGCCGATAGCAATTGAAGATGGACTGAATTCTGCAAATATTGTCGCCAAGAGGATCCGTCGATTGAACCAGAGAAGTTATGTATGAACATGTCTGTCTATTGAAACTCCACGTACCAAATGTTGGAAAAAGCTATACCAACCACAAGACAAATTACAAAGGTCTTCAACCGGAAGAACTATCCGGAAGAAGTCATCAACGAATCCGATTGGATGGTTTGCGAACTATTTTTTTTTTTTTTTTTTTTGTTTCTTAAAATTTTTTACGATTCCACTAATATATTAAGTGATATTTATTATCCTACTACTAATGTAGCGTTAGATATTTTACTTTGAATTTCTACAACTTTTGCTACATATAGATATAACAAAGATTTGTGTGACATGGTGTTCCAAGGGAAAAAAAAAAAAAAAACCAGAAATATTGGTTAGATATTCCATTCTTATATGGATTATGTCTTATTGTAGATTCTATATTTAAATTAAGCATATTTAATTGTATGGTTGCTTAGATATGACATAATTTACAATATGACTATAGTTCTTATTTGATAGACTTTAACAAAAAATTGGAAAGCCTTTTTTCTTTGTATTAGACCAGGCATATTGGAGCGTCCAGCGCCAATAGAGACAAGCAGCAGAACCTTGGTGAAGACTAAGGATGGCAAGGAACAAGCATTTGGAGGTTTGTGGAATGCGGCAACGATGGTGGTGGAAGTAGTAGCTCATACAGACAACTTGGACCAAATGAGCTGCATCGGTAACTACAAATGGACATGTCCTACATGACCACGAAGGAGAAACGTGAGATGAATGTGCTTCAATGGTGGAACCACAATGCAAGTCAATTCCCTATAGTAGCCCAAATGGCACGTGACATTTGGTATGTGCTAGTTTCGACAATTGCATCCGAGTAAACATTCTCAATTAGTGGCCACATTGTTAAAGAGAGAAGATGTTTTGTAAGTATTTTGGTTTTGTCAACTTATTCATTCGGATTGGTGCACAATCTATTTAGTTTCACTTTAAAGGTGTTCACTACTAAATCGCAATGATCACAACACGTCTGGCAAATTTTATTTTAATATTCATGTATATTGCACCTGCCTTAATAAATTGATTATATTTCTAGTTGTGGAAAAGATTTTTTGCGGACATTATATATTATGTGACCTAGAAAAGATTTTATTTAATTATGATTTCAAGAATCATTTTCCTAAAAGAAGATTATGATTTTAAGAATTCTTTTCTTATAAGGAGATTATAGATTAAAGAATTCTTTCCTATAAAGGAGTCTAGGATCTCAAGAATCATTTCCAAAACAAGTTTGGTTTCTTGTTTATCCTTTCAAAGCTAATCAAGTATAAATAATCATTTTATTATTGTGACTTTTTTGAAGGAAGCCATATTATTTACCTCCATTACTCTTTGAATATTTTCTTTGAGATTGTTTAGTTTTTGTAGGTTTCCGATATGCTTTGGTAGACTTTGAATTATTGTGTTTTATCTCTTACTGCATGAGTTGATTCTGGAGCGTTATTCCATGTTGAGATCTAGAAGTGTTCGAGCTGCTGCTGCCGAAGTAATTCGTCATTGTTGAAACTTGAGAGGAACTCAAGTGCAACTTGGTGGTCCCGTGGAGGAGAAGCTAGACTATGAAGATTTGAGGTTCAAGCAAAGAGCGAAGATTGAAGTGTTGTCCAAACAGGGAGTTTTTACAACTGATACTTATTCTTGTCTTTGTAATTGAACACATAATTATTTCATAGTGGATTAGTTTCTTCTGGACTTGGTCCCATGGATGTAGGCATGTTGCCGAACCATGTAAAATTGAATTGTGTGCTTTATTTTATGTCGTGGATGGTTTATATGTTTAATCATTAGTTTAGCAACTCATTAAGCACAATGTGAACAAGTAATCTTAATTCCACATAAGTTTTAATCAACATGATAAGGGTTTACAACATTCATGTTCTTTAACCAATGGGATGGTTGAAGTCATAATATGTTTACGGGATTGGACTTATGCAGACAGACGAGATCAACATCACCCTGAAGATCCCAAAGTACTCAACCTCTTCAGAAACACAGATTTGGAGGATATAAATATTGTTGACGATGTAAATTAATAATTTAATAAAATCAAATTTATTTAATTATTTATTTGTGAAGTGTGATTGTGTGAATATTATATTTATGTTAAAATTAAATTATTATTATCACCTTAAAGTTTAAATTAAAAACACCCTAAATTTATAACCAATTAAGAATTAAATCATTATTCAATGACATTTAATCATTCATTTATATTTAATTATTAATTAATTAAAAAATTTACAAATTACCCATAAAAAATTACATAAACCCCCTTATATAATTTTGATTAAGTCACTAAATAAATGAAAAGATAAAGGAGGTAAATGAAATTGTTTAGGCCTATGGGACCGGTCCTAGGCCCATGAAAGACTAGTCCCAAATGGGACTAGTCCCAATGAGACCACCGGACCAGTCCCGACTGGGCCCAGACTGGGGCCCGGTTGGGTCCAATCCCTGCCCACCTTTATTAATTTCACTTTCCTTACCTGACCTTATTTATATATTTTATTTATTTATTTATTTGACTTTTATAACCTATATTTCAACCTTCAACCTCATCTTCAACCACAACTAAAAACTAACTACTTTCTTAAAAATCAAAATTTAAACTCTAAAGGTATTGTAAGCTATAAAATTCAAGTGTTGAAAGATTTCTCTTCAAAATTGTGTCTTCTCACTTGTGTTTTATGTCAAAATCCATGAAAATTTGGGCTAGCTTCTGTTTCCTAAACATAGACAACATGGACGTCCTCTTCTATTCAACACTATTCAAACTTCAATTCTTTGACACTGTTGTTCTGCATCGGATTTCCGAGTGAGACTCTGTTTATGATTTTCTTCTTTTTGGTTAATCTGTTACTTGTTAATTCTATCACATTATGTTCAATTTTGTAAATTATTTTTTACATATTTTTAATCGTAATCGACTTTTCGTCCAACAAGAGTTTAGCTTGAAAATTTAGTATGTTATATTATTTAAGTATGTGAATGTGAATATTACAGATTTGAAGATAATGATCAGATTTCAGGTGCCTCCTTTTATAATTCATCATATTATGTCCTCTCTCTCCACAAAAGAAGTAGCTCGAATTAGTATTTTGTCTAAGAGATGGAATCAGTTATGGATATCTTTCCCTATCTTTGATTTTGATCAAACTAATTTCCTCAGTGAAGGTAAGAGTATTGATGTGCCAGTGATTGAAGAGAAGAGATTGGCACTTCGTGGTTGTTTGAAAGAATTTATGGAATTTGTTGATGCTTCTCTACTTTAGTTTTGTGAGCTCAAGTTTTGTATGCACAAATTTAGACTATTCATAAGTATTCTTGATGTTAAAGAATCGGTCCTTATATTGAGAAATGGTTAGGATTGGCCATAGAAAAGGAGGTTAAAGAGTTTGATTTGCAATTCTTAACAGATAGTGATACATCATACACTTTTCCTCCAACAGTCTTTTCTGCTAGATCAGTTACTACTCTAAAGTTAGTCAGTTGTAAGTTTGAGAACATCTCAAATACTATCAGGTTTAATTCCCTTAAAAAACTAAGTTTGGACAGGGTTCTTATAAATGAAGAGATGGTGCAAAAGCTTAGTAGTGAATGCCTTCTCCTTGAAGAAATGTTTTTCTAAGATTGTTGGGGTTTGGAGAAATTATGTGTTTCTAAAGCTCTCAAACTGAAGATAATGACTATTTCCTCATATGAACTTAAAGTATTCAAATTGTTGTTCCAAATCTTCAAGGGTTAGAACTTAAATTTTGGGATGGGGAAACACCAAGAGTGACTAACATTATTAGGTGCTCGCAGTTGAAAAAGTTAAATTTTGCATGTTTTAGTCTTATAGACCAACAGTTTCATCATTTTATCTCAAGCTTTCCCTTGCTCAAGGATTTGATCCCTAAGTTTTGTGCTGTCCTTGAAAGAATTACGATTTCAAGTAATCAACTTAAGAAGTTTTGAGCTAGTAGATGTGTTAATCTGAAGGCACTCTAAATTTACTTTCCTTTACTTATATGAATATTCCATCCCCACTTAACGTTAAGGTGGAAAAATAACCCGCTCGGCCTAGCCCGTGATGGGTTATGGAAATTGCCAGTTTGGGCCTATCCCGGCTCGCCAACAGCCCGCCTCTTTTCCAAAAAGGCTAGCCCAGCCCGACCGGCCCGCCAAACCTAACCCGACGGGTTTTGGTGCGGGTCAAGCTAGACTAGCCCATAATTTTTTTTTTTCTTTTGTGTAATTGTTTTTAGTTAACTTTTCAAATATCAATAATTCAATTAAATTAATTTTTTTTTGTTAACATTTCAAATATTAATTAAATTTTAATACAAGGAAATTGTAATATAAGAAAAATTAGATTTATTCATTTATCAAAAAATAAAATAAGAAATTACAACAATTATTGCCTCGTTAAAAACCTTACCATGAAAATTCCTATTTGTTATAAAATTTTTTTAATTAAAAAAGAGTGCAATAATTGACAATTAATTTACAAGTTACAATTTACAAAACAACTAATTAAGGGGTTGACTAGGACTTCCCTTATCCGTATCATCTATATTACAAAATTGAAATGATTCTATTAAAGTATCATCGACAACCTCGTATTGATCCTGATGGTGCGACCGTTCCCAATCTCAAAAACATATGAGGACTTCAATCATTTTTGCCGAAAGTTTAGTCCTTTCATTTGAAATTCTTCCACTTGCACTAAATGTTTGTTCGGATGAGATGGTTGAGACAGGAACAAAGAAAACATCCAGGGCAAGTCTTGATAATACCGGAAAAATACATTTTCTGGTTTTCCAATATTCTAAGACATCAAAGTTGGCTCTTTGTTGTAGATCTAATGGTAACACGTCGGGAGTTCCCAAATATTGGTGAAGCTCATTACTCTGTAGCTGCATGGAGGACAGTACATTCATTGTTGATGCTTATGAAGAGGAGGTTGTGCTTCGGGTTCGAATCTTCTTTGGCCTATTAAGCACACTCCAGGAGTCAAAGTCTTCATTTGTTTCTTCTTATGCTATTTCCTCGAGTATTTTGCCTCTTTGCTAGTTCTCATTACTGTTTTTATATTGCAAAAATACCTCTGCAAGACACTCTCTTACCTCTCCTGGTTGATTGGCATATACTTCGTCTTGCAAATTTTCAGTTAATGTGTCTAAACCATTTTCTAAACGTGCTACTTTAAATATAGGATCAAATATAGCAGCTAAACAATACAGAAAAGGAATGGGTTTCCAATATTTTTTAAATTTTAATTCCATTGCCTGTATTGGTCTCGCTAAAATTTCATTGATTTTGTTTTTTTCTAAATAAATCTAAAATTTTTATAATTGTATGTATTACCAATGGACTAGTAGGATAATACACACCAACAATTGTAAAGTGGATTGGTAATTTTTTTAAAGAAAAGTGGATGAAATATGGAAGAACTGTTGATGAAATTTTGAAGTGTTGAAACTGGCCAGATTTGAAGTTAAATTTAGGGAGTTTTTGCTCCAATTTTGGTGGATTTGGAGAGACGTGGAAGTGTGGCCAACTAAGTATTTGCATGTGCGTGTGAATTGTTTGATGAAAATTCAAAGAGAAATGCATGCATGAGTTTGTTAAATCTTATTGAGGAAATTGTTAGAGAAAGGAAAGAATTGGAGTTGAAAGGTTGTGTTAGGTTAAACCAAGTGTAAATTTTAGTATTCAAGAGTGCATTTTGTTATGCCAAAATTTAGAATATCACTTGGTCATGTTAGTTCAATGTGATAAATGGTTTTTAGTGCATGGTTCAAGTTACTTGAACCCTTAGTACTTCTTCAATAGCACCTTTTTATTTAGTTATTGAATTAGAAATTGTGGAACTTATGACTTTGGGAAAGTGTTAAAAGGGATTTACATGCTAAATTGTTACTTTGATATGGCATTGTTGATAGTAGAGAATGGTAGATTATGTCATGACATATCAATATGCCATAATAAATTCTCAACTTTGGGTACTTGAATTTAGAAAGATCATCCAAATATTGGCTTGGCCAAATGAGTATATTGTTGTTTCTTGTTTTGAGATTAATTACAAACAATATGTAATAAGTGATTTTATTGTATAAAGAATAGAAAAACTTTCCAAAGTATAAATATCAAAGAAACATCAAAGAAATAGAAGTTTAGTTTATGTATTAAATACATGACCACTTTAGAAATTGATTGGTATGAGCATAGTTTTCATGCCTTATTATATATTACAAGCTATAGAATTGTGCTAGAAGATCTTAAGAATATGTTGTATTGGCCAAAAGTTTAGTTAAAAATGTTAGAAAGAAATTAGAATTTAGCCAAAGTATATATGTTGTGCCATCTGTTGGATTGAATTTACAATGATTAATATGACAATATAGATTAATGTATAGAATGTAGCCAAAAGAAAAGAAGAAAGAAGGGCATTTATAACAATTGAAGTTGATGGTCATGTAAGAAAATGCAAATTTATGGCATTAAGATTTGTATTTAGAAAGTTGTACAAGACATGTCTATTACATTAGAAAAATATTAGAGAATTGTCTAATGACATGGTTAGGTGATATATAAGTTTGAGAAAATCTAGTAGCATAATTGGGCAAGATACCTAAGTTGTGGCATAGCTTTTTATAGAAGAAATTAGATTGCCCAAAATGTAGAATTTATTCCCTAGTTGAATTGTGCCGTTTAATATCTCACTAACAGAATTATAGAAGAGTTGAGTTTGTGAGAGATAATGTACTTCTGTACGTGTACATTTTACATAGCATGATAGAATTGAAGAATTACAGAATTATGCAGAAATTATAGAATCGCGTACGTACACACGATGCATAGAATTCAAAAATCAAGAATAAAATAGAAAATGTTTAAATTAAGCGTGATATTAGAATAGAACTTTGGGCTTTCCAGAAAAGTATAGAAATAAAAGCCTTAGAATTAATGGAGTACATGCCAAAGTCAAGCACGTATTTTGGGATCATGCATAGACAACATATAAATGCATGACATAGCATAGCATATATTTCAAAAAATTTAAAATGATTGGAAAATGTCTAGCTAGTTATTTTACAGATTTACAGAGTATGTTTTCATAGGGCTGTTGTGATAGGGAACCTGTGAGCATTCGCTTTGTTAGCTAGTGGTGATAGAGATGCAAAAGTTTCCCACATGCACGCCGCTGTCAGTGAGTGGTCTTAGAATAGAAAACAGAATTGTAAAATCCACCAAAAGTGCATGTGGATGAGGACTGTACCCAGAAAGAATTTCAGAATACGATCACATAGTCAGGGTTCCAAATCCATGCCTCAGCCTAGTCCGATCGGCAAACCAGAACAAAAAATAGAAAGAGTTTCAGAAAGAAAGAAAACTAGAATGAGAAACAGAAAACAGAAAGAAAGAAAAAATAGAATAAGAAATAGAAAACATAAAGAATTTCATAAAGAAACGAAAAGAATTTGAAAAGAATTTTCAGAAAGAATACAAACATGATCATTTGCATATGCATCAAACATTTTATGTGCATTGCATCTTATGCATTTATGCATAGATTAAACAGTTTATTTATTATTGCGTGTCTAACTAGCCAAGAAAAGAAAATAGAAGCTCATGAGAATAGAGAAGAAAAGAAAATAGAAGCCTACAAGAATAGAAAAGAAATTAGAGATATACAAGAAAAGAACAGAAATTAGAAACATGACAAATAACAAGAAAACTTAGTGATTTGTTGAGTAGAGAAAGAAACAGAAAGTTATAATCTAGCAAGAAGAGAAATAAAATAATAAAGAATAGCACAGCCCTAGAAGGATTTAGAAAGATTTGAGAAAAATAAAAGACTGCTAAGTAGTACGCTTGAGAATAAAGAGAGAAAGCAAGCAGAAATTTAGAAGCAGTATAGTGAAAACAGGGACAATGGAGCAAGAGCATAATTAGATTTGGTTTACTTACTGAGCATTTATAGCTCACCCCGTTGCTTTCCTTATTTTTTTTGCAGGTATTAAATTGTAGTGGTTGGGGGACGTCAAGCTGGCGAGAAGATTGCGCACACTGTCTCAGTGAAGAAATTTAATGTGGATTTATATATGTGAGAAATAATATTTGTGTAATAGTATGTTATAATTGGATTAAGGATAAAAAATTTAAACGAACACCCTTTTTAAACTAGCAATTCTCTGGATTCTCTCTATAGGATACTCAGTGAATACTTGTCTAGTGAGACATTACATTTATAATCCTTCTCAACCACTTATTGTTTTGTTTTGCTTTGTTTTTTTATTTGTCAAAGTTCTTTTAAGGTAGAAGAATTCAAGAAAAGTTTTCCAATCACCCTCATGTAATGTTGGGAATCATGAGTTAGGGGCAGACGTGCCACCGTTAGAATACAGGATTTTGTTGGATTGTTTTCTTTGGATTTGTTATCCTAGGACTTTGTATTTGATCCCATTTTCTTCCGAGACCCAGCACAAAATATTTGAGGTATGTAGTGATTTAACAATCATAAGATGATTTGTTGAAATGAAATTAGTTCTTGAAAAGAGTAATTACAATATATTAAGGTATGCTTTTCCATTATAAGATTAGAGATTGTGTCCAATTAGTCATTTAAGCCCAAGGAAAAAGTTTCAAGTGAATTAATTGTTCTATATTTGCTTGAATTTCAGTCATTCTATAATGAACTGAAGAATAGGGATGTGAGCTGTTGCAATTCTCATGATATCTGTAAAATGTATTAAGGATGAATTATTCTACTCGTATATTTCATAGAGAAAAAGAATACATATATATACACTTGTTGTGTTCTAAACGAGGTATGTGATCAATCTCTATTAGGATATAACATCAATGTGATCTCTATAATCCTGGATATCAATGTGATCCCTATAATCCTAGATATCAATGTGATCCCTATAATCTTGGAAGTTATATACATCTGTAACACTCCCCCTCAAGCTGGAGTATAGATATTAATCATACCCAGCTTGTTACAAAGATAATCAACTCGAATCCTAGTCAGAGCCTTTGTGAAGATATCTCCCAATTGTTCTTTAGTCTTCATGTACCTAATGGAAATCAGACCTTGATGTAGTTTCTCACGGACAAAATGGCAATCGATCTCAATGTGTTTCATTCGTTCATGGAACACTGGATTAGATGCAATATGAAGAGCCGCTTGGTTATCACACCATAATTTTGCTGGTACTGAAGTTTCAAGGCCTATTTCAGTCAGGAGCTGATATATCCACATTATTTCACAACCAGCTTATGCCATAGCCCTATATTCCGACTTTGCACTTGATCGTGACATGACATTCTGCTTCTTGCTCTTCCATGATATTAAATTTCGTCCGACAAAGACCCAATAGCCCGATGTGGATCCTTTATCTACCTTGGAACCTGCCCAATCTGCATCTGAGAAACATTCAATATAAGATTGACTATGATTGGCATATAATATACCACGTCCAGGGGCTCTTTTCAAATAACACAAGATCTGCTCCAAAGCTGCCCAATGATGAACTGCTAGGGAGGCCATAAACTGACTGACAACACTTACTGAATATGCAATATCTGGATGAGTCAACATGAGATAGTTTAACTTCCCAACCAATCTTCTATATTTCTCAGGATCTCCAAATAGTTCACTATCTTTCGTAAGCTACATATTAGGAACCGTCGGAGCACTACATGGCTTTGCCCCCAATTTCCCTGTCTCGGTTAATAAGTCGAGCATATATTTCCTCTAAGAGAGGAATATACTCGTTTGCTCCTTGTAACTTCAACCCCCAAGAAATACTTCAATATCCCTAAGTCTTTTGTGTGGAGCTGGGTATAGAGAAAAGACTTAGGAGATGTGATGCCCACACTATCACTCCCAGTAATAACAATATCATCCACATACACAACTAGAAGAATGATGCCAGTTTCAGACTGTTTGTAGAAAACAGAATGGTTAGTTTTACATTTCAACATACCAAATCTCTCAACAGCTTGACTAAACTTTCCAAACCAAGCACGAGGACTCTGTTTTAAACCGTACAGAGATTTGCGAAGATAACATACTTTCCCTTACTCCCCCTGAGCAACAAACCCAAGAGTTGATCCATATATACCTCTTCCTGAAGATCTTCATAAAGAAAAGCATTCTTGATGTCTAACTGATGCAAAGGCAAATCATAAGTAGCTGCCATAGAGATAAACAGTCAAATAGAGGCGAACTTAGCCACAAGGGAAAAAGTATCAGAATAATCAACTTTGTAAGTCTGAGCATATCCTTTGGCAACCAGACCAGCTTTTAGTCGAGCAACTGACCCATGTGGATTAACTTGAACTATAAACACCCATTTGCATCCAATAGCCTGTTTCCCTGAAGGTAAATCTACCAATTCCCAAGTACTATTGTCATCTAAGGCATTCATCTCCTCTATCATCGCATTACGCCAACCAGGATGAGAAAGAGCTTCATGAACAATTTTAGGGATAGTAATAGAATCAAGAGAAGCAATACAGGAGCATGATGAATGTGACAAATGATCATAAGAAACACAAGAAGAAACAGGATAAGTACACTGTCGTTTCCCTTTTTGCAATGCAATAAGAAGATCATCACTTGAAACTGGATGGGATGATGAAGAAATGGGTGCCGAACATGAAGCAGGAAGAGGTGGACAATGAGAGTAGACTTTGATAGGAGCAGGATCAGAGATAAGAGCCGATGCAGGAGCACAGGAATAGTGATAGGGTCAGAGACAGAAGCTGGTTCAGATATCGGTGCAGGGGAAGTGAAGGTATAAACTAACAAATCATCAATATCATCATCCTTCTGACGATTTGCAGGAGAAGATGGAAAGTATGGTGTTTCTTCTAGAAAGGCAACATCAATGGAAACAAGATACTTATTAAGACTTAGACAATAGCACCAATATCCTTTCTGAAGTCGAGAATAACCAAGAAAGACACATTTTAATGACTTGGGATCTAATTTAGTGACTAACTGTCAAACATCACAAACAAAGCAAGTGCTACCAAATATCCTAGGTTTAAGAGGAAATAATGCTTTGTTAGGAAAAAGAATACCATAGGGGGTCTCACCATGGAGGACAGAAGATGGTATGCAGTTAATCAAAAAGCAGGCGGTGGAAACTGCATCAGCCCATAATGGTTTAAAAACATTCATTTGGAATAATAAGGCTCTGGCAGTTTCAAGAAGATGTCTGTTTTTCTGTTCTGCTATTTTGTTTTGAGATGGAGTATCAGCACATGAAGTTTGATGAAGAATGCCATTCTAAGTCATGTAATTTTGAAAAGAAACTGACATATATTCTTTTGCATTATCACTGCACAATGTATGAACAGAAACATTGAATTGAGTTTTAATGTCAGCACAAAAAGCACAGAAATAAGAAAACAATCAGAATGATTTTTCATTGAGAATAACCTAGTCATACGAGAGTAATCGTCCACAAATGTGACAAAATATCTAAAACCAATTTTAGACAAAACTAGACAGGGACCCCAAACATCAGAGTGAACTAATTCAAGGAGAATTAGCTCTTTTATTGACTCTAGGACTAAAACTGACATGAATCACACTCTAATGTAGACACTTTATTAAACTGAGGACATAATCTCTTTAGTGAAGGAAGAGATGGATGGCCTAAACGACAATGTGCTTGAAATGGGGATGCAACACTAGAACAGGCGACAGGTGTAGATTTTGGTATGTCAAGAATATATAAACTGCCAGATTCATGTCCTTTACCAATAATCTTCTTCGTCATAAAATCCTGAAATAAGCAATAATCAGGAAAGAATAAAACACAACAGTTAAGAGCACGAGTAAGTTGGCTAACAGAAGTCAAATTGAAAGAAAAATCTAGTAAATGTAAGACATTTGACAAGAGAAGCTGTGGGGTAGGGGTAACTGTGCCAGACCTAAGAACGTAGGATGGTGACCCATCTACTAAAGTCACATTCAAAAGGGTTTTTGATTGATAAATAGCAAAGAGATTGGGATTACCTGACATGTGATTTGTTGCATCAGAGTCAATGACGAATTTGGAGGATGAGGAAAGGAGACATGTATTTGGCTTACCTAAGTCAGCCATAGCCGTGACAGGAGTAGATGAAGCTTTTAATTATTCCTGGTACAATGAAAACTTGGCAAATTCATCTGCAGAGATAAGAACTGACTGATTAGAAGTATCATTGATGGATGCAACATGGGCAGAGGGATTTCTTTTAGTTTTGTTTTGAAGCTTTCTACAATCACGCTTCATGTGTCCTGGCTTATGGCAATAGTGACACAATTCCTCCCACATTACTATTTGACCCCCCCCCCCCCCCTTTTGTTTCCACTTCCAAATTGTGATCACTCAAATTCATAGTCATTCTTTTGACTAACGAGAGCACTACTAAACTGAACTGGTGGGGTACCTTCTGTGCGAAGTACCCTACTAAAAACATCCTTAACAAAGAGATCTCTGAACTGGCTAGAACTTGAGACTTAGCAGTCTCAAATTCAGAAGGAAAACCTGCAAGAAAACTCATAACTGCCATTTACTCCCGTTGTTTTTGTTGAACCTTGACATCAATATTGAAGGGTGACAACATGTTCAACACTTCATAAGTCTTCTTAAACTCCATAAAATAAGCTGTAAGGGACTTATCTTGTTTCTCTGCATAGTAGAATGTCGTACACACTTCATAAATATGAGAAACATTCCCTTTTCCAGAATACAGAAACTCCAAATAATCCATCAGTTCTTTAATAAACTCACAATGATTAATTAAGCCAAGTACCTCACCATTAATAGAGTTCCGTATTTGTAAAATCAACCGAGCATCATCCCGGAGCCATGTCTTTTTCGAATCATCCTTAGGTGGATCATCAGTCATATGATCATCTTTATCAATACTCCGTAAATACAGTATAACAGTTTTACGCCAATCATGGTAATTAGTTATACCAATGAGCTTATGTTCTGTAATTTTCGACATCGTCGGTATCAATTCCATCACTGGCTTTGTATCAGACATGTCTTAAACAAACAATAATCCCAATACACACCAACAAATGGTTAAAACAAAGCAAATTAACCCAACTTCAATGACACACCAAATTAATCAACAGCCACAACCAACCAAAGATCAAAGCACAGCAAAAGTCCAATAAACAAATGGAGAACAACAGTAACCAGTAAGATATTACCCAAGCCCAGCACGAAAATGTGTTGTACAAGTGCCAGTGAAGCAAACGAAGAGAACCGGAGGAGATGTCAATAGTGAAAGCGCGCTCACGCGCCGGCACATGGTACTATTGACTAGAGCTTTGGGTGGCACGTGGGGCTCACGCGTAGAGATTCTGACTGTTGGAACTTGAGTTTTTGCGGATCAGTGGCTTATGAATCTTCCTAGGGTGGCGGTGTTGGACAAATCTCACTCTAAAATGGTGTTCTCAATTTGAAACCTAAACCCTAATCACCTTTTATTGGCTCTGATACCATGTAAAATGTATTAAGGATGAATTATTCTACTCGTATATTTCATAGCGAAAAAGAATACATATATATACACTTGTAGTGTTCTAAACTAGGTATGTGATCAATCTCTATTAGGATACAAGATCAATGTGATCCCTATAATTCTGGATATTAATAATGTGATCTCTATAATCTTGGATATCAATGTGATCCCTATAATCTTGGAAGTTATATACATCTGTAACAATATCAAATGTTAGCGGCACTACTTAAAAGATATTAAGGTCAAAAGCTTCCTAGATCTTAACTATACAGAATTAATCGAATTTGATATTTTAGTTTTGTAATATTGTTCATCTTCTTCAAGCACATAATGTGCATTTACTACATATGATACTAAATTAAAATATTGTTATATGTATTGACAAAAAAGACATTATATTTTAAAATATTTTTATAATTATAAATTTATATTTTTATGAGTATTTAATAACTACAAAATATTCATATTAAATAAATTATTATTTAACTAATAATTAAAAAAAAAAAAAAAACTCTAATCTAATGGTTGAAGGGCAAAAATTAAAATAGTCAGCACCACAGCCGTCCCACCTCTCTCTCTCCCTCCTTTCTCTCTTGGATTTATGTCGGATTTTGCAGCAAAATTGGCAGAAATAATCTCCCCATCACTGATTGCACCTTTCCCAAGCTTGATTGGCTTGTTTTCAGACTGATCTTGCACCGTTTTTGCATTGTTTGTGTGACCCCTAACCTTGCTCGACTAACCGTTCTCAGACCCAATCTGGATGGTTTCTGGCGTCAATTGAACCACCTAAATCCCCCATCATCATTCTCTCACCATCCTCTTCAAAAACCCCACCAGCACTGCCACCAACTACTGTCGTTTCCACCTTTCATGACTGCATCTCTCCATCATGATGCACGCCTGAGTTTGTTGCATTTACGCTGAATCCGCCGTCCATCGCCACCATTAAGCTCCTCTGTTCTCCCTTGACACACCCTTAACCATCTCAAGTTGCATCAGTCGCTGTTTCCTAGTCACAATCGTTGTTCATTTGCCATAGTCGCGCACCAAATTCCCACGTTTCCAATCTGGGTTTATAGCCTATATTTGAACCTTCAACCTCATCTTCCACCACTATTGACTACTTACTCAAAAATCACAATTTAACATATTTTCATCGAAACTCTTAAGTAATGCAAGTGTGGAAAGATTTCTTTCTCCAATTTGTGTCTCCTCACCTTCCATTATGTTTTGTGTCAAAATCCATTAAAATTGGGGTCAGCTTCTGTTTCCTAAACCTAGATGGCATGGGCGTCCTATTCTGTTCAACATTGTTCAAATTTCAATTCTTCGACACTGCTGTTCTGCATCGGATTTACGAGCAAGGCTCTCTTTATGTATTTTCTTCTTTTTGGTTAATCTGTTACTTGATTAGTATTTTTTAAAATATAATCATCGGCTTCAAGAATCAAGGAAGAAGAATAAGAAAAATATTCTTCTTCAGAGATAGAGAGAGAGATATAGGGTGCCTAGGGTTTTTGATTATTGAATAATTCACATTTGTTTTAGTTTTAAGTTGCACTTATACAGTGCAACAATTAAAACCCTATTCCACTTAGGAATAGCCATGGGCTCTGACCGTAGTTCACCCTTACAACCACACACACCCTTTATGGTATTTTAATTAATTAATTAATTATTATTATAATTAAAATCAATTAATATATAATAATATATTAACATTTAATTAATAATAATAATTCATTTAAATATATACAGAGATATAGTTAAATATAATCTCACTAATTTAATTTTAATATTAAAATTAAATACAAGCAACAACCTCAGCAAATTTAATTGCACTGTGAGATTACCAAAATACTCTTTCGTCCTAAAAGACGAAATTACCCTTCTCACAAATTGATTATTAAATTATCTTCTAAGTGTGTGACCCGTAGGTTCCTTATCATATCAGCAGTGTGTAGTATCAGGATTAACACCAATTAATCATCTCACTACACACAGACCCTAGCAAGGCATCATGGCTACCCAATAGATTCGGATTCAGCAAAACCGCAGCCTGTCAACGGTATGGTTACCATACAATCCAATCCTTTCATCATCTGTTATCTCATCGAGACTAAGGTACATAAATATTGTCAACCTTAGATATCCTCAACATGTTTGTATTCAGTTAATGGACCAATAATTGGAATAATAAATTGGATTGAACATCAACTCAATCTCACTATAGCCACATATTTAGTGTCATCGCCATTTACTGAATTACCCAGTGAGATAATTTCTCCCGTACCCAAGAGTGATGAATCCTTTGTCGATCCATCATAGTCTCGATACATTTCTCAATGTAGCCAATCACTACCGTATTGATAGCTCAGAATAAAACAACGCTGGGCTAGTGTCAAACTACACCAATTGGTGCACAAGGCGCTCCGGTGATCTCAAGTCTAAAGATCACATACACCACCATCTGTTAGAGGATTCATTCCATAGACACTAGGGTTACTACCTATATCGAATCCTCTGGTGGGTCTATCTAATGAACTTGCCTCTAGCAGGCACCCATGCATTGCATCAGATTGTCTGCAAACAACCTTGACTACCTTTCGATAAGGTTGTTCAACGCTATGATAATCTTACCGTATTATTTGTGTCCTTGGTCAGAATAATACCTAGGCTACGGACATTTCTAGAATGACCACCATATGTGATCATAAGGTTCTCACTATCAAGATTTGAAATACTTGATACCCTTGTCACGAACATTTCTAGAATATGCCTTTTATTGATAAATAAACATTTATTATAGAGTCAATCTTACAATAATTGATGGGCTCTAGGGCACAGACTCTAACACAATCATCATCATCTCGTACTCACCGTCACAATTCGCCGCGTGTTTGTCAGCGATGTTTCATCTTCCAACCATCATTGGGCCATTTTTCGGTGATCTCCGACAACTCTTTCACTTCCCTAGTGGCCGATCTACCTTCCTCACACTCAGATCCACCTTTCTCTAAGCTCTGTCAATGCCAAAATCGTTAGAATCCACCATCATTGCCACCGCGCCTTTTCAGCTTCCACGCCAATTTTCGCTCACTTTCCGATGACCTTTCATCTCCCCAAGACCTGATTCAAACTCCCCATCACTTGAGTTTTCCATTGGTACCTTCAGATCCCATTTCTGCCGCCATTTCCCGGAAGACCAGCCGGAAAAATAACGTATTCTGGCTAGTTGCGACTGTTGGTATTCCAGAAGTTCCATTGGCCTTTTTCACCTCCTCATCGCATCTTCCAACTGCGGTCACTTGCTCTTCACCATGACCAGTTTCGGTTCCACTGCTCTAGCCTCCGTTGACACCACCATGAGCAGCTTAGCTCCCAGTTGTTTGTTACGGTGTCGGTGAGATCGAGATTAACACCCATGACTCTCCTCAACAGCTCTCGACTAGTTGGATGAGCCTAATTGTTGGACATTTGGTTAAGTATTGTGTATCAGACCATGTTTGTTTTCGTTTCATGATTGATTACGATACTTTAATGTAGTTTGATGTGCGATTTGTGATTATTGATGTTGTCTATTGAGATTAGTTGTTGATATAAAACCTATTGCACAATAAATGTCGGTATGAGATAATTAAATGTTGAGTATTGCTGTAAATTACTTTGCATCGATTGTAATCGAGTTATATTTGCATTTAATGTTATTTCTACTTATGTTATATTGATTGTGTAGTTGGTTGATTGGATAATACGTGTTGATGGATTGTATATGTTAATGACGTACCAACTAGTGCTGTTGACCTTTAGAGTTTTTTGGTGGTCAAAGATAGTCTTTAACCAATTGAACTTGAGCAATTGGGTGAGACAAGATAGATTATACCTAGAATGTCGGAAAGCAATTTTATTGATTTACCTTGCCTTGTAGGTTTAGGGGATCGTAGAGTATGGAGGAGAATTGTATGAATTAGTCTCGTGTCGAACCAAAACCGTAGCGGCAACATTTTTATAATAAAGTCTTCATTAGTTTTAATTTCAAGCTTTTATTATTTGCATTTAGTTTGTTTTGTTTAGTTAATCAATTTGCCAATCGTTACTCAAATTTACACTAGGTTGCTAGTAATTGCTCCCTGTGGATTCGCTCTGCTTACCGCTAACTATGGTATTTAGGATTAATTTTGCAACCGTGATGACCAATTCGACAAAATTTTGAATAGTCCAAATTTACTTTCCTTTACTTAATTATATGAATAGTCCCATCCCCACTTCATGTATAAATGCATTATGTCCATGGCAAATTCAATGATATCCTAAAGTTACGTTTGACACTCGATGGTGCCTTAAACCAAAGGAATTTATCGGAGTATCCAATCAAATTGAAGCTCTAAGGATATTTGCACTGCCAATTGTGGTATGTGTATAATTCCCATATAACTGATTATTAGTATTTCACTTCACTCTTTTTGCGTTCATTTATGATCCTTCTCAACCACTTATTGTTTTGTTTTGCTTTGTTTTTTGATTTGTCAGAGTTCTTTTAAGTTAGAAGAATTCAAGCATAAGTTAGAAGAATTCAAGAAAAGTTTTCCATCACCCTCTTTTAATGTTGAGAATCTTGAGTTATGGACAAATGTGACACCGTCAGAATACAGGATTTTGTTGGATTGTCTTCTTTGGATTTGTTATCCATGACTTTGTCTTTGCTCAAATTTTCTTGCCAGACCCAACACAAATTATTTGAGGTATGTAGTGATTTAGCAATCATAAGATGATTTGTTGAAATGAAATTAGTTCTAGATAAGAGTAATTTCAGCATATTAAGGAATGCTTTTCCATTATAAGATCAGAGATTGTGTCCAATTAGTCATTTAAGCCCAAGGAAAAAGTTTCAAGTGAATTAATTATTCTATATTTGCTTGAATTTCAGTCATTCTATAATGAATTGAAGAATAGGGAATTTCAGTCATTCTATAATGAATTGAAGAATAGGGATGTGAGCTGTTGCAGTTCTCATGATATCAAATGTTGGCGGCACTACGTAAAAGATATTAAGGTCAGAAGCTTCATAGGTCTTAAAGAATGGGAAATTGATTGATGCTGATAATTTGATTCAATTGAGTGATCTTTGGTCTTACCTGTGAGCACTGAGAAGGCCTATGTGGAAGAGAGGCTTAGTTCTGAAGAGTGAGAACAGTTTGGGATTAATGTAATTTTTATATTAATCTCTTTATTATAGAAATAATCATCTTTAAATATAAGTTATAGGATGTTTGGTAAAGTTTAATTTTAAAATAGCTATGTTATATTTGCATTTCAAAAGATTGAAATATTTGTCTGTATTTAAATAATTATCTATTGACTCCACATAAAATTACACATTATGAAGATGTGAATTTTGAGATATATTTTTGGATGGTAACTTGTAATATGATAAAATGCACCGAATTATCCTCTACAACGAAATAGTTAATTTTGGTTGATTTGTAATCTAGATCAACCTGGTTTCTTTCTCTAAATTTATTGTTTCCCCAATAATCAATTTTTAACATTTGATAGTAACTTCTCTAAGCAAAATTGCTCCTTCATTTTTTTTTTACTGCCTTAATTAGACAATTTTAGTTTTGTAATACTGTTCAACTTCTTCAAGCACATAATGTGCATTTACTGCATATGATACTAAATTAAAAATCCCAATTGCCAGACTACATTGTGCTACCCTTAGGCATGTCAATTAGATTTGGGCCTAATCATATGTGCTCTATAAATTTTTAGGGACAAAATCTTTTAACTTTAAATTTTGACTTCAATTGAGACACAATTTTTCAGTCGTTAATATTTTTCAATCCAATGAATGTGAGAAGAAGTTTGGAAGTAATTATAATGTTTGCCACCTCAACAATTCCTACTCCTAGATTGTATTAAATCCATGACCAAAGTATTAGAATAAGCAACAAAGATGTATAGCTTATTTTCAAAAGAGCTATGTTATATTTGCATATGATTACATATCTCTAAAAATATGAATTCGGAGATATATTTTGGGATGGTGTAGCGTTACTCTATTTTATAATATGATGAAATGTACCAAATTATCTTCTATAACATAATACTTGTCTTTCGGTTGATTTGCAGTTTAGGTCACCCTAACTGTTTAATCTGAATTTGTTATTTTCCCCATAATCAATTTTTAAAGCAAAAGTATATATGTGTTGACACATGATTTTGGACGCCAACGACTTGCACATGCAAAGTGCTAAGAGGGTCTTAGAAATTACATGTGATGGATCTTGAGATTTGAATATGGAGCTAAAATTATATATGTTGCAGAAAACATAAAAAATAGGCTAACAAGAGAGGTTTTTATGGTGGTTCGGATGCTCAAACAAGCGACTCCTACATCCACTATTATTTTATTGATCTCTTACTATTTCTATGATATTGCTCATAAGGCATACAAAGATGGAGAAAAGCTTTGATCACAGAGAGAAATAATGAAATGAGACTCAAATCTATGCCTAACTCTCATCTACCCAGCCTCTCTTTTCGGGAAGAGAAGTGTCAATTTATACACATTTGCACTCAATGTAATGAGTGTTTGCAAGTTGCCTTGACACATAGAAGGCTTTCGTCCATTCATCTCTTGAAATGAGATAGAGTTGGTATGAATATCTTTGAGGAGATATGGGCTTGACAGCTAGTACAAAAAAACATTTATTGGGCTGATATAAGCGTGACTTTTTAGGCATAACAGAAGCCCCCCAGTTTTTGGAGTGTGTAATCGCGCTCTAGAAACTAAGCTCTTTGATTTGAATGGCTGTTGCACTATAGGCTATAGTCTCGAACTGAAGAGCTCGAACTATTCCTGGCGCGATCGAGTGCCGAGAGCTAAGAGCTGATTGCGATCTGGTAGGAGCTCGACCTGAAAGCATAACGAGCTCTACCTGAAAGGTCATAACGAGCTCGACCTTAGAGCATAACGAGCTCGACCTGAAAGGTCATAACGAGCTCTACCTGAGCATAACGAGCTTGACATCAGAGCATAACGAGCTCGACCTCAGAGTACAATGAGCTCTACTTGAGGATAATAAGCTCGACTTGAGAGGTTATAACGAGCTCTACCTGAAAGCATAAGAGGTCAGCGATCTCAGTGTGTGGTCAACGATCTGAACGCACAATTTGAAGCTATAGATCAGCGATCTGAAGCCGAGGATCAGGACGACTTGGGCATGCGATCTGCAATCTGGCCACGCGATCGGAGAACTCTGACGCATGCGATCTGTGATCTGGCCACGCGATTGGAGAATTCTAACACGTGCGATCTGCAATCTGGCCACGCAATTGGAGAATTCTAATGCGTACAATCTATGATCTGGCCACGCGATTGGAGAATTCTAACCCGTGCAATCTACAATCCAACCACACAATTGGAGAACTCTGACGCAGATTCGGGATCTGAGCATGCCATCAGGGAACTTGGAGGCAGGTTTGAGACCTGCATGGGCCACCAAACTGTTGACGCATGATTTTGGATGCCAATGACTCTCACGTGCAAAGTGCTAAGAGGGTCTTAGAAATTACATGTGATGGATCTATGAGATTTGAATATGGAGCTAAAATTATATATGTTGCAGAAAACATAAATAATAGGCTAACAAGAGAGGTTTTTATAGTGGTTCGGATGCTCAAATAAGCGACTCCTACATCCACTGTTATTTTATTGATCTCTTACTATTTCTATGATATTGCCAATAAGGCATACAAAGATGGAGAAAAGCTTTGATTATAGAGAGAAATAATGAAATGAGACTCAAATCTATGTCTAACTCTCATATGTCCAGTCTCTCTTTTCGGTAAGAGAAGTATCAATTTATACACATTTGCAGTCAATGCAATGAGTGTTTTGCAAGTTGCCTTGACACATGGAAGGCTCTCATCCATTCATCTCTTAAAATGAAGTCAATGCAATGAGTGTTTTGCAAGTTGCCTTGACACATGGAAGGCTCTCATCCATTCATCTCTTAAAATGAGATAGGGTTGGTATGAATATCTTTGAGGAGATATCTCAAAGATATGGGCTTGACAACTAGTACAAAAAAACATTTATTGGGCTGATATAAGCGTGACTTTTTAGGCATAACAGAAGCCTCCCGGTTTTTGGAGTGCGTAATCACGCTCCAGAAACTAAGCTCTTTGATTTGAATGGATGTTGCATTATAGGCTGCAGTCTCGATCTGAAGAGTCGAACTATTCCTGGCGTGATTGAGTGCTGAGAGCTAGGAGCTGATTGCAATCTAGTAGGAGTTCGACCTGAGAGCATAACGAGCTCAACCTCAAAGCATAACGAGCTTGACCTCAAAGCATAATGAGCTCTACGCTCTACCTGAGAGATCGACCTGAGAGCATAACTCACTCTACCTGATCCTTGTGTATTGTTGTTTCCTTGAAAGAATTACGATTTCAAGTAATCAGCTTAAGAAGTTCCTAGTTACTAGTAGTCTTGATATGAAGGCACTTGACCTTGATACTCCAAATTTACTTTACTTACGAGTATGGTCCCATTCCCACTTCGCACATAAATGCATTATGTCCATGGCAAGTTAAATGTTTAGCTAAATTACGTTTGACACTCAATGGAGCCTGAAACTGAGGGAATTTCTAGGAGTATCCAATCAAATTGAAGATCTAAGGATATCTGTAACACTGATTGTGGTATGTGCATAAATTCAATATAACTCATTATTAATATTTCACTTTACTCTATTTGCTTTTGTTTATGGTCCTTCTCAACCACTTATTGTTTTGTTTTGCTTTGTTTTTTGATTTGTCAGAGTTCTTTTAAGTTAGAAGAATTCAGGAAAAGCTTCCCGTCACCCCTTTGTAATGATGGGAATCTTGAGTTACATTTATACATGCCACCGCTAAAATACAGGATTTTCTTTGCAAACAGCTTCTTTCGAGCACCAGCACCAAGTATTTGAGGTACGTAATTTTTTTTTTTTTTTTTTTTTTTTTTTTTTTTGTAACAATCATAAGATGATCTGTTGAAATGAATTAATTTTAGAAAAGAGTAATTAAAACATTAATATATCTTTTCCATTATTGATCAGAGATTGTCTTCGATTAGTCATTAAGTCCAAGGAAAGAGTTTCAAGTGAATTAATTATTTGATATTGTTTTGAATCCAGTCATTCTATAATGAACTGAAGAATAGGGATGTGAGCTGTTGAGGCTCATGATATCAAATGTTGGCAGCACTACTTAAAAGATATTAACGTCGGAAGCTTCTTACGTCTTAACGATAGGAAATTGATTGATGTTGATAATTTGATGAAGCTGTTGAGTACAAATAATTTGAGTGATCCTTGGTCTACTTCCTTGGAATTATAAAGTTAACTTGATTGGTGTTTCCAATGAGCATTGAGAATGCTTAAGTTTGTTTTTGATACAATGATGTTATCTATGTGGAAGAGAGGCTTAGTTAAAGAGTGAGGACAGTTTGGGATTAATTTAATTTTTATTTTAATCTCTCTATTGTAGAAATAATCATCTTAAATATAGATGGATGTTTAGTAATGTATTTTCAAAATAGCTATGTTTTTTTGTATGTAAAAGACACCACATAGAATTACACACTGCAAAAATATTTGTTACACTCGTATTGAAAAGTTTTGAAAAGTTACTCAAAATTTTTTTTAAATTTAATAATAAATAAAAATTAAATTTCATAATTTAATTACTTATATTTGCATCAAATATGTTACGATGTTTGTTATGCGTTAATATATTTAGAAATAATGTGATGTTGTTGAAATATTATTTTGGATAACGAACATTTTTCTTAGAATATGTATCTTATATTATATCACTCAATATGTTAGATTTTTTTATAATTTATTGAAACTTTTAGAAAAAATATGTTATTGGTTGAAATATTATTTTCGATTATGAAAATACTTGAAAAATAAACAATATGGTTTCGGATTTTGTTTAGACCATAAAATTGTGGTAATAATCATTGGATTTTTTTAGAGATTTCATATAGAGAAAATATCCCAATACTCAAAATTGTTTTTAGGACTCATAAAATCAACATTAGAGTAAAGCAATTTCAATAACCGCATATTATTATATAATATAACCATAATTAAGATACAATTAACCATTCATATGCCTTAATCTAATGATTCAAAAAGTGTCAAAACTTGTGTAAAAAGAAAAATGGGTATAATATGCGTAAATGATTTTTTTCACCCAAGGTTTGCTTGTTGATGTTTTCCACTAAGAAAGTTCAAAAATACCACTTTCCCACCACAAGTAATATGCGTTACAACCGAAAGCTGATTCTGAAGGCAAAAATTTTTTATGTCACCACCATTTGAACAACGGTCTCCTCTCACAAAAACCCTCTCACTCCAGCACCTGATTTCTCGTCGATTGTCAGCCACCGCAAAGCTAGAGTTTCCTATTCTTAGTTGATTTCTAACGGCGAAATTCAATCAGTCATTATCATTCGATTCCTCGGCCTCCACTCCACAAAAATAATTTTACCTTAGTGATAATCTGAGGATTATACTAGTTATTTAAGCTTCTAGGCCATATTTTAGATACTTCTTAGTCTATTTTTGCCTGAATGATATTAATTCCTTACATTTCGTGTTTTAGGTTAAATGGAAATTTTGAGTGAATAAAGGCAGATTTGGAGTTTGGACTCAGAAGCAAGCGGAGGGCAATTATGGAATTTCAGAATTCTTCAGGAAGCTTCGCCGCGGCGAAATGGGCCAATGACGCACAGATTCAGCCCTTTGTCGGGCAGCAAGATCCTTCTTCGACGCGGCGAAGTCTGCGTACTCCATTTTTGTAAAACGCACAGTTTCATTTTTAGGCTAAGTTGTAAGATTTTGGGCAAGGTATAAAAGAAATACTTAGTCTTTTTGTTTAGGGCGTTCGTGGAGAGATAGACAGCAGTTTTACATTTCTGATTGATTTTTGAATGATTTTAGATTGAACAAAGTGAAGATTCGAGGTGAAATCAGTGAATTCATTAATTGGGAAGATCTTTCCTTTCTCTTGTTTCCCATGATGTTGAACTTGGAGTTTTCCGTTTCTTTTAATTGTTTATTGATTTAGCCATGAACTAACTTTTTTAGGGTTAGGGTTTTAATGTAGTTTGGATTCTAATGGGTTAGAAAGTTGATGATATTAATTTCATATGATTTTGCTTTGATTGTGTGATTATTCTGTATTTATTGTTTGTATGTGATGAACATGATAAGATTGAGAGATAATTCGTGTTAAGCTTCTTGGGTAATCACCATTGTATTATTGGATGCTAGAGATAGATTCAAGAACCAATGAAATCAATCTAGGATTCTTGTGCTTAATGATCTTATATTTATTAACTTTCATTTTGTTGGGTGCGGAAGGTTAATAGGGAAGAGTAGGACAACATAGCCTAAGAAGGTATGTTGGACACTTTAGAGAGTTCGATTTACAATCAATGCATGTGAATGTGAATTTAGTTTAATTCTTTAAGTTTAACTCATACAGTTCGAATGAAGTCAAAACCCTACCCGTTTGTTTGAATTGATTTTATCCCGTTTTAAATCTTGCTTTCATAGTTTAACTTTAATTTAGTAAGTTTTGTTTTAGTTATAGTTTAAATTGCTCCCTTAAATCGAAAAGAATTCGATTGCTTCAACTTGAAAATGGTAGAAAACTTAATGCTTAGCAACAATCCTCGTGGGGACGATACTCACTCATCACTCTATTACTTGTGCGACTAGTATACTTGCTACATATTGCATGTTTTAGGAAACGCGCATCACTTGGCTCCTATTAACTTGTCAAACGTCGACTAAGAAAATGTAGTGTATTTTGACTATTAATGGAATATCAACGTTCGGTGGGAAAAGTGGTATTTTAAAACTTTTTGTATGGGGAAGTGTCATTAAGACAAACCTTGGGTGGGAAAAAGTCGTTTACTTTTTATTTATTTACCCTATTAAACAAATGATCAAGTACTAGAGAACGTCCATACAAAACAATTCACTTTAATATACTCTTTAAGGCCTTTGTTTAATTTATTAACTTATTAATAAAATTTAAGTAATCAAATTGTTTGTGAGTATCCTTTTAAAAAAAAAAAAAAATTAATAAAATAAGTCAAATTAATAAAATAAGTCATTCATATTATTTTATTTTATTTTATTTTTTAGTAGAGGTGGAACAAATGGGCTGGGTTAGGCGAGTCAACCCTAACCCGGCCCATAATGAAGCAGGTTGATTGGCGGTCTGGGTTGAACCCAACCCGACAGCAACCCCCGGGCGGGCCAAGTTGCAAAATGGCAACACGCCAACTCGACGGGTTGCTATTTTGTCTCTTCTAAATGAGACTGCCAACCCGCCGGGTTGGCTGTTGTCAACCCGGCAGGTTGACTGTTATATAATAATGGTCAACCTGCCGGGTTGACCCGCGAGTTGGCCAAAAAAAATAAAAAAATTAATTTGTTTTTTCAAATTACCCCTTTACCCTTGAAATATATCCGTTTTATAGCTGTTAGAGGGGTCTTTTTCATCATTTTTCTTTTCCATTTTTTTCTATAAATTGGCCCTAAACTCTCACATTTTTCTCACAACTCAAATTCTCTCATTCTCTCATATTATGTAATCTCTAATCTCTCAATTATTCATTTATTCTCTTAATCTCTTTGTTATCAATTTGCTCGTATTTTAATTTTTATTAGTTTTTGCAATTTTTAATTCATATTTCCAAATTCCAATTCTCTTTCTTTAATTTTTATTTCTTCTACATCAATTTTTTTTTCAACTATAATGGATAGATATTTCTCTCCCATCAATTACAATGATGAAGGAAACTACTATCCTAGTCCTAGTCCCACTGATTTTACTAACATAAATGCAGAAGGAGATTCAAATAGTCCTGCTTTCCCATTCTCAGAATCCGATACACCTCAAAATATGCCCCTGATTCCAATAGCTCCCGGTGGTTCTAGAAGTCGTCCTCGTAATCGTCGTGCTCGTCCAACTTCATCTCAAGCTGAGGTCGGATCATCAACTACCGTCGAAAGCGAAGACAGACACTTATCAGACGTTTGGACATATTTCGACAAGTTTTACGAGACAGAAAATGGCGTTCAAGTCAAGAAAGCGAGATGCAAATACTGTGGAAATATTTATAAAGCTGATTCAAGTAATGGTACTAGTACTTTAAAAAGGTATGTTAATAAACATATTAATCAACATGGAATAGAGAAAGCAATCAAACTCAAATAACTAATATGGGTACTATTTGGCGTTATAATTCTGATGTATATAGGGAACAGTTAGCTTTATATATTGTTGCAACTAATCAACCTATTAATATGGCTGAAGATAAATATTTTGAAAGATTTGTTCAAAATACATTTTTTTTTAGGATTTAAAAGTTATTCTAAAACTGCAACTAAAAATGATTTAATAAAATTGTTAAGAAAAATGAAATTAGAATTAAAAAATAAAATACATACTTGTCATGTTAGTGTGGCTCTAACTGCCGATATTTGGAGTGGTAGAGCCAAACAAGATTATATTTGTGTGATTATTTTTTATTTTGATAATGAATGTAAATTAAATAAATCTTTATTAGGATTTAGATTAATGAATGTTGATCATAATGGTGAACAAATTTATAATAAAATTGTTGAAGTTTTAGAAGATTATGATATTGTTAGTAAAGTGATAAGTTTAACTTTAGATAATGCAAGTTCTAATAGTAAAGCTATAGATTATTTTCAAAGTAATTATCCTTTATATAACAATTTGAAGTTTTTTCACCAACGTTGTGCATGCCATGTTATTAATTTAATTGTGAAAAGTGGTATGAAAACAATTAAAGAAAATATTAATAGAATTAGAGATTGTTTAGCTTGGATTACTAGTAGTAATAAAAGAAATGCTGAATTTCAAGACGCTTGTATAAAATCAAATATGTCTCCTAGAACTTTTGCATTAGACATGCCTGTTAGATGGAATAGTACTTATTTAATGCTTGATTCATGTTTACCTTATGCTAATATAATTAGTTATTTTGTAGCAAATAATAGAGGTCCTCATTATTTGGTAGAAAATGATTGGCAAATAGCTAAAGTATTTCATTCTTTTCTTAAAATTTTTTACCAATCCACTTTACAACTTTCTGGTGTGTATTATCCTACTAGTCCATTGGTAATACATACAATTATAAAAATTTCGTAGTTATTTATAAAAGACAAAGATAATGTAATTTTAAATGCACCAATAAAGGCAATGGAATTTTTTTTTTTAAATATTGGAAACCCATTCCTTTTCTTTATTGTTTAGGTGCTATATTTGATCCTAGAATTAAATTAGCAGGTTTAGAAAATGGTTTTGACAATTTATGTGAAAATTTACAAACCGAAGTATATGCCAATCAAATAGGAGAGGTAAAAAATACACTTTTCGAAGTATATTTCCAATATGAAAACAGATATGGGAACCCACAAAGAGGCGAAACATCTAGGGAAATTGCATCAGAAGAAACAAATGAAGACTTCTACTCTTGGGGTGCACTGAATAGGCCGAAGAAGACCCGAATCCGAAGCACAGCCTCCTCTTCAAAAGCTCCACCAACAATAACAACTAATGTATCGTCTTCCATGCAGTCGCAGAGTAATGAGCTTCAACAATATTTGGCAACCCCTGAAATGTTACTAGTAGATCCACAACAGAGAGCCAACATTGATCTCTTAGACTATTGGAGAGCCAGAAAATGTATTTTTCTGGTATTATCAAGACTTGCCTTGGATGTTTTCGCTATTCCTGTATCAACCGTCTCATCCGAACAAACATTTAGTGCAAGTGGAAGAATTTTAAATGAAAGGAGGACTAAACTTTCACCAAAAATGATTGAAGTCATCACATGTCTTCGAGATTGGGAACGGTTGCGCCATCCGGGTCAATATGAGGTTGTCGACGATACTTTAATAAAAGCATTTCAATTTTGTAATATGGATGATACGGATGAGGAAAGTCCTAGTGAACCCCAAAATTAGTTGTTTTGTAAATTGTAACTTGTAAATTAATTATCAATTATTGTACTCTTTTTTCCTTATCAAGTTTTTGTCCCATTGGGTTTTCCTTGGTGAGGTTTTTAACGTGGCAATAATTATTGTAATTTCTTATTTTATTTTTTAATAAATGAATAAATTTAATTATTCTTATATTACAATTTTAATGTATTAAAATTGAATTAATATTTGGAATGTTAACAAAAAAAAAATTAATTTAATTTAATTATTGATATTTGAAAAGAAATTAACAATTAACTAAAAACAATTACATTTATTCATTTACAAATTGTTAATTATTCATTTGAAAAGTTAATTAAACATTTAAACTTAAACAAAATAAAATAAAAAAATGAAAAAGAGGGTTAACCCGGCCCAACCGGCAGCCTAACCCGACGGGTTAGGGTTGGCGGTCCAGGTTGGGCCAGCAAATTCCCCAACATTGGTGGGCCTAACCCGGCCTGCCAATGTTGTCGGGCGGGTCAGGACCGACCCGCCACTAAAAGCAACCCGTCGTGGGTCGGGTCGGGTTGGGCTGGGCAGGCTGCTTTTCCACCTCTATTTTTGAGTCATCATTGGTACATATGTTATATGTATAAACTTAGTTAATTTGTATACCCAACGAAATTACTGTATTCAAATCCCAAGAGTTTGGTTGATGGTTAAGAATATTTCATTAGTCCTGAAGATTAGTTGAGGGCATACAAGCAAGTCCAATCACCCCAAAGATGAAAAAAAAAAATCATTATACTTGTTGACGCATGATTTTGGACGCCAACAACTCGCACATGCAAAGTGCTAAGAGGTCTTAAAAATTACACGTGATGGATCTATGACATTTGAATATGGAGCTGAAATTATATATGTTGCAGAAAACATAAATAATAGGCTAATAAAAGAGGTTTTTATAATGGTTCGGATGCTCAAACAAGCGAATCCTACATCTACTGTTATTTTATTGATCTCTGACTATTTCTATGATATTGCCCATAAGGCATACAAAGATGGAGAAAAGCTTTGATTACAAAGAGAAATAATAAATGAGACTCAAATCTATGCCTAACTCTCATCTGCCTAGCCTCCCTTTTTGGGAAGAGAAGTGTCAATTTATACACCTTTGCAGTCAATGCAATGAGTGTTTTGCAAGTTGCCTTGACAAATAGAAGGCTCTTGTCCATTCATCTCTTGAAATGAGATAGGGTTGGTATGAATATCTTTGAGGAGATATGGGTTTGACAGTTAGTACAAAAAGACATTTATTTGGCTGACATAAGCTTGACTTTTTAGGCATAACAGAAGCCCCTCAGTTTTTGGAGTGCGTAATCGCGCTCCAGAAACTAAGGTCTTTGATTTGAATGGTTGTTGCACTATATGATGCAGTCTCGAACTGAAGAGCTTGAACTATTTCTGGCGCGATCGAGTGCTGAGAGCTAGAAGCTGATTGCGATCTGGTAGGAGCTCGACCTGAGAGCATAACGAGCTCGACCTGAGAGCATAACGAGCTCTACCTGAGAGATCGACCTAAGAGCATAACGAGCTCTACCTGAGCATAACGAGCTCTACTTGAAAGCATAATGAACTCGACCTGAAAGCATAACGAGCTCGACCTTAGAGCATAACGAGCTCTACTTGAGCATAACGAGCTCGACCTTAGAGCATAACGAGCTCGACCTAATCAAAACGAGCTCGACCTCAGAGCATAACGAGCTCTACTTGAGCATAAGAGCTCAATCTCAAAGCATAACAAGCTCGACCTGAGCATAACAAGCTCTACTTAAGCATAACGAGCTCGACCTCTAAGCATAACGAGCTCGACCTAAGCATAACGAGCTCTACCTGAGCATAACGAGCTCGACCTGAGCATTACGAGCTCTACTTGAGCATAATGACCTCTATCTCAGAGCATAACGAGCTCGACCTCAACATAACGAGCTCAACTTGAGAGCATAACGAGCTCGACCTGAGAGCTCAATCTGAGAACAAGAGATCAGCGATTTGAACATGCGATTTGAAGCTAAAGATCAACGATCTGAAGCCGAAGATCAGGACAACTTGAGCATGCGATCTGCGATCTGGCCACGCAATTGGAGAACTCTAACGCGTGTGATCTGCAATCTAGTCGCGCGATTGGAGAATTCTGACGCATGTGATCTGCGATCTGGCCATGCGATTGGAGAATTCTAACGCGTGCGATCTACGATCTGGCCATACGATTGGAGAATTCTGACGCAGGCTTGAGATTTGAGCATGCCATCAGGGAACTTGGACGTAGGTTTGAGACCTACATAGGCCACCAAACTATTGACTTATGATTTTGGACGCCAACGACTTGCGCGTGCAAAGTGCTAAGAGAGTCTTAGAAATTATACGTGATGGATCTATGAGATTTGAATATGGAGCTAAAATTATATATGTTGCAAAAAAACACAAATAATAGGCTAACAAGAGAGGTTTTTATAGTGGTTCGGATGCTCAAACAAGCGACTCCTACATCTACTGTTATTTTATTGATCTCTGACTATTTCTATGATATTACCCATAAGGCATACAAAGATGGAGAAAAGCTTTGATTACAAAGAGAAATAATGAAATGAGACTCAAATTTATGTCTAACTCTCATCGGCCTAGCCTACCTTTTCGGGAAGAGAAGTGTCAATTTATACACCTTTGCACTCAATACAATGAGTGTTTTGCAAGTTGCCTTAACACATGGAAGGCTCTCGTCCATTCATCTCTTGAAATGAGATAGGATTTGTATGAATATCTTTGAGAAGATATGAACTTGACAGCTAATACAAAAAACATTTATTGGGCTGACATAAGCGTGACTTTTTAGGCATAACAATACTCAAAGTGTTAGTTATGACACTTACCAAATTATCAGAAAAGTCATCATTTTATTTATTTTTATTAATTTTTAATATTCTCAAACTCTTTTTTTATTATATATCTCCGTGTAAAACTTTATATATTTAGTTATACATTTTTTCTCTAACTAGAAAAATGGAAAATAAAAATTAATCAAATCTTTTAATTTATTTCTTTAGCAAAACCCCAGAACTACCTTTTTTAGGGTTAGGGTTTTAATGATTGTTTGGATTCTAAGGGTTAGAAAGTTGATGATTATTATTTCATATGATTTTGCTTTGATTGTGTGATTATTCTGTATTTATTGTTTGTAGTGATGAACATGATAGATTGAGAGATAATTCGTGTTAAGCTTCTTGGGTAATCACCATTGTATTATTGGATGCTAGAGATAGATTCAAGAACCAATGAAATCAATCTAGGATTCTTGTGCTTAATGAGCTTAGATTTATTAACTTTCATTTTGTTGGGTGCGGAAGGTAATAGGGAAGAGTAGGACAACATAGCCTAAGAAGGTATGTTGGACACTTTAGAGAGTTCGATTTACAATCAATGCATGTGAATGTGAATTTAGTTTAATTCTTTAAGTTTAACTCATACAGTTCGAATGAAGTCAAAACCCTACCCGTTTGTTTGAATTGATTTATCCCGTTTAAATCTTGCTTTCATATTGTTAACTTTAATTTAGTAAGTTTTGTTTTAGTTATAGTTTAAATTGCTCCCTTAAATCGAAAGAATTCGATGTGCTTCAATTGAAAATGGTAAAAACTAATGCTTAGCAACAATCCTCGTGGGGACGATACTCATCATCACTCTATTACTTGTGCGACTATGTATCTGTCTACATATTGCAGTTTTTAGGAAACGCGCATCACTTGGCTCCTATTAACTTGTCAAACGTCGACTAAGAAATGTAGTGTATTTTGACTATTAATGGAATATCACGTTCGGTGGGAAAAGTGGTATTTTAAAACTTTTTGTATGGGAAGTGTCATTAAGACAAACCTTGGGTGGGAAAAAGTCGTTTACTTTTTATTTATTTACCCTATAAACAAATGATCAAGTACTAGAGAACGTCCATACAAACAATTCACTTTAATATACCTTTAAGGCCTTTGTTTAATTTATTAACTTATTAATAAAATTTAAGTAATCAAATTGTTTGTGAGTATCCTTTTAAAAAAAAAAAATTAATAAATAAGTCAAATTAATAAAAATAAGTCATTCATATTATTTATTTTTTTTATTTTTTAGTAGAGGTGGAACAAATGGCTGGGTTAGGCGAGTCAACCCTAACCCGGCCCATAATGAAGCAGGTTGATTGCGCGTCTGGGTTGAACCCAACCCGACAGCAACCCCGGGCGGGCCAAGTTGCAAAATGCAACACGCCAACTCGGGGTTCTATTTTGTCTCTTCTAAATGAGACTGCCAACCCGCCGTGTGCTGTTGTCAACCCGGCAGGTTACTGTTATATAATAATGGTCAACCTGCCGGGTTGACCCGCGATTGCCAAAAAAATAAAAAAAAATTAATTTGTTTTTTCAAATTACCCCTTTACCCTTGAAATATATCCGTTTTATAGCTGTTAGAGGGGTCTTTTTCATCATTTTTCTTTTCCATTTTTTTCTATAAATTGGCCCTAAACTCTCACATTTTTCTCACAACTCAAATTCTCTCATTCTCTCATATTATGTAATCTCTAATCTCTCAATTATTCATTTTCTCTTAATCTCTTTGTTATCAATTTGCTCGTATTTTAATTTTATTAGTTTTTGCAATTTTTAATTCATATTTCCAATTCCATTCTCTTTCTTTAATTTTTTTCTTCTACATCAATTTTTTTTTCAACTATAATGGATAGATATTCTCTCCCATCAATTACAATGATGAAGGAACTACTATCCTAGTCCTAGTCCCACTGATTTTACTAACATAAATGCGAAGGAGATTCAAATAGTCCTGCTTTCCCTTCTCAGAATCCGATACACCTCAAAATATGCCCCTGATTCCAATAGCTCCCGGTGGTTCTAGAAGTCGTCCTCGTAATCGTCGTGCTCGTCCAACTTCATCTCAAGCTGAGTCGATCATCAACTACCGTCGAAAGCGAAGACAGACACTTATCAGACGTTTGGACATATTTCGACAAGTTTAACGAGACAGAAAATGCGTTCAAGTCAAGAAACGAGATGCAAATACTTGGAAATATTTATAAAGCTGATTCAAGTAATGGTACTATTACTTTAAAGGTATGTTATAAACATATTATCAACATGGAATAGAGAAAGCAATCAAACTCAAATAACTAATATGGGTACTATTTGGCGTTATAATTCTGATGTATATAGGGAACATTTAGCTTTTATATTGTTGCAACTATCACACTATTAATATGGCTAGATAAAATTTGAAGATTTGTTCAAAATACATTTTTTTTAGGATTTAAAAGTTATTCTAAACTGCAACTAAAAATGATTTAATAAAATTGTTAAGAAAAATGAATTAGAATTAAAATAATACATACCTTGTCATGTTAGTGTGGCTCTAACTGCCGATATTTGGAGTGGTAGAGCCAAACAAGATTATATTTGTGTGAATAATCATTATTTTGATAATGAATGTAAATTAATAAATCTTTATTAGGATTTAGATTAATGAATGTGATCATAATGGTGAACAAATTTATAATAAAATTGTTGAAGTTTTAGAAGATTATGATATTGTTAGTAAAGTGATAAGTTTAACTTTAGATAATGCAAGTTCTAATAGTAAGCTTTAGATTATTTCAAAGTAATTATCCTTTATATACAATTTGAGTTTTTTCACCAACGTTGTGCATGCCATGTTATTAATTTAATTGTGAAAAGTGGTATGAAAACAATTAAAGAAAATATTAATAGAATTAGAGATTGTTTAGCTTGGATTACTGGTAGTATAAAAGAAATGCTGAATTTCAAGACACTTGTATAAAATCAAATATGTCTCCTAGAACTTTTGTATTAGACATGCCTGTTAGATGAATAGTACTTATTTAATGCTTGATTCATGTTTACCTTATGCTAATATAATTAGTTATTTTGTAGCAAATAATAGAGGTCCTCATTATGGGTAGAAAATGATTGGCAAATAGCTAAATTATTTCATTCTTTTCTTAAAATTTTTTACCAATCCACTTTACAACTTTCTGGTGTGTATTATCCTACTCCATTGGTAATACATACAATTATAAAAATTTCGTAGTTATTTATAAAGACAAAGATAATGTAATTTTAAATGCACCAATAAAGGCAATGGATTTTTTTTTTTAATATTGGAAACCCATTCCTTTTCTTTATTGTTTAGGTGCTATATTTGATCCTAGAATTAAATTACAGGTTTGAAAATGGTTTGCACTTTATGTGAAAATTTACAAACCGAATTATATGCCATCAAATAGGAGAGGTAAAAAATACACTTTTCGAAGTATATTTCCAATATGAAACAGATATGGGAACCCACAAGAGGCGAAACATCTAGGGAAATTGCATCAGAAGAACAAATGAAGACTTCTACTCTTGGGGTGCACTGAATAGGCCGAAGAAGACCCGAACCGAAGCACAGCCTCCTCTTCAAAAGCTCCACCAACATAACAACTAATGTATCGTCTTCCATGCAGTCGCAGAGTAATGACTTCAACAATATTGCAACCCCTGAAATGTTACATAGATCCACAACAAGAGCCAACATTGATCTCTTAGACTATTGGAGAGCCAGAAAATGTATTTTTCTGTATTATCAAGACTTGCCTTGGATGTTTTCGCTATTCCTGTATCACACGTCCATCCGAACAAACATTTAGTGCAAGTGGAAGAATTTTAAATGAAGAGGACTAAACTTTCACCAAATGATTGAAGTCATCACATGTCTTCGAGATGGGACGGTTGCGCCATCCGGTCAATATGAGTTGTCGACTATCTTTAATAAAAGCATTTCAATTTTGTAATATGGTGATACGGATGAGGAAAGTCCTAGTGAACCCCAAAATTAGTTGTTTTGTAAATTGTAACTTGTAAATTATTATCAATTATTGTACTCTTTTTTCCTTATCAGTTTTTGTCCCATTGGGTTTTCCTTGGTGAGGTTTTTAACGTGGCAATAATTATGTAATTTCTTATTTTATTTTTTAATAAATGAATAAATTAATTATTCTTAATTTCAATTTTATGTATTAAAATTGAATTAATATTTGGAATGTTACACAAAAAAAATTAATTTAATTTAATTATTGATATTTGAAAGAAATTAACAATTAACTAAAAACAATTACATTTATTCTTTACAAATTGTTAATTATTCATTTAAAAGTTATTAACATTTAAACTTAAACAAAATAAAAAAAAAAATAAAAAAGAGGGTTACCCGGCCCAACCGGCAGCCTAACCCGACGGGTTAGGTTGGCGGTCCAGGTTGGGCCAGCAAATTCCCCAACATTGGTGGGCCTAACCCGGCCTGCCAATGTTGTCGGGCGGGTCAGGACCGACCCGCCACTAAAAGCAACCCGTCGTGGGTCGGTCGGGTTGGGCTGGGCAGGCTGCTTTTCCACCTCTATTTTAGCAAATTTTAGAAAAGAGTAATTACAACATCTTAATATATTCTTTTCCATTATATGATCAGAGATTGTCTTCGATTAGTCATTTAAGTCCAAGGAAAGAGTTTCAAGTGAATTAATTATTTGATATTTGTTTGAATTCCAGTCATTCTATAATGAACTGAAGAATAGGGATGTGAGCTGTTGCAGTTCTCATGATATCAAATGTTGGCAGCACTACTTAAAAGATATTAACGTCGGAAGCTTCTTACGTCTTAACGATAGGAAATTGATTGATGTTGATAATTTGATGAAGCTGTTGAGTACAAATAATTTGAGTGATCCTTGGTCTATCCTTCCTTTAGGAATTATAAAGTTTCAACTTGATTGGTGTTTCCCAATGAGCATTGAGAATGCTTAAGTTTGTTTTTGATACAATGATGTTATCTATGTGGAAGAGAGGCTTAGTTCTAAAGAGTGAGGACAGTTTGGGATTAATGTAATTTTTATTTTAATCTCTCTATTGTAGAAATAATCATCTTTAAATATAAGTTATGGAATGTTTAGTAAAGTTGATTTTCAAAATAGCTATGTTTTTTTTGTATGTAAAAAGACACCACATAGAATTACACACTGCAAAAATATATTGTTTACACTCCGTATATGAAAAGTTTTGAAAAGTTACTCAATTTTTTTTTTTAAATTTAATATAATAAATAAAAATTAAATTTCATAATTTAATTATCTTATATTTGCATCAAATATGTTACGATGTTTGTTATGCGTTAATATATTTAGAAATAATGTGTATTGGTTGAAATATTATTTTGGATAACAAACATTTTTCTTAGAATATGTATCTTATATTATATCTACATCAAATATGTTAGATTTTTTTTATAATTTATTAAAATTTTTAGAAAAAATATGTTTATTGATTGAAATATTATTTTCGATTATGAAAATGCTTGAAAATTAAACATATATGGTTTCGGATTTTTTTTAGAACCATAGAATTTTGGTAATAATCATTGGATTTTTTTTAGAGATTTCATATAATGAGAAAATATCCCAATACTCAAAATTGTTTTTAGGACTCATAAAATCAACATTTAGAGTAAAGACAATTTCAATTAACCGCATATTATTATATAATTATAACCATAATTAAGATACAATCTTAACCATTCATATGCCTTAATCTAATGATTCAAAAAGTGTCAAAACTTGTGTAAAAAGAAAAATGGGGTATATATATGCGTAAATGACTTTTTTTCACCCAAGGTTTGCTTGTTGATGTTTTCCACTAAGAAAGTTTCAAAAATACCACTTTCCCACCACAAGTTAATATTGCGTTACAACCGAAAGCTGATTCTGAAGGCAAAAATTTTTTATGTCACCACCATTTGAACATACGGTCTCCTCTTCACAAAAACCCTCTCACTCCAGCACCTGATTTCTCGTCGATTGTCAGCCACCGCAAAGCTAGAGTTTCCTATTCTTAGTTGATTTCTAACGGCGAATATTCAATCAGTCATTATCATTCGATTCCTCGGCCTCCACTCCACAAAAATAATTTTACCTTAGTGATAATCTGAGGATTATACTAGTTTATTTAAGCTTCTAGGCCATATTTTAGATACTTCTTAGTCTATTTTTGCCTGAATTGATATTTAATTCCTTACATTTCGTGTTTTAGGTTAAAATGGAAATTTTGAGTGAATAAAGGCAGATTTGGAGTTTTTGGACTCAGAAGCAAGCGGAGGGCAATTATGGAATTTCAGAATTCTTCAGGAAGCTTCGCCGCGGCGAAATGGGCCAATGACGCACCAGATTCAGCTCCTTTGTCGCCGCAGCAAGAATCCTTCTTCGACGCGGCGAAGTCTGCGTACTCCACTTTTTGTAAAACGCACAGTTTCATTTTTAGGCTAAGTTGTAAGATTTTGGGCAAGGTATAAAAGAAATACTTAGTCTTTTTGTTTAGGGCGTTCGTGGAGAGATAGACAGCAGTTTTACATTTTCTTAGATTGATTTTTGAATGATTTTAGATTGAACAAAGTGAAGATTCGAGGTGAAATCAGTGAATTCATTAATTGGGAAGATTCTTTTCCTTTTCTCTTGTTTCCATGATGTTGAACTTGGAGTTTTCCGTTTCTTTTAATTGTTTTATTGATTTAGCCATGAACTAACTAAGTACCGACGAAGCAAACGAAGAGAATCGGAGGAGAAGTCAGCTGTGCACGCGCTCTCATGCGCCGGCGCCTGTTACTGTTCACCAGAGTTTCGGGTGGCCCGTGGAGCTCACGCACGGTGATTCTGATGGTCGGAACTCAGGGTTTTGCCGATCGGCGACTTCTGAATCTCCTTTGGGTGGCGGTGTTAAACAAATCTCAACCTAAACAGGTTTTCCCAATTTGAAACCCAAACCCTAATTTCCCAATTTTGAGACCCAAACCCTAATTATCTTTTAAGGCTCTAATACCATGTAAATAAACGTAATGAATATTCACTCTTCTCATTCATAGCTTAAAAGGATACATATTTATGTACACTTGTAGCGTTCTAAACTTGGTAGGTGATCAATCTAAATTAGGATAGAAGTGATCCCTATAATCTAGGAAGTCATATTCATCTGTAACAACAATGATGAACTAAATTTATTATCTAGGGTTAAGATGTAGCCTAAATTTATGAATATGTGTTCATTAATTATTGTTAATATTTGTTAAGCATTCTTTTCTATATTTTATTATGGTTCTTAATGCTTCAATTCTTTTGGTACCAAGAGTTGATTGATCTAATGGACTAAGTTGAAATCGAGAGATGAAATCTAATTAGTCTAATATAATAAAATCATAGATTGAGCGAACGCTAGAGATAGGTTACTGCGATCTGTGAGACTTTGGTAAATTCCATTGAAAGATCTCTTAAGACTTAAATCCAATTTAGAGATATCTTGGGTTAGTGATAAAGTGTTAATCCAGTAATTGTTCGAGAGAAATTTTTTGGAATTCTAGAGAGTTTGGCCTATAGAAAAAGTTTCATGATATTAGCAATAATTATCAATACATAGGAGTAGAATTGGTGTGAAGTCTATGCTCTAGGTTTAATCAAATAACATTACAACCAATATATTTGTTTAAGAATAATACTATACCAACAACCCTCTCTCACAACCCTGATGTGGTAGCTCGCAATTGGTCAGTTCACAATGGGTCTCACATGGGTCTCGCATGGGTCCTACTAATTAATTGCGAGTTAACCAATTGCGAACTGTCACGTCAAAGTTGTAAGACAAAGTTTGTGAGAAAGAGTTGTCGGTGTAGTATTACTCTTTGTGTAAATCTTGTTTTCTTTTAATTTGTTAATTTTAATTTGATTCATTTCTTAATGTTTCGTTTAATCTAATAGTAATAGGATAGTTTATTTTGGTACTTGGTAATTAGTAATTCTCTAGGATTTGACGTACGTTAGTCAAATTGTATTACTTGTACGATTCCGTATGCTTGCAAATATCCATTGTCAAGTATGTTTGAGAAAACAAATGTCATAGGAACAAAACATGAAAATGTTTGAGGAATGCTTGAGCTATATTGGATTATCTGAAGAGAAATGTATCAAGTGATGCATAGGAAAGAAAGAAACAGAACATCGTAAAGTTTGAGAACAATACATGAGAAAGTAAACATTTTTCTATATTATTTTGTTGAAGCTAATATGAACTGTATCAAGAGAAAGAAACAAGTACTAGTTGAGGTGAGTTAATTAGTATTGAATCATTTGTTGAAGACAAGAAGGAGAGAAGAAACATTACAGTCAAAATAGTATTGTTGAGTACTAATATCTCTTTGTGGAGTTTGAGAAGAACTTTCTCTATGTTAATATGTGACAAGATTTTATTTGTTAGTAATGTATAAGTCTTGTCTTTGTATAAAGATACAAAATAAATATTATTAAGAGTAATACAAGATGGAATCATATGAGAGGTATGTGTGAGTAAACATAGAGAGTTGTATTGATGTCAGCATTGAGTCAGTCGGAGTCTGAGCAAAGTCTTGAGTCGTATATGTTGATGAAGATTACGAAATATCGTTGAAGAACTACTAACGAAAAAATAAAGAATCAATACGGAAGCAAACAATAATCAGTAATACTACACTCACAAACGCGATGTGTCAGATTGTAATTGGTCAGCTCGCAATGGGTTCTGTCTGCCCAACAATGGGCCCCGCCTGACCAAATGCGACTTGACCAATTACAAGTTCTCACACCAGCGTTTGTGAGAGAAAGTTATGAGAAGTGTTTATTAACCTATCTTTATTCAACATTAATTGAGGAGAAGTTTCAGAATTGATAAATTAAAGTTTAAATTTTGGAATATAAGTGAATAATTTAGCTTAGCTAAGGAATGAAGAACGATGTGTTGGACAAATGAATGGCATAAGTAACTTGTTCACAAAATTGTTTGAAAGTCTTAGGAAGCTGAAAAAATAGAGCTAAAATAAGATTTATATTTACTTAAGAAGTCTAGGACTATTTACTTGATCCTAAATGATCATAGGAGATTGATCTAAGTGAAGAAGAAGTTGGAATTCAAAAGTTGTTGAATTCCCTCTAGCGAGTGAATTCGCTAACAAATTCCAATAACTAATTTGTTATAGTGAGTTGGGCTTCGCTGTAGTGAAATTGGTGTTTACGTGATTGTTTGCAATAGCAAAATAAATTTGCCGTAGCNCGTATGCTTGCAAATATCCATTGTCAAGTATGTTTGAGAAAACAAATGTCATAGGAACAAAACATGAAAATGTTTGAGGAATGCTTGAGCTATATTGGATTATCTGAAGAGAAATGTATCAAGTGATGCATAGGAAAGAAAGAAACAGAACATCGTAAAGTTTGAGAACAATACATGAGAAAGTAAACATTTTTCTATATTATTTTGTTGAAGCTAATATGAACTGTATCAAGAGAAAGAAACAAGTACTAGTTGAGGTGAGTTAATTAGTATTGAATCATTTGTTGAAGACAAGAAGGAGAGAAGAAACATTACAGTCAAAATAGTATTGTTGAGTACTAATATCTCTTTGTGGAGTTTGAGAAGAACTTTCTCTATGTTAATATGTGACAAGATTTTATTTGTTAGTAATGTATAAGTCTTGTCTTTGTATAAAGATACAAAATAAATATTATTAAGAGTAATACAAGATGGAATCATATGAGAGGTATGTGTGAGTAAACATAGAGAGTTGTATTGATGTCAGCATTGAGTCAGTCGGAGTCTGAGCAAAGTCTTGAGTCGTATATGTTGATGAAGATTACGAAATATCGTTGAAGAACTACTAACGAAAAAATAAAGAATCAATACGGAAGCAAACAATAATCAGTAATACTACACTCACAAACGCGATGTGTCAGATTGTAATTGGTCAGCTCGCAATGGGTTCTGTCTGCCCAACAATGGGCCCCGCCTGACCAAATGCGACTTGACCAATTACAAGTTCTCACACCAGCGTTTGTGAGAGAAAGTTATGAGAAGTGTTTATTAACCTATCTTTATTCAACATTAATTGAGGAGAAGTTTCAGAATTGATAAATTAAAGTTTAAATTTTGGAATATAAGTGAATAATTTAGCTTAGCTAAGGAATGAAGAACGATGTGTTGGACAAATGAATGGCATAAGTAACTTGTTCACAAAATTGTTTGAAAGTCTTAGGAAGCTGAAAAAATAGAGCTAAAATAAGATTTATATTTACTTAAGAAGTCTAGGACTATTTACTTGATCCTAAATGATCATAGGAGATTGATCTAAGTGAAGAAGAAGTTGGAATTCAAAAGTTGTTGAATTCCCTCTAGCGAGTGAATTCGCTAACAAATTCCAATAACTATTTGTTATAGCGAGAATTGGTTCGCTGTAGTGAAATTGGTGTCTACGTGATTGCTTGCAATAGCAAAATAAATTTGCCGTAGCGAATTTGCAAAAACGTGATTTCCTGTTTCGACATAAAAGAACAAGAATTTGTGGATGAAGTTTAAATTTGAAGGGAAAAGGTTTGTGCTACGAGGATCAACTACTAGGCCCTTGAAATCAGTTTCTACTACTCATATGGAGAAAGATCTTAAACAAGTGCCGCAAGTAGCTGTTGCCCATATTATTTCCATCCGATTGGAAGTATAATCCAACGTTTTAACAAAAATATTACTTGAAGAAAACCCTGATGATTTATAAAGATTGTTGAAGCAATATGATCGCATATTCTTGGATTACCGCCAACGAGAACTCAAGACCATCGTATTTCGTTGTTACTAGATAGGGTACCTCTAAACATAAAGCCTTATAAATACCCTCATGTGCAAAAAAGTGAGATTGAATAACTAGTTAATGTTATGCTTGAAGTCAGTAGTATTCAGAAAAGTTTAGGGTTCAAAGTTGGAGAATGATTGTGGATTATCGGGCGTTAAATCACACCATAATCAAGGATAAGTTTGTAATACTGGTGATAGATGAGCTTTTAGATGAACTACATGGAGCTATGTTCTTCTCGAAGATGGATTTAAAGGCTGGTTATCACCAAATTCATGAAGCTATGGAGCTATGTTCTTCTAGCTGATGTCCACAAAATTGCTTTTAAGATTCATGAAGACCATTATGAGTTCTTGGTAATAGCTTTTGGCCTTACTAATGGTCCATCTACATTCTACAGCCTTTTGAACATAATTTTTAAACCATATATTTGAGTATTTGAGGAAATTTATGTTGATACTTTTTGATGATTTATTGGTTTTCAGTAAACAATGGAAGGGGCACTTAGAACACTTAAAAGTAGTGTTCATAAAAGGAGTTAGATTCAACATTTGGAACGGGTGAAAATGACACTTGGTCAAATTTATAATTTCATATAGTTTTAAATTTTGTATAATTATAAAAATAAATTTGTATTATATTATTATATCTTTTTTTTATAATGAACATCCTTAATGTTAATATATATATATATAATTTTTTTTATAAATATTATTATATCTTTTTTCAGTTTTCATTGTTATTTTTTTAGAAAAAAACATAGGGTTTTTTTTTTTTTTTTTAATAAATATTAGTATATGGACATTTATGTCTTTTATCTTTTTTTCGTTAAACTTAAGGTTGATTAACAGAGTTTTATCTCTTTTAAAAATTGTATCCTTTTTCTTGCAAATACAGAAAACATTGATAATATCCCTAAAATTTATTATTAGAGTAAACATTTCCCAATAGTACTGCTTTCAGGTCTGGCTATGACTTCATATAGCAAGCTGTTTCTTAACCCTTGTTTCAGATGGAAAAAACTTTATTAAGGCAAACTTTGTCTACAAATTTGTGGCACACTTGACTTTAATGATTTTCAATAATAGTACATAAATATACATACAAATATTTCCTAGAAACCTAGAGTAAGTTCTTTACAAATGTACTAACTTGTTGAGACAGCTAATACAAGAGTTAATAAAGAATTAAAACATGCCATATCCTGGCTAATGTATCACGCCTACGTCAATTTCCAATTAGTTTCGTGCATTCCTGGAAAACGAATCAGAATTTACTCAGCAATTCTCATGTTATGCTAATTGTAAATATAGCCAACTCTCTTTCTCCCCATATGAAGAGTATTCAAGAAACGAAAGCACATCCAGTAAATTAAACTATTTCATAGAAATTAATTGCACAAACTAAAAAAGTATTACCTTGCAGAGAGCAAATGAGGGCTAGTTACAGCTGCCTTGGGAGCACTAGTGCGCCTTGTTCGCTGATCATGCTCCTTGCCAACCCGCATGGCAGCAACTTCCTTCTCCATGGCAGCTACTTCCCTTCTCATTTTTTTGGACTCAACTTCCATTGCTTTGTTCAATGTGTCAACCTTTTTTGCCAAGATCTGCTCAAGTTTGCAATGAAATCAAAAAAATTAATTACGAGAAAAACGAATGAGATGGTAGAGGCTGCAACTGTATCTAACCTCAATCGCATCATCCTTGTCCTTCAAGCTTTGATCTTTTTCATGGCAAGCTTTCCTCAGAGTTATTACCTCTTTCTGTAACAGATCATACAACACACCTGAAACATGATCTTCAAGCTGTGTTTTTGATTTTTCAGTTAGAATCCCATCCATACTCTCGTCATGTGTAATAGTTATCTCAGTACTTGAGGTCTGATCATTAGTGATGGTGGGAAAATTATCTTTTGCAGTTGCAACTGGAATCAGATTACCTCTATCCAATGATCTACTACCACCATCAAATGATCTTGATGACATCTTGGCATTCCTCACTAAGGCAATTGCACTATTTGATCGGAGGGACCCAGTTTGTAAATTCACTGCTTTTTTTGATAGATAGCCATTCGAAGATCTGGAAAAACTTTCAGCTCCACCGAAAGACTGACATCGTGAAAGCCCGTTGTTTATACATCTTCCTTCAGAGGCAGTGCGAGAGTTCACATTAGATGCTTTAAGCCTTTCCTCTAAAACCTTGAATCGTAAGTGGTATTTCTCCTAAGCAATCAATCAATTCAATAAGCTATCAAGGAGAAGTTATTAAACAGGTAATAAAGCAGTAATAACAACAAAACAGGCTAACTTACTTTCAGTTGTGCTTCTGCCTTTGCAGTGCGCTCCGCTACAACCAGTTTATCTCGAAGTTGTTGCAGTTCTCCCTACAAATTTGGTAAATTAAAATTATATCAAGTCCAGAGTGAAACTTTAACATTTTTATTATCTTAATAATTTCTCTTCCTTCCATTTTTTTTTTATTTGAAACAAACTACAAAACATCCAACCAACAGATCCAAAGACATCAAACAGTAATATCAAGCACATGCTTCATAGCAAAACATGCCTGAAAAAATCTTCTCTCCTCAAGCCACTGCTTTACAGGCATAACTTTGTCATTGCCATCCTTCCACTCATTGGCAACTACTGTGGCAACCCTGTTTGCAGAAACCTTAGCACGTGCTACTTCTCGTTCTAGATACTTTTTCTCCTCCTATGCAAGTTTTGGAAGTCAGAAGCAGTTTGGAAAATTCTATGCCATCACAATAACTACAACTAGTAAAATAGAAGCTCAAAAAAATAAGAGTAATTACATTCATCTCTTGCACTTTCCGCTGGTAATCACGCACAGCATTGGCAGCAGCTCCTCCAGCCAAAACAGCTTCTTCAAGTTCACGAACAGATTGGATTAGCTTTTCAACCTCTGAAACCTTTAGTCGATGCATTTTGTCTACGATCTTATTCTCCTCCTGTTTTCATAAACAGAACATATGAAACCAAACGCAGCTCATGAATCTTAGGAAAAATTCTAAA